>NC_044308.2:108605585-108914049 GCF_007474595.2 Lynx canadensis | reverse complement strand
GATTCTGTATCTCCCTCTCTCTCTCTGCCCCTCCCCTGCTCATGCTCTGTGTCTCTTTCTCTCTCAAAAATAAACATTACAAAATTTTTTTTAAAAAGAATGAATTAAGGGATTTAAAACAGCAGATATTTTGAAAAAAAGTATTCACAACTAAGTACTAAAAGATGAAAAATGCATCTTTATTGCAAGATGCACAAATGCATGTATTGTGACATACACAGTACAGTTAAAATGTCTAAAATACACTTAATTGGAGTTCCAGCAGATGAGGAGAGAGAATATGGAAACATTTGAAGAAGAGGTAACAGCTAGGAATTCACAGATTCATCACTTCACAGATTCGAGGAGGATATATTTTCAAACAGATAGTATGTGTGTACATGCATGTGTGCACAAAGTACACAAAGACATATTAAAGTAAAACTTCTCATTGAATTAATCCAAAGACAATAAGAATCTTAAAAGCAATCAGAAGAAAAGTTACCATCAAAGACGTGACAGGCAACTAATTTATTTCTACTACCACTGGAAGCTAGAAGACAATAGAAAAAATACCTTCAAGCTAGCAGAAAGTAACTGATAAACTAGAATTCTGTACCCAGTGCATATACATTTAAAGAATAAGGTGAAATAAAAATAATTGCAGGCCAAAACCAAAACAAACAAACAGCTGAAAGTATGTCATCAGACCCAACTAAAAATATTTAGGGAAGAAAGAAAATGATCCCAGGTAAGACTGTGTTAGGATAGATGACTCCTAGAAAAATTTACTTGTGTCAGTGAAAAGTCTTAATTTTAATAATAAGATTAGAGATAAATGTGATTAAATTTTAAACAGGAAGATACTATATGATTAAGTAAAGTTTAAAAAGGCATATTTAGACATTAAAATCAAAATATCCCATTTGATTTAGGAATTTTTAAAATAGGAATCTTTTAAAAAATTTTTTTAAATCTTTATTTTTGAGAGAGACAGAGAGAGAGAGAGAGAGAGAGAGAGAGAGAGAGGTAGGAACAGAGAGAGGGAGACACAGAATCCGAAGCAGGCTTCAGGCTCCGAGCTGCCAGCACAAAGCCCGATGTGGGGTTTGAACTCACAAACTGTGAGATCATGACCTGAGTTGAAGTCGGATGCTTAACTGACTGAGCCACCCAGGCGCCCCTAAAATAGGAATCTTAAAGTTAGAAATATGAACTGACAATGAAAACATTTTGGGAAAGAGTTAAGTCCCTGTCACATCCATAACTTCTCTAGATCTTCTTGTTCTGAACTATTTCAGGGGAGAAGAAGGAAGTCTAGGAGATCAGGGGATTGTGGATTTCCAGAATAGCTCCCCTTACTCAACCTCCCTCACAGCTTAACTTAAGCTAAATCTAGATTTAATTTTGAGTTTGAATGTGGGATATCCAGGACAGGAATCTTCAGGACATCTGTTCCACCAATATAATTTCAAAGGGACTAAAAGCTGAGATATCTTTTAAAACTACATAATTCTATACATACTTTGAACCTTCTAAACTCGAATATCTAAAGATAGGGCCCAGAAATCTGTCTTTCTAAAAATCTCTCTAAGTAATTCCTCTAAAGCCAGCACTAAACTGAGAACAGGTATTTGAGAACCATAGTTCTAGTCCCATCTCTAACAAAATTTGTAATTTGAGGGCTCTGATTAGCTCAGGACAGGGGTTTTGCCTGGATGCAAACAACACTGTTACGCTAAAGGAGCTTTCAGTCTAATTGGGAGAAAGCTGTATAGAGTAAGTTAATTATATACTTATAAAGTCTGTACAAATGGAAGGACACATAGGCAAAGTTAGGTGGAGTCAAGGACAGTTACATGGAGGAGACAGCACCTGGTAAATATCAAGGGATGAACATGTGATTAGGGTGGGGTGTTGAGTGACAGGCCAGGGAGAATTGTAAGAGGCAGACTTTCCAGACAAAGGGAACAATATAAAAACCATGTTATTAAAAAAAATCTTTATATTTTTATAGGCCCTTAAACCTGGGAGTGAACCTACTTCCCCCAGGGGAGACTCCCTGAGATCTTCCATTTATAATCAAACAGTTAACCCATATTAAGAATTCATGAAACTCTATGCATTTGGCTACTTATGATGAATTTAAACTCTGGGGGCCTTCTCAAGTGTAATCTTTTGTTTAAACTCTTTCTTCCCATCTCTCTTGCAACCATGCTCCTTTGATGACAGCCAATTTGAGGACAGGGAGATTTGCAAACTCAAAAGGCAATAAAAGAATACTGCTACCGATGATGGCGGTAATAAACATCTCACACATGAACAACATTGTTGCCCCTGCTACACTACCTACTGCCTGGATTCAGGACCTAGAGGGATGGGTGGAACTTGGGGAGGTGGTATAATGGGTACACACCACAGTCTGCGTCTAATGAGTCTCCGAACACAGGTACCATGGATTAACACTAAGTGAAGTCCTAAGGAGGGATATTAACATCCTCCAGTCTATGGGTTATTTAAAATGTTTATGTATCTTTTTTAAAAATAAGATGAATTCTCTCACATTGGTTTGAACAGAGTCATGGCACGAGGGAATTGCAATTTCAGTGCTAGAGAGGAGGTTGTTGCTGTTGCTATGGTTTCTGTGATGTGGATGCTGTAAACCCATGAAACGGCACCAGTACACAATTATGCAACTATACTGCGGCACATCAGAATTATTTTTCCTTTGTTTTTCTTTTTCTCTGAGTACCAGAAAAGCCCAAACCCACAATCAGTGAAATTATAATAAAATAACTTCATTGATTCCTGTATTTTTTATTATACTTTTTCACATACTTTAAGAGGGAGATGTAAAACAATATTCTACCAAGGCAAATATTTTCACATGTTATACATCTTTCATAATTCAGTTTCCATTTCTTGCTCACTTCAGGGTACACACATTTTAATAGCAAGGAAAATGTTAGAAATATTTTATATTCTGTTGGATTCTGACCAAATATAATTCTTCATTGTAATACTAAAACAGATTTGAGTGTGTTATGTTCTTCCTAATAGAAATAGTGGTATAATAAATGGGAACTTTAAATCAATATTAGGTTTGCCAGTAATTCATTAAGGTTTAACATTGTAATAATTAGCAATTAAAGAGCAGAAGTTCTGGTTTCCATTCTTTTTCTGAATTTTTAAATGAGCATAACTTTTGGGTTGTCTGTCACTGCCTAATTTCATTGGCCATAAAAATGATCTTTAGGGAAAAAAAGTTAGAGAGGGAGAGAGCCAAACCACAAGAGACTCTTAAAAACTGAGAATAAACTGAGGGTCGATGGGGAGTGGGAGGGAGGGGTGGGTGAGTGGTGGGCATTGAGGAGGGCACCTGTTGAGAGGAGCGTTGGGTGTTGTATGGAAACCAATATGACAATAAATTTCTCATTTAAAAAAAAGAAAAGAAAATAGATCCACATATACAAGTTCAGTTGTGCTGGTCATATTAATTATGATCTAGTATTGTGATACTTATTCCTAGTAAATAAGCCAGATGTTAGATAGGCAAATGCTTCTTATCCAGGAGAAATAATAATTTTAGTACATGTCATGGTTTCCTTCTCAAGTCTCTATTATATTAATATTCATATGATGTTTCTGGCATCTATATTATTTCCTTACAACTTACCAATAGCATTAATCCTTCAATAACATTTATGTAACTTTAATTCAATGGGCATTCTTAAAGAAACCATTAGGGAAATCATATACTGTTGGTTGGTCTGGTGCACAAAAACACGTGCAAATGAAACAATCTATTTCCACAAAAGAATTTATGGTCTAGTTAGGAAAAGAAGCTTAACTCTTGAACAATATAAAGTAGAACATATTCAATGTTGAAAATATTATATACTGAAATGTATTTTGTAACCTTATGTATTAAGACTTTGTTGGGATTACTATTCAATTTTTTAAATGTTTGTTTACTTTGAGGGAGAGAGACACACACAGAGCACAAGTGGGGGAGGGGCAGAGAGAGAGAGAGAGAGAGAGAGAGAGAGAGAGAGAGAAAGGGAGATACAGAATCTGAAGCAGGCTCCAGGCTCTGAGCTGGCAGCCCAGAGCCTGATGTGAGGTTTAAACTCATGAACAGTGAGATCATGACGTGAGCCAAAGTCAAATGCTTAACTGAGCCACCCAGGTGCCCCTGTTAGGGTTACTATTCAAATGCTGCATTTAGATAGTACCTGGAGCACTGAGAAGAAAAGGTGGTGTTTTGGGAACTTGTGGGGTTAGTGAGACCAGACCATTCTTTCTTCTATTTCTCAGTGTGTATTCATTACTGCTCCATCCTTAGGGGACCCTACATCATCTTATAAACTATCAAATTGTCAGGGGGATAAAAGTCTCTAAAGATATTTTTAATGATACTAACGTCTTATTTTTCTCTTATGTTGGCTAAAATGTATGCCACAATGTTTATCTGCTGGGCACCTGTCTACTGTGACTTACCTCTGACTTGCTTCTGACTACAAGGCATTGGTAGGACATTAGGTCACTTTAAAAGTGTGCTCTGATGTCTGGTTGATCACCTTCCAGCCCTGTTGCCCTCAGTGAACTTTCCCCTCTATGCTATGTAGCATGAGCAGGCATATTTCTCTGCAGGTGGGGGCAACCAAGCTGTAATAAAGGATACAATCCAGCCTCCTAATTATCTCTTCTCTGTTAAAAACATGTTGTTAAATACAGTATTTATAAAAATAGAAATATGGATCAATTCATCTCATCATTCTCTGCCACAATTCTAGAAAAGCTAATATTGTACTCCTCACTCACATCCAATCTTGAATTCCTAGTGTCCAGTGAGTCTTTATGTTTATTACTTATGCTTATCTTTATTTCTTCAGAAGTTTACTAAACAGTACTCGCTGTGACCTCTGTTCCTGACCTAATAGATTCTTGAGATGATAGTATCATTCTAAGTAGAAAATTTATATGATCACAAGGCAGAAAAGCAAATTGGTGTGTCTTCTCTGGTTTTAATAATGGTCCAGATCACATTTTTATAAGGAATAACTTCTCTGTTCTGGAATGTGCTGGAATTGTGAACATCTATTTTGCTTATTTTAGTTGTGTTTTTTCTTCCCAGCATCACTTAAGCCACTTTAGTAATATTTGCGTAAGTGTCCTCCCTTTATTCCATATGACTTTAATGGAATTGTAAGTCAACATATTCTACCGATCACCCCTCCAGCCTCTATACGGATCAGCATATAAATCAAACCTGCAAGCAAGAGTTCTGTCTTGATATTGATATACAAGTAACTGGACATACCTTTACATTCCAGTATAGTTCTTAAACTACATTGGATGTTGTGATTATCTGGGTTTGACGCAAACAATGGCCATCTTCACCACTAATACAGGAAAAGGCAGAACTGACAGATGGAAAGAGAAAGGGAACCAGATGATATCATTTGAGTCCCCAGAACCAACTCTGCCAGATGATAGATCCATTTCTCTCTTGCATTGTTATGAAAGTCCAAACATTTCTTTTTCTGCTTAGGCTAGTTTGAATTAGGTTTCTGCCAGGGGCACTATTCAAAGTATTTCACTACTACTCCAGCAGCATCACCAAATAATAAGAATACCAGCGAGTCAGAAGAGAAGCTGATATTAAAAAACCAGTACCACTGGACCTGTGTATCATGAATGAATCCCAGCCTTAATTTCTGTCATTTACAAGGGAAAGAATTCTAAGTAAGGAGGTAAAAGAGGATTACAAGGGGGTTAATGTTTATAACACACTATGTAGTAGATATGCTGATCTTTATTGACATTATGTCATATAATCCTCACACTTGGCAAAGAGGAAATGGAAGTAAACTGGATTATTAACCTCATGTACAGATGAGAAAAACTGAGGCTTAAGGAGATTAGGTAATTTTTCCCAAGGCCATACAGCTGGGAAGTGGTGAATTTGAGATTCTCTCAAGACTATCCAGTCTCAAAAGTCCAAACTGGAGACACAAATGTCAATATGGCAATTTTCTAATTCTCTTGGCTCTTAAATTCTGTGTATAAGAGATCTTACTCTGGGAAATTAATGACTTCATGTTCATTTTAGACTCCTTTTAATTTGGTCTCTTGAAAGAACAGCTTTTATTAAAAGGCTGTGCTGATGACTCTGGTTTCAGTTAGTATCAAATGGCATATATAATTCTATCTCTCCAAATGACAAATATTTCCCCCAGTTTAGTCAAGTTCACATACAAGACAAGTTTCTATCAATTCTGATTTGCATATGCAATAGAAGTCTAAGCCTGGGTTTGTAGTCTGACCATTTTACTTCTAGGTATCCAGTCATATGGATAATTCTAAGAAACTTAGATGAGCTCCAAGATGAGCTATGACTGTACTATTTTCTGTTATTTAAATATCCTGAAAAGATAGATTTTTCCCTATGTTCTTTCTCAGGATAGTGGCTTGAATTTATATTTTACAAAATCTGGTCATATACTTATCACTAAATAATACAGTATCAACTAAAATTTTAGCATTACTGGCTAGTTATTCAGTCCTACAATTTGCCTTCCAATAGACAGAGGTACCCCATATTTGGTTTAAGGTGAATAATTTTATACTTATACTTTGACTTTTAATATTGCTGAAATGGCAGGGCACCTGGGTGGCTCAGTGGTTAAGCATCCAACTTCGGCTCAGGTCACGATCTCACGGTTTGTGGATTTGAGCCCCATATCGGGCTCTGTGTTAACAGCTCAGAGCCTGGAGCCTTCTTCAGATTGTGTGCCCCACTCCTCTCTTTCTGCCCCTGTCCCACTCAGGCTCTGTGTCCTGCTCTGAAAGAGGAAGGGAGGGAGGAAGGGAGGGAGGGAGGGAGGGAGGGAGGGAGGGAGGGAGGAAGGAAGGAAGGAAGGAAGGAAGGAGGAAGGAAGGAGCTTAAGGAATGGGGAGGAGTTGGGGGGGGATAGTCTGTTGGGAGGGACTTAAGGCCTGCAAGAAGGAGTACTTCCGGCCTTCCTTCCTTCCTTCCTTGTCACTGCCTCCGTCCTTCTTCACTCCGTCCTCTTCCTTCCGTATTCCTCTGACTTCGTCATTCTTCATGTCCCGAAGGAAGGGAAATATTGCTGAACATAGCTTTTACCACATACAAAATAGGACTAGTGATATTTAGGAGACAGGGCACTTAATAGAGAAGGGGGCACACCTGCAGTTTCTTCATTGGTCTTCTTGAATTAAAATTGCCTGGGTGCACCTGGGTGGCTCAGTTGGTTGAGCATCTGACTTCATCTCAGATCATGATCTCAAAGCTCATGAGGCTGAGCCCTGCATCCGGCTCACTGTCGTCGGCAAAGAGCCCAATTTAGATCTTCTGTCCCTCCACCCCGCCCTGCTCTGTCCTTTCCTGTTTGCACTCTCTCTCTCAAAAATAAATATTTTTTTAAAAAATTGCCGGTATTCCTCCACTTATATTCCATCTCAAAGAAATATCTCCTATATCTGCCAGAGAATATCTACTGTTCTTCTATCTTGTTTTGATAAAATGCTAAAAACAGAATTCCTTACTAAGAAAAAAATTGAAATCTCAATCCCTTCCATATTGTCAAAATGATATCACCCATGGAATTTATCTAAAGTGCCTTAAAGATTATTAAATTCAGATTGTTCAGGGGCACCTGGGTGGCACAGTTGGTTGAGTGTCTGACTCTTGATTTAGGCTCAAGACATGATCCCAGGGTCATGGGATCGAGCCCTGTGTTGGGCTCCATGCTGAGAGCACAGCCTGTTTAAGATTCTCAATCTCTCTCTCTCTCTCTCTCCCCCTCTTCTCCTCTCCCCTGCTCACACACTAAAATAAAAAAAAAAGAAAAAAAATAAATTCAGATTGTTCAACATATATGATGATCCACCAGCCCTAATAAAAACTAAGCTGAGCTTTCTATAAATAGCAAAAGCAAGTTCTGTAGTACCCAATTCCAGTGCTAAGAGAGGACAGACCTCTCTGAGTTGCCACTCGGAAGTGCTGTTATCAGTGAAAATGCTCCATTTTCAGCTGAATTGTTCTTTGCGAATAACTGACTTTTCTGGGAATTAAAGACACTTTAGTAGGCATGCATCAGAGTGTACAGCCTGAATCTGTATGGCCTCATTGTGCCAGTAGGACATGCTGGGAGACTGGAAAAATTTAGATTGTCAGAATTCCTGGAGTATCTACTTTCTGGATTCCTTTGGCAGCTAAAGGGCAGAATAAGAGCCAGGGTTAGAACAGTATTCTAGGCATGACTGAATTCATATTCATGCCATTATGTAAAGATCAATTTGTTCTTTATTGCTTAACTAGAGCAGTAATTAGGAAAAGAAAGAATCTCTATAAACCTTATCAGAAGGTATATTAAATAATGCATTGGGATAGCCTTTCTGTATTCATAAGAGGCTTCAAACCTCTTACATTGTATTTAAAATAAACTGAAGTCATTAGTTATGTAAGCATCTATCTGAAAACATTATAGAGCCCATAATGTGTTCTTAGCACAGCCCTGGTGGCTCCTATGTTCCCTGCTATCAAGGGGCTTATAGTTTCATTGGGTAAGTAGCACTGACCCTTCCCTCCCCAAACAAGACTTACATTTGTATAGTGTCCATAATATGTGTATACACCAAAGAAAAGGAGGTCGATGAGTTAGAGAGGCAAGAGAAAAATGATATTCAATGATGAAGATACTATTCTAAAACGCAGACCCCCAAAATATAATGTACCTAGACAGAAGACCAGGAATTTAGAATTTTTTCCAAAAATGGAAATTCAAAAATTGGAATAATAATGATAGGTAACATTAACCAACAGTCAGTATTGTGAAGCAGTTAAGACTATGGATTCAGGAACCATATACAGAGATGAAATTTTCAATTATACCATGTAGCCAAATTAAATGGTCTCTCTGTGCCTAAGGTTCATCATTTCTAATATAGGAATAATAGTACCAATTTTATAGAAGAATTATGTGAAAATTAACTGCATTAAAATACATATATAAAATAGTATCTGGCTCAGAATTAAGTGTTCAGAAAATGTGAGTTGTTTTTAATATTAATTGAGCACTTACTTTGTTCCTGTCATGAATTTAAGCAATTTGCATCTTTTATCTCATTCAATATTTACAAAGACCTTATGAGGTTTAGATGAGGAAATAAGAATAAAGAGATAAAGCAAATTTCCAAAGTTATTAAAGTACAAGTGCCTAAAGAAAGACATGGGCCTAGGCTGTTTGACTCCATACTCCATGCTATTAACTGCTATGCTATGCCCAAGCTTTTTAACTGCATCACTTCTTCCTGCCAAGTACCATTTTGTCCTAAGGACAGCATAGCTACAAAATATGAAACAATTAGTTCTTACAGATACAATCATCACTGATGATACTCTCATTCAAAAAAACAACTACTTGTATAGCTAGATTTCCGTTGGTAACATAAATATTCAAGTTGCAAACTATCCTAATTTGGGTTAATTCCACACTTGTTTAAATCTATTAAGGGTGTATAGGCTATTATGTAAAAATTGGGGTGTTCCATTTTTGCAAAAGATAATATTAGTTTATTTAAATATCTACTTATAGCCTATGTTTTATAGAGAAGGAATTCTTAAATGTCTGTCACATTGGAACAAGATTTTGGTCAGAACTCATCAGGATAGAAGTTCACCTAGATAATAGGGGATCACATCCCCTAGCCAAATACATCAGAGGTCATACCCAAGGGAGGCAAAAGAAAGGGTGAGAAGACATATTTTGAAGTCCATATAGGAGCTACAGTCAGAAGATTAGCCAAAGTAGGCAGGAATAGAATCCTACTGAGTCCATGAAAATACCCCATCAACTCTGTTCAGAAACTGGAAGCAGCTGTGAGAACTAAAGAAAAAGGCAAGGTTAGAGGAACTACAGCAGGGTTAATAAATAACCATACAGCAAGAACAAAGCCCCAAATTCTGAACAATATAACATCATATTCTAGCTAAATGATGAGCCTAAGGTCACAGTAAAAGCCATCACTGATTTGACTATCATGGGGAGTAAAGAAGCAAATAGAACCAGTGATCCCAATGGGGCTAAGATGAAATAAAGCAAGTGTCCTCTAATTCCATCTAAGGTATTCTAGTGTGGAAAAATGGGGGGAAAGGATTAAAACACATGGGGAGTATATTTCAATAAAGTGGGAAACAGTAAACAAAATAATGAAAGCATATGTTGACATATGAGCTCATAAAAAATAAATCATGATGCAGCATTTTCACAAATGTACTGACTTTCAAATAATTAACTTTCAAACAGCCAGTGCGTCTATATGTTATACTTGCAAAAGAGTTTTCACATGCCACATTTTTGCTTTTTTTCCACCCATGATGAAATGTTTTAGGCTCTTCCATGATGGCAATGGCTGCCTCTAAGTAATTCAACTTTGGAATCTTCACCACTTCATTTTTTCAGCAATAATTGCACAAGTAATGATTATTCTGCACTTTGATATTATTCATTTATAAAATGAGTAGAAAAATAAAATGTTCGGTACTGGAAATTAAACCTCTAGATGTCATGAATTTATTATGCATGAGAGAAAGATGGAAATACTATTAGGTACGTAAGAAATGCCAAAACTTCAGTTTATTTTCTTTTAATTTTTTTAATGTTTATTTATTTTTGAACGAGAGAGAGAGCGAGAGTGCAAACGTGGAGGGGTGCAGAGAGAGAGAGGGAGACATAGATTCTGAAGCAGGCTCCAGGCTCTGTGCTGTCAGCACAGAGCCCCATGTGGGGCTCGAACTCACAAACCGTGAGATCATGACCTGAGCTGAAGTCAGATGCTTAACCAACTGACCCACCCAGGCGCCCCAAACAAACCTTTAGTTTAATTTGAAGACACATTGAACTTCAAAGAGTAAATAATTAAGATGACATGTATTCAATACTAGAAATACATCTTGATGACTCTATCTAAGGATATAGATCAAATTAAGGATTTTATCTTCATTTTCCAGATGAAAAACCCTCAGCCCTTCCTTCTCTACTCATCCCTATCTTGTGGCCCTTTCTCCAACAGACATGCACAACCAAGTTAACTTTCTCATACTCCAGAGACAGTCTGAAATATTTAAAAACCGTTATTCATAAAATTTGGGAATGGTCTATAATTCAACCAATGAACATGTACACACGCACACATACACATGCACAGATTATGTCAGAATTACTAACAGTTGCCCTTATTTCCGACTCTGAGTCATAAAAATAACTTTAGACATGAGCTTCAAAATGTATGGTTATCAGTAATAAATTATTCCAGAGTCTTAGTGGTTAGTTTCACAGTATTTCATTAACATAAACTTTCTGTGATCACTTGAATAAGCCTTATAGCTATCCCTACTGTTGGCCTCTCTGAGAATAAAGAGAAACCTAAGATTTTATTAATCTTTTTATGAATTTAATATGAGAAATCATATTTTTCAAATGAATACATAGTAATTACATTGTCAGGTATAATGCCCTCTGTTTTATAAATAGAAAGGAAACTGGTAAAGATGACTAAACACTCAGACCTTGAAACTGAGCTGTGGTAGGAAGTCAGGAGAATTAGATGAACTTGATTCCACTTGAATCAAATGAATACAACCTTTGAATCTGCTGGTAGAAAGCATAGTATTGTACACCCTTTTAGTTTTAATTCATTTGGAGGTTCTAGGAGTATTTTCTACTCAGAGCCAGCCCTTTCCTGCTAGATTGTGTTGAGCCAAAGCCACTGGAGCTAGTTAATACAGTTATAAAGATCTTGGGGCGCCTGGGTGGCGCAGTCGGTTAAGCGTCCGACTTCAGCCAGATCACGATCTCGCGGTCCGTGAGTTCGAGCCCCGCGTCGGGCTCTGGGCTGATGGCTCAGAGCCTGGAGCCTGTTTCCGGTTCTGTGTCTCCCTCTCTCTCTGCCCCTCCCCCGTTCATGCTCTGTCTCTCTCTGTCCCAAAAATAAATAAACGTTGAAAAAAAAAAAAAAAAGATCTAAATGTCCTAGCCAGTTGAGTCATCCTGCTTGATGAAAAACCAAAGGACTCACGAGCCATTCCTGTTACTGATTCATGATGTAGTTTCTCAATTAGTGAAAACCCAAAGCCACATAGAGTAGTTAATTCTATTACTGATGGTAAAAATTGAATTAAAGGAGGGTTTGAGAAAATTCTTAGTTGTGACTCTTCTGGACCAGAAGGGTAAACCAGAACTTAGCCTAGGAATAGAACATATTTATGGCACAGGCATACCTACATTAGAGGTTTCCTAGGAAGCTAAAATTGAGCCCCAACTCAATCATAAGGCTCAGGCTTGCCATTATAATTTGTAACGTATTATAATGTCCTCACTACACTTCTAATGGTGCGAAGTAAGATGTGTGTCTAGGATTCCCCTTGCTTATTTCTGGTTAAACAACAGACACAAAATCCAAACAGTTTTTAGCAATATCATTATAATATAAATTCAAATAATAGCAGCTAACATTTTTAGAGCTTACACTATGTCAAATGTTGTTCTAGGAACTTTATGTCTTTGAGAAAAGCACTATTACTAATAAGCTCATTTTACAAAGGAAAAAATATGACACAGGTAAGTAACTTGCCGAAAAGGATGCAATTAGTAAGTTGCAAACCAGGATTTGAATTTAATAAAATTTGGCTCTTGAGATACAGTGTCTTACCCACTGTGATATATTGGGTTAAGGACCGCTGCCTTCTTTATACCTCTACCCAAATCAAACACCAACATAGGTGAACTCAGTTTCTAAGGGAAACACTTATCAAAAGCCATGTCTTCCTCAGTTCTACTAGTCTTCATGTCAGCTATTTACCTTTTTAGCTTTCTTCTCCCATGACTAAACCCTAGACATCATTGTCACCTAGAACTTCTGTGCCTCTGTAAACCTAACCTAAAAACACTACCGAATCACAGTATCAGCTGATTTCTCTCTCTGTTGCTTATACATTTCTTTAACTGATCCTGATTCTTCTGCTGTTACCCTGTTTATTTCCTTTCTACTTTCTTTCTTTATTCATCATATTCTTTATGGTCCATCACCTCACACTTAATTCCCTCTCATTATTCTGCCAGTAAAACCTTGGGTGTGAACCAATGCAGCCTTCCTCTGATCCTGCACATGGACAACTGAGCACAGCTGAAGCTCTTTACCTCAGACTCTCTAAGCTTATAGTCTTCTGACTTTCCTTCTGTCTGCTTGCTCCTTCTGTCTCCTCTTGAGGGTTTCCTTGACAACTCCTCTCACTGCTCTGTGCATTCTTGAGTCACCTCACCAACTTTTACTATTGTATTTATTAAGGTAGGCTAAAATACTGTAACACGTAGACCACACAACGTAGGGCTCAAACACAATAGACTTTATTTCTCATATAATAGTCCAAAGTGAGTATTTCTGGTAAGTTGGAAGACTTTTTTTCATGGGGAGATTCAAGAACTCAAATGCGACAGTCTTGTGAATCTAATATCCCCTAGGGCCTTGGCATTGTTTGCTCCCATTGAGCTAAAAGGGAAAGAGAACAGAGAGAAGGCATGCCAGTTTCTTAAAAGCTTTGGTTCAGGAACAATACACGTTATATTCACTCATATCCTAATGGTCATCTAGTTACACTGACACACCCCACTGAAAAAGAAACTGAGAAATGTACTACAAGTTGTCTATCAAAATGAAGACATCAAAATGAATTTCTAATGAACACCCCCAGCAGTATCTATCACACCATACTGATATATTGCTGAATCCAAAATATTTTTCTCCAGCCCATATAGCCAAGTGTTAACTGACCTCTCTATTAGGAGGGTGTCATTAGTATTTCCAACTCAACCTACTTAAAACCAAACTCACTAGCTTACTATGTGAAACTGCTTTTATCATATGTTCACCATTTCAATAAATCATACAGCCATAAAACTGGGAGTAATCTTGACTCCTCTCTTTTTCACTTCTTACCCAATAGCTCAGTCTTATCAATTCTGTATCTTTTTTTCCTTCCAGCTTTATTGAGTATAACTGGCAAATAAAATTGCATATAGAGTATACAGCTTCATGATTTGATTTGATAAATGTATACACTGTGAAATGGTTGCCACAAGGAATTTAATTCACACATCTACCACCTCACATACTTAGCTTTTTGTATGTCTGTGTGGTAAGAATGCTTAAGATCTGTTCTGTTAACAAATTTCAAATATACAATACAGTATGATTAACTACAGTCAACATGCTATAATTAGATCCCCAGAATTTATTCATCTAATAGCTGCAAGCTCATGCCCTTTGACCAAACATCTTCCTATTTCTGACATCCCAAGTCCCTGGCAACTATCATTCTATGTTTCTATGAGTTCACTTTTTTTTTTTTTTTTTTGCTACATGCCACATATAAATTAAATAATACAGTGCTTATCTTTCTACCTTTCTGTGTCTGGCTTATTTCACTTAATGTCCTCTAGGTCCATCCATGTTGTTGCAAATGGCAGGATTTTGTTTAAGGCTGAATATTCTTCTGTGTGTGTGTGTGTGTGTGTGTGTGTGTACACTAACATTTTATTTATCCATTCATTTGTTGATGGACACTTAACGCTATTTCCATATCTTGGCTATTGGGAATAATGATGCAGTGAACATGGGGGTGCTGGATAATTTCAAATGACCTGTGTCTAAATTTGCTGCCTCTTTCTTCCAGTTGATCAAGTCTGCTATTGATGCTACTGATGCTCTCTACTGAATTTTCCATTTTGTTTGTTGTATTCATCAGCTCCAATATTTCTGTTTTGGTTCCTTTTGATGATTTCTATCTCTTTGTTAAAGTCATTGTTTTGTTCAGGTATTATTTTCTTGAGTTTGTTGAATTGTCAGTTTTTGTTTTTGTTTGTAGCTAACAGAGCTTCCTTAAAACAACTATTTTGAATTCTTTATAGGACAAATTGTATATCTCCAATTCTTTGGGATCAGTCTCTGGGAAATTATTGTGTTCCTTTCATGGTGTCATGTTCGCTTAATTTTTTCCTGTTCCTTGAAGTCTTCTATTGTTGTCTTTGCAGTTCAAAAAGCAATCACCTCCTTTAGTCTTTGCTGACTGGCTTCAGGAAAGAAATGCCTTTAACATAATTTCTACCAGGGATTCTGAGGCCTCTTGGATCTCTTCTAAGAATGTGCCTGCACCACACCTCCTGTTCTCTTTTTGAGGGCAATTCTTATGAATGTATGCATTTTCCCAATCCCACAAAACCAGGCTTAGTGATAAGAGCCTCCTATTTGTTTGTCCTAGGACACTGCCCCGAAATGCTCATTTGTATGCATTTTCCCCAGTTCCACAGTGTCAGATCAGCTTCCTTCTCATGCTCACTAGGCATCTGCAAAGGCTTGTACTTGCTGTCCACATGGGTTCATGTAGGAAGCTGGTCATGTTGGGAGTGTACAGGTGAGGTGCAGGGACCACTGGAGGTGTCCATGGGCCAGCTGGGAGCATGACAGGTGAGGTATCTCAGCAGCTTATGCACGGCTTTCCTGAAGGAGTCTGCAATTGGTTTAGTAGGATCCACATTCCTTAGGTGATTTCTAAGTGTTGACTGTTGTGCTGAAAGCCTCTGCCAGACCCTCCATCATGTAGAAAATTTGAGTACATTGCATGGGGGTGAAAAATAAGTGGGTCTCTTCAGCAGTGTCCCATACAGCTGAGGAAGCTGGGTACTCACTCACTTAGTGCACTCTCACTTTCCATCGTGGGAGAAACTGGGGGGCCAAGGGAGTGTCTCTTGGCACTAAGCTGTGCCTCCTCAGTGGTAGGGTGATGTGAGTAAAGTGAAAATGTTCTTAACCTCTTTAATGCATCTAGTCTCAGATTTTTTTCTCTAACGGGTTGCTGGAACTTCTCCACTAGACCCCCAGACTCTCACAATGGTACTCTAATCTGTGGGTGATTGTCAAAATCAATGTTTTGTGGAAAGATTATGGTACAAAACTTATTTTGCCATCTTGCTGATGCCACTCCTTAATTCTACCTCTTCACCAATGCTGTGCTCACTTTACAGCTGAAGTATTATCATAGTTTCCTGATTCTCTGATTTAGTCCCTCCCTATTTTACCTGTCCTATTCCAAATTACCTAACATACCAATATGATTATGCTACTTACATGCTTAACTGTCATTAATGGTTCCACTTCTGAGGATAAAGTACAGACTTCTTAGTCCTAAACCCTTATTAATCCTCTCAGAACTTCAGTTAGCTAACTTTTCACCAGATTGTAAAGAACCAGGTCTAATTTGCTTACGTTTGTATCACCAGAACTTACTACCACAGGTAGCTTACTAAATACTTGTTAAATAAATGAATGAAAGATCTTCAGAATGCTTTCTCTGACCTTCATGTCCTGATTAGTTCACTCATCATTTGTCTGTATTTCCATAGCAGGTCCTGTCTACTCTTCTAATAGTACTTATCACATATACTTATCTGTTTGACTTCCATACTTGAGCTTTCTGGGGGGGGGGCGGGGTAACAATTTTTTTCTTTTTTAATATGATTTATTGTCAAGTTGGTTTCCATACAACATCCAGTGCTCATCCCAACAAATGCCCTCCTCCCTGCCCATCACCTACTTTCCCCTCTCCCCTACCTCCCATCTACCCTTAGTTTGTTCTCAGTCCTTAAGAGTCTCTTACGATTTGCCTCCCTCCCTCTCTGTAACTTTTTTTTCCCCCTTAGCCTCCCCCATGGCCTTCTGTTAAGTTCTTCAAGATCCACATATAAGTGGAAACATATGGTACCTGTCTTTCTCTGCCTGGCTTATTTCACTCAGCATAATACCCTCCAGTTCCATCCACATTGCTGCAAATGGCCAGATTTCATTCTTTCTCATTATTTGCAAATGGCATACTTGAGCTTTAAGTTCCTCAAGAGCAGATACAGTGTCATTTATTATTTTATTTCTAATTATATAATGGTTCTCTACATACAGTAGATTCTCAGGTATTGAGTAGATGAATGAATGGACAATTGTTTCAGCTAACAGTCAGAAAGTAAATCTAGGATGTTTTCTAGGAGGTGAATATTGCTTATAACTGATTTTTGTTTAGTTAGAAAGAGACTCTTATTTATAAGAATTGCAAGGGACATCAATTCTCATGAAAAAAGCTAATTACCCTAGGAATTGCACTTCCCGGGGGGGTGGTGCAGATGGTGAGAGTCATGTGTAATGATTCTGTGTGGAAGTAATATGATGCAGAGAAGGTCTAAATGAATGGGGAATAGCATAATTTCAGGGATGCTGCATATGGTTGACAGGTGGTACATAGCAAAATTCCAGAGGTAGTTTTTCAGATAGATAATGGCATGCACATAGATATGTGGAACTACATAGTTTGAGTGTCCTGATAGTGAAGAGCTCTATGGAGAAAATGAAAGATTCTTAAAGTTATGGATGAGAAATTATGGAGAAAGAGATATCTAGAGTATTTTTAGGAATTCTTATTACATGATGTACTGTGTAAAATTCTTGTGACACTCTTCAGGATACAGTAAAAGTCTACAATATTCTTCACAGCTTTAAGAACCAGACAAATAATCCTTTAAATGGACATAGTGACAATGGGCTATGAGAGCTCTGGGGTTTATTTGGGTAACACTTGCCTAGACAATTAAACATTTGAATAATTGCTACCAAGGTAGTTTGAAACGTCATGTTTTTTATTCTTAAAAAATTTTATAAATATAGCCTTATTAGAAAAACTGTACATAAAATGCTTTGATCATCCATTTATTTATTTACAAGGCAGGATATTTGATGTTTGAGAGATCAGATGGTAGATTAGAGATGGTTATGTTACTAAAGAATTTTATAATCAATTGGGGGAGATTCCACATTACCACATAACATTACCATATTATAATTTAGATCAGGATCGGTACCATAGGGGATGAATAAACCAAGATTATGGGAATTCAGCAGAAGGAAAAAAAGTTGTTATGGCCAGAGTGAGGAAGTTTAATGAAGGAAATACTATCTGAGCTTTATTTTAATGAATGGATGGAATTAGGGCAGGCAGAAATAGGAGAGGAGTACAGTTTAGGATTCCTGACTCCATCCACCACAGGGAGTGTCCATCACAGGAAGTGAAAACTAACCTCCATTGAGATCTTAATACCTTTTTCTTTTTTTACCATCAAAAATCAGCTATTCTCTCATCGACCTCATGCCAACATCTAGCTGCTGAATGATCCAAAATACAGGATACAAAATATAGAATAAGATCCAAATTTTCCAAAATATAGTATAGGAAATCAGAGAAATGTTTAAGACACTGATTATCCAGGGCTTAGGGAACTGAAATAAAAATGAGTTTGCCTTGGATTAGTAATATAGAAACATTAAATAAAAGTTACTCTAAAAAAGAAGAAATACAGAAAAATGCATTGGAATATGTTTTATCTATTGTATCTTTAAATCATATCATCAGAAGTGGAATGAAATAAATCATAGAGTACCTTTAGGCAAGAAAAATAAAGAAAATGATAAAATTGTTGTAAAATAATTCCTTTGGCTTACAATTCCAACTGGAAAATAAGCACTTGAGCCAATAAAATCCAGTAGTATCTTCTTAAGTATAGGAAGGCATAAAAAAGCCCAGATGCATGATAACATTTGTTCACAGTGCTATAAAGAGATTTCACCTCAACAAAAGGTAAACACACACACACACACACACACACACACACACACCCCTAAAAAATGAGAGATCCAACAGCCAGACTTAAAGAATGCATATATATTTTGTTGGCTGATACCATTAAAGTGTTCCACAGGAATGATGGGAAAAGGAGATCATGGGCCTAACACAAAGATCATTTGAAATATTATGTAGTTACTTATTTTGACTCATCCATGTATTAAATATTTTCCAGAGTGTTGACCAACTAGCAAAACTTATTGAACTAAGTGCCTTATTCATTCCAGGGTACCTCTTTACTGACTGCAGAGTAGTGAGGAAGGAATAGCCAGGAGGCAATAATCAACCTAAGATATTCTTGAAGGCACATTACCATTTTTTTGCACTTTGAAAATAAGGGTTATGCAGAGTTATAAGATATTCTGGGTCTAAGCAGTTACAGAGAAGCCTTTCATACTCTTTGAAAATTGTAAATAAATCACTCTACAATCCCTGTCTGAGAAAAGCATGGGTGCTTGTAAAAACGATGATGTGCATCCATTAGTGAGAAAAACAAGGTAGCAGAAGTCTAGAGCCATTCTGAGTTTAGTTTGTTTTCAAGTATCCCCCTTTTGAAATCAGCTTTAGTGAAGTATGATTTACATAAATACAGTTTTAAAGTATATAGTCAAGTGCCCTGAAAAATGTGAAGTCTTCTGGGCAAGTGCTTTTAAACACTAACCATGTACAATTAGTGGCTCTAAGTTTATACTGATAGCAATAGCATGAAAGAGAACTGAAATGTATTGAACACCTAATTCTTCTCTTATGGCTTCACATTTATTAGTTCATATCCTAAGAACAATTTTCTGGAAGAGATTATTATTCTCATTTTAATTAGTTTTAAAAATGGGGTCACAGAATACATGAATAACTTGTCCAAATTACCCAGATAGTAAGGTGGGATGGAGTATGATCTCAATCCAGACCTATCTAGCTTTAAGACCACTGTTTCTTTGTTTATGCCATATTACCCGCTGATGCACCCTGGTCACCACATTCATGCAAACACATTCTCCCCAGTTCTCATAGGAGCCAAATTTTCAAAGAGTTTAAGCAAGGAGTGAGCACGGGACCACAGTGATTTCTTGGTGAAGGAGCTTAGGAAAAAGGAATACGGAAGAATGGAACTGAGAATGTGGCGCTGCCTGTGAATGGTTGGTCCAGGAGGTGACAGCGCATTAGGAGTGATGTGTAGCAGAAAAGGCTGTGGGGGGGGGGGGGATAGCTTTTACTCACTAAATTTAATTGAGACAGAACTAGGCTTTCTGAGCCTGCTAGTGAGTACATAAAGGAGCAGAATTTTCAAGGACTTTAACTCCTTGAGACACAGAAGGAAAGTGGAAGCATGTTCAAGTCTTTCTTATGTTAGTACTAAGCAGATGACTGTACCAGAAATGGACAAATAGACATCAAAGAGATGAGCTGAATCCATTCTCCTTAACCCATTACTCAATCATCCTATGCCAATGGAAAATGAGTTATAGTAATATGTCAAAAATATTTAAAAATATAAAACAGACATTAGGGTATAGACAGGTATGAATGCTTCCATTTTTAATGTGAATCTTGGACTTATGAAGATATTAAACATGTATCTGCAAGTGAATTTGGATTTCTTTCTTCCTAGTTACATTTTATATTAAGTGGTACTAAATGTCTCTAGCAGCTTTCAGCTAATTTTATATTATAGGCTGAATTAATAAGTGCATGACATGGCCACATGGGTAGTTACATAGTTAGTAATAGAATACTAAGAATTTGGATCAAGAGACCTTGATTTTATTCTATCATTTGCTGACCTAATATGCAGTGGATTATCATACATCTAAAATTACATGAAAAGCTCAAGCCTTTAGTTGTATTCAATTTCCAGGATTTTTTTTCTCAATTTTAGATTGAATGGAAACCTAAATTTGAGGTCTTCAATGAAGACAAGCATAATATGATGTTGCATATCTTACTATCTGAGCACTAACCATTTTAGCTACTTCCTACACTCAGATAACTATATTTGTCTCCAATTTACATTCAAATGACACTCCTATGTCTGCCTATCTTCACCTATATAATACAACATGGACTGTCAAAAATACTCAGTTGATTTCAACTAGAAGTAAAATTATCCCTGTCTTCAGACTATATGAGCTTACATATAGAAAACTCTAAAGATTCTACCAAAAAATTATTAGAACTAATCAACAGATTCAGGAAAATTATAGGATACAAAATCAATTCACAAAATGCAGTTGCATTTCTACACCCTAATAACAAACTACCCAAAAATTAAGAAAAAAATCTCATTTATAATAGTATCAAGAAGAATAAAATACTTGGGAATAAATTTATTTAGCAAGGTGAGAAACTTGTACACTGAAAGACAATACATCAATGAAAGAAACTAAAGAAGATGCAAATAAATGGAAAGCTATTCCATTTTCATAGGCTGGAAGACTTAATATACTTTGTTAAAACATTAACACTACCTAAAATGATTTACAGATTCAATGCTATCTTCATTAAAACCCTGATGGTATTCTTGATTATGAATGAATATCCAAAATATATATGGAATGACAAATCAATGACCAAAAAAGTACAAATAATCCAAGTAAAAATGGGCAAAGACTTAAACAGACATTTCTCCAAAGAAGACAAAAAGACAACAAGTAAATAAAAAAGATGCTCAACATCACTTATCATCAGGGAAATGCAAATCAAAGCCCCCAGATATCACACTTCACACTTGTTAGGATGGCTATAATAATTTTTTTTTAAAGATTACAAGTGTTAGCAAGGATATGGAGAAAGGAAACCTTTGTACACTGTGGGCACCTCTAATGGTTTAGTCACTACAGAAAACAGTATAGAGTTTCCTCATAAAATTAAAGATAGAATGACCATATGATCAAGCAATCCCACTTCTGAGTATGCAACCAAAAGAACTGAAATCAAAATCTTGAAGAAATATCTGCATTTGCATCTTCTATGCAGAATTTTTCACAATAGCCAAAATATGGAAATGACCAAAGCACCCACTGATGGATGACTGGATAAAGAACTGTGGTTTATACATACAATGGAATATTATTTAGCATTAAGAAAAAAATGAAATGCTACCATATGTGACAATATAGAGGAACCTTGAGGACACCATTCTAAGTGAAATAAGCCAGATACAGAAAGACAAATACTGCGTGATTCCATCTAGATACCTGAGGTATTAAAAAGAGTCAAACTCACAGAGAATAGAATGGTGGTTGCCAGGGGCTGAGGGGACGGGGAAATGAGAATTCATAAAACAAGTTCTAGAGATTTGTTGGAAAACATAGTGTCTAAAGTTAACAATACTGCATTGCAAACTTAGAAGTTTGAGTGTAGATCTCATGTTAAGTGTTTTTCCTACAATAAAAAAAATTAAAAAGAAACATAGTGTTCTTAGTATAAATTAAAAAATCCAACTCTTTTATAAAACTAAGCATGCAGGGACCATATGATCTAGAAATTACATTCTTGGACATTTATCCCAAATAAATAAAAAACTATGTGTACACACGTACGTACACACACACACACACACACACACACACACACACACACACACTGTACAAGAAGGTTGACTGCAGCTTTATTTGTAATAGCCTGAACCTGGAATTTAAAAAGGTGCCTTTCAGCAGGTGAAAAGCTGTAGTACACTCAAACCATGCACTATTACTCAGCTATTAAAAGAAACATGCAATAACTTGATGACCCTCCAGGGAATTATGCTGAATAGAAAAAAGAAATTTCAGAGGGCTACATATCATGATTCCATTTATATAATATTTTGAAATGATACCATTTTAGAAATGAAGGACAGATTAGTGGATGGCAGGGTTTGTGGCTGCATGGTGGACAGAAGGAAGGTAGTGGATTATTTAAGGACATACATGGGATTTCGGGGTATAGAAACTGTTCAGTATCTTTACTCTGGTAGTGGATATACAAAGTTATGCAGGTGATAAAACTATATATAACTTAATACACTTGCACATGTGCACACACACCAGTAAAACTGGGAAAATCTGAATAAAATCAGTGTATCGTTATCCTGGTGTGATATTATACTATGGTTACAGTTATATAGTATTGTACAACTAGCTGTAGTGCTATAATTATAAAGTATCATTATCCTGCCTGTGATACTTTTTTTTAATGGTCATTTGTTTTTAAGAGAGAGAGAGACAGACAGACAGACAGACAGACAGACATAGTGGGAGTGGGGAAGGGGCAGAGAGAGAGGGAGAACACAGAATCCAAGACAGGCTCCAGGCTCTGAGCTGTGAACACAGAGTCCCACCCAGGGCTCGAACTCATGGACTGTGAGATCATGACCTGAGTCAAAGTCAGATGCTTAACCAACTGAGCCACCCAGGTGCCCCATCCTGCTTGTGATATTATATTCTAGTTATATAGTGTCACAGAACCAGCTAGAGTTACATACTGTCATTATCCTGGTTGTGATATTATACCATAGTTTTGCAAATGTCATCATTGGGGAAACAGAATCTCTGCATTACTTCTCACAATTGTATGTAATGCTACAATTATTAAATAAAAATTTCTTTAAAAATCTCTTTTTCTAAAAAAATGTTATAAAAATGTATTAAACATGTTTCAGGGGCACCTGGGTGGCTCAGTTGGTTAATTGTTCGACTTCAGCTCAGGTCATGATCTCACAGTTGGTGAGTTCGAGCCCCGCATTGGGCTCTGTGCTGACAGCTCGGAGCCTGGAGCCTGCTTCAGATTCAGCCTGCTCTGTCTCTCTCTGTCTCAAAAATAAATAAAAACATTTAAAAAAAATTAAAAAAACATATTTCAAACACATGCAAACATATGACACAGGTAAAGAAATCTTTAGCTCTTCATATGCCTAATAGGTAAGCTGAAAAACACCAAGTAATTGTGATGATACCTAAATCGCCAAATCAAGTCAAGTGTGCTAGTCATTTTTCTTACTGTGTCGTAGAGTAGGTTTAAAGAGTTAGCTTCTGCCCAAGTATCAGAGCTTTAATACGAGGGATACAAAACTTCAAGAATAACATTTAAGATGAATTGCCCTGCAGCCATAGCACTAAGCATTTAGCAGTGACATGGGATGTTGTTACATTAGGTCTTTAAAATTTCCAATAAGCCCCTTTACAACACAAAGAATCTCTCAAACTACATTATTTAACTTTCAACACAATAAAAGCTTAGCAATTAGAAATAAATCTTCCAGTCAAAACAGAAGAACATAGGGGAAGGGAAGGTAAAATAAAATAAGATAAAAACAAATAGGGAGCCAAACGTAAGAGACTCTTAACTATAGAGAACAAACAGGGTTGATGGAGGGAGGGAGGTGGGGAATGGGCTAGATGGGTGATGGACATTAAGGAGGACACTCCCTGGGATGAGCACTGGGTGTCATATGTAAGTGATGAATCACTGAATTCTACTCCTGAAACCAATACTGCACTATATGTTAACTCACTTGAATTTAAATAAAATCTTGGAAGAAAAAAAGTCTACTCAAAATTTGAGGATCTTGAGGGTTGTCAGAGATCAGCTCTAATTTAAAACAAAAAAATAAGGCATGCTATTCACCGAAAGATCTTTTAAAATATATAATAACTGCACTTCCACGCTTCTTAGTTTGTGGCATTATTTCAGGCCTTCATGACCACAGAAAATGGTACATAAAATGCCTCTCATAAAGTGGCCGCTGAAGAACTGCTAAATGTCTTTTTTTTCCTTAAACTCCAATCTGCCAATCAACAAAGATGAAAACAGAAGTGGAATATGCTGCTCCCAGAAAGAAGGGGAGTGATTGGTGTCAGGGAGTAACTTAAATGCGCCTTGTTTTTTATTTTTTATTTTACTAAAAAAATGTTTTAATGTTTATTTCTGAGAGAGGGAGACAGAGCACGAGATGGGGAGACACAGAATCCAAAGAAGGGCCCAGGCTCAGAACTGTCAGCACAGAGCCTGACCTGGAGCTCGAACTCACAAATCACAAGATCATGACCCAAACTGAAGTCTGATGCTTAACCAACTGAGCCTTCCAGATGCCCCAGATGCACCTTGTTTTTAAAAGAACAGTTCAGTTGAAAGCTGAAGAGCCCCGGTAATAACAAGCCCTTATGCTCTAGCACTGTTGCTTGGCTGCTGAAGAAGCTACATAACAAGACACATCCGGTTCAAAGGCAGTGCCTTCTCAACAAAAATTTCCATTAAAAAATTCAGTCCTCTTGTGTAACAAGTCTGCTGACACATCTGCTGACCTGTCCTACCTACATTAACTATAAGCCATATTTACCCCTGCCCCTGTTCCTATCCCTAGTCTTCCCTTCAAACAAATGTGTCCTTTCATCACAGACAAGCTTTGAAAATTTTGTTTTTCTTGATACAGATCGCTTTGCTCTGTCAAACTGTAAATCAATTTAAAACACACCGCACCATCTCTTAACCTGGATTTCACATCCATGCCTTATTTTTGCCTAATGGAATATTCAAATGCTGCATGGATTATGTAGATCATGGCTATTAATTTTACCTGTCAAATATTCTAGCGGTTAGAATTTGTCTGAAAGAAAAAAAAATCCTGAACATTGTTTTCTACTGTATTGCATATTTTGTGAGTTTAGTAATTAAGCTCTATCCAGGTTGCTATAAACACTTCTTTTCAAACATAAGCCTCCAAAAGAAAGATAATGATCAAAGGGGGTGAAAAGCAGGCTTTTCCCAACTGTTCACTGAACCCATCTCAAGGTTTATTAATGTGATACACATTTTCACATATCACTGTGAATGAAAAGTTCTCATAACATTAAATAACAATGGTCACTCTAGGTGTTTTCCCTGGCTTCACAATAAAGCAGTGTCCTTACTGATATTAAATCCCCCCCCCCACCCTGCCATATACAAGTCTCTGAAGAAGTGGACAGTCTTGGTTCTAGAATGATTCTGAAATGATGTCATTAAAGTTAACCTACAAGCCTCAGCAGCTGTGATTCTGATGATTCAGAAAAGAAATGTGAATACAAGTAAATACAAGAGAAATCACAGACCTGGATTTTACAGTCTCCTAGCCTGATGAGCTTTCCCAGAGGATGTGGAAACTGCAAACCGAAATATTTATTGAAGGGACGGGCCACATTCAGCTGGAGAGACTCTAAAAGAATATCAGTTAATTTGAAACAAATCTTCTCAAAGAAAGAGCCTCCATGCCTTCAGCCAACCCTATTACTAAAAGTGGTATTTAAAATACTTCAAGTAGGTTTGCATTTATGAGAAGGATGTCCTTGTTAAACTACAAGGTGCGCTCCTTCCTATGCAAATTGTAAATTCTGTTGTATATGGTGGAACATGAAAACTGTAAGAATAAGCTAAATAGTTTTTTTTTCAATAATCTTCCACTTCTATTATAGAATTAGATGTAAACTTTTACTTTTGAAAGAGTATTGCATTGAGCCTCTTTCCATCCTGATAAAAAGGGAGAAACCATTTTATCCATTTCTTCTATACAAAGAATTTATTATTTCCAATACTGCTATAGCTTCAAATCTGAGCCCAAGTGACCTACACTGTAGTGCTGGGTTGTTCAACATTAGATATTTCTTGCTGCACATTGGTTCATCTAAAAAAAAAACACCAACAGTGTTCCCATTTTCTGTTGTGGTAATTGTGTGGGTAACAGATGGTAGAACTTGTCTTGGCCTATAGTGGGATTGGACAACCACCTCTGAAAATATAGCATCCTGTGATGTAAGCAGAGTTCATATAGTGCTTTTCCTAGAACAACCTGAGATTGGAATATCACCAAATAAAGCACCCATGGAGTAAACAAAGTTTTTCCTTTTTATGGCTTTAATTAAGTTATAAAATATATCAGCTTCTGTCAACACAAAGTAAAGTTAGACAATGTTAGAAATCCTTACCTGGAACGAAAGAACTCTCTGTCCATAGAGTCTCTGCGAGGTCTACTGGTGGCTGCTCCAAGAATGCCAATAAGTCTGTTGATTTGCTTATTCAGTTTATCTTCAAGAAGATATACGACCAACACATATGCACCCCAAAATGGCATCATGAATTGGAACTAACAGAATCCTTCTGGTATAGCCTAACAAGAACAATCATTTGGGTCTTTAGGCATCCACTTATGCTGTAGAGTTTTAGGCTCTTATTAATGAATGCATGTGTCTGGCTTTCAAACCCACCCTTAAAGGTATTAGGGAAGCAGCTTCTATTGGTAATTCTTAAAAGTTCTGTTGCTGTTTTCATCATTTTGTTGTTTTAAATACACTGTAGCAAACAATGAAAAATTTGGGGTGCAAAGAAGGTGGTTCTGTGTTTTCTTTTCCTTCCCTAGGGGTCTGGTGGTCCTCTTCAGATTAAACTCCTGAGGGAGCTCCTGAGAATTCAGGTGTTTTAGCCACCAGTACAGGTCCAGCATCTATACAGTGCCCCATATCTAGACAGCATGCAATCAGTTCTAGCTGAATTCTGAGTTTCTTTGGGGATGTTTCATTTTGTTTATTTCATTTTGTTCCTTTACTTTCATTAGAAGTCCTATTTCAGACTCTGCCTGCTGGTGGCTCTCTTTTCATCGCCCATGATGACAAGGATTTTAAGATACAGAAGATGAAAGTGACTCTGTCAGGGTCACCAGTTATATCTTGGCAGAAATGATGCCATTTGTCAGTCTTTCTCTTCATGAGTATTTGAGTGGTGATCTTCAGGATATCTTTAGTTAGTAAACTATTTTCATAAATAAAAGCAACAAAAATCATTATGAGCCAGAATAACATCTTGGCTGCCTGAGCAGTCTAGTCCCCAGAAGCAGGCTGGACATAGGAAATTGATTCAGTACTTCTGGATATATCCTTTAGCAGTGTTTTTTGCCTAGCCTCACCTAAATTCTTCCCAACTGGACCTAAAATATGTTAAAATTGCAGAATATACTTGACTCATGCCATTTTTCCATTTTTCCATCTGGCTTTTAAAAACTGCATTTGGGAGGAACATCTGTTATTACACATCTGAATCTTTTACAGTTAGATCATCAGATCACTGTTGGGATGTTTTCTTTCTTGGACTCATCTTCTGTCCTGGGAACTCTTACAGCTTTTATAATCAGCTATATAAGCTATTCTGCTGAAAGCTTCACTCTGCCAAGGGTAAATGAACTGGGCCTACAAAGTTTGGTGCTTAATTAAAAATTTTTTTAGCTCATGAGTTATTGCAGGTTCTAAACTTAGCAAATGTCTTTCTTGAAACCCAATATGAATATTAATGTGAGACAGACTTGGAATGCCAAAGCAATTGAGGGTAGATCAGGTACTTTATAGACACTGGAAAATTTGAATGCATAACTGTTGAGCTATGAAATGCCTTTACATAAATTTCTTGCCAGAGTCTTTTATTAAAAGGAAAAAGCATTTATATCTGCATTGGCTAAATCCCATATGGGCTATGGTGTCCATTTTTGGGACACATCCAAAGAGTGGCTTTATCTGATCCAAATAATAAGGACATATAAGGGGAGACTATATTGAGAACAATTTAATATTATATAATAAGCCTCATTTAACAAATATTTATTAAGACTCTTCTATGATAGGGGATGATTAAAAAAAAAGTAAAAATGATTCCTGCCTTCTATAAGCTATATTCAGAAGGGGAAAACAGACATTAAGTGATCATACAAATACATCATTGTGAATAGTGATACTTATATGGCAAAGCTTGCTAGGTAATTAATTATCCTCTTTACATCTTCTGTGTATTCCTATGTGACAATTGCCTATACTGTCAGGGCAGCAATATACTCAGTTTAAAAAACTATATTTCCTTTAGTTTGTACAGAAGGATGGTAGAAAGACTTCCTCACAGAGAGGGATGATGAAAGCAGTATATGGAAATCACTGGTGTGGTGTTTGTTTGTTTGTTTTTTAAGGGGAATGATGGGAGGCTTTTGATCTTACCCCTTCTTCCTGCTACCCGGAATAGGAACATGAAGGCTAGTGGCGTAGGGGCCATTCTGTGCTAATGTGTTGACAGGAGGATGGATGGCACTAAGGATGACATCCCTGAATAAAAGGCACCTGGGTCCCTGATGGCCATGAAACTGCCTTGCCTGCTCTGAAGTGCTTACTTCAGACTTCTTCAATGTAAGGAAAAAATAAAACTTTTTAAACCACCCTTGTTTAAAATTTTTTAAATAATTCACTTTAGAACCTGTGAATGTGACATTACTTGGAAATAAGATCTTTGCAGATTTAGTCAACTTAAGATGGACTCTAGGGGCGCCTGGGTGGCGCAGTCGGTTAAGCGTCCTACTTCAGCCAGGTCACGATCTCGCGGTCCGTGAGTTCGAGCCCCGCGTCAGGCTCTGGGCTGATGGCTCGGAGCCTGGAGCCTGTTTCCGATTCTGTGTCTCCCTCTCTCTCTGCCCCTCCCCCGTTCATGCTCTGTCTCTCTCTGTCCCAAAAATAAATAAAAAAACGTTGGAAAAAAAAAAAAAAAAACAGAGTTTTCTGTAAAAAAAAAAAAAAAAAAAAAAAAAAAAAAGATGGACTCTAAATCAAATAGGGCTGGTGCCCTTATAAAAGGAGGATATGGGTAGAGAGACAAGAGGGAAAAATGACTATGGCAAGACACAGGCAGAGATTGGAGTTAGACTGCCACAGGCCCCAAATCACCAAAGACTGCTGGCAACCAACAGAAGATAGAAGGGGCATGGAAAAATTCTTCCCTAGAGCTTTTGAGGGGAGCATGGCTCTGCCCACACTTTTATTTCTAACTCCAGAATTGTGAGAAAAAAAAATTTCTGTTGCTTGAAGTCACTTACTTTGTGGTAATTTGGTACCATAGTCCTAGTAAACTAAAACACCAAGAATAAAATTTCACTTACAACGATAAAGGGGTTAAAATAACCAAGAGAACATAATAATCCCACATTATCATGCATCACATAAGAGACTCAAAATACATGAAACAAAAACTGACATGAACTAAAACATGAACTAAAGGAGAAGTAAACAAATCTATCATACTCAAGGACTCCTCATCATCCAAAATGGCTGCTGAAACTCCAGTCATCACCTCCAAAATTTGGACAGGAAGAAAAAGGAGGCAGAAAAAAGACAAAGGATGTTTCTCCCAACATAGTCAGCACCCTTTAAGTACCTTTCCCAGAATTCTCACCCAAAACTTTTGCTTATATCTCATATCTCATTGAATATCCCTAAACGGATGAGAGACTAGGAAATTTAGTCTTGGCTTCCTAGGGATCAGGATTCTGCTGATTCAGAAAACAGGGAGACTAAATGGTGGAGTGGCAACTAGCAGTGTTTTTCCATGTATGGAAGGAGGTAAAGCCTCATGTTTAAGCATGGTGCCTCGACAGTCAGATTACTTAGTTTAACATCTGGCTCTGCCACCTACTAGTTGTATGACCTACAGCATGATATATAACATGCCTAAGTCTCAGCGTTCCCATCTGTAATTTTAAATAAATAAATAGATGTGTGTGTGCATGTGTTTGTGTGTGCGTGTGTGTGTGTGTACATCTCAAAGGGCTATTTAGGAAATTAAATAAAATATGCATGCACAAAAAAATCAGCCACATTTTTGTATACTAGCAACCACTCTGGAAAACAGCTTAACATTAGCTAATAAATATGTTTGCACCTTATATCTGAGCAATTCCTCTCTTAGGTATTTATCTAAAAAAGTCTGTGTACTAAGAAACCCATATACAAATTTTCATAGCATACTCATAATAGCCTAAAACCAGAAACTATCCAACTGCCCTAAACAGTAGAATACATTTAAAAAAAACAAACAAACAGTGGTGTAGGGGTGCTTGGGTGGCATCTGACTCTGGACTTTGGCTCAGGTCATGATCTCACAATTCGTGTGATTGAGCCCTGTGTTGGGCTCTGTGCTGACAGTGTGGAATTTTCTGTCTGTCTGTCTGTCTCTCTCTCAAAAATAAATGAGCACTTTTTAAAACAGTGGTAAAGTCAAATAGAATATTATACAACAATGAAAATTTATGCCTTCTAACTGTACTCAGTAACATTAATGAATCTTATAAAAGAAGAGATTTATAAAAATTTAAAAATAGGCACAACCAAATTATAGTGTTGTAAGTAAGGATTATGGTTACCTTTTATAGTAATTTGGGGAAGAATTAAAGGTTTCCCAAATACTGACCATGTACTATTTCTTGATTTGTGTGGGAACTACACAAATATTATTTTGGGATTACTCAGTGAGTCAAGCATTTATATAGTTTTTACTTTTCTTTATATGTATCAATTTGCATGACTATGTAGTTAGTGTTCCAAACTCATATACCTTTGATAGTAAAACTAGGTACATACTATTACATGAGAACAACAGTCATAACCCAGTACTGTCCTAGCAAACCAGAAGATATGATCACCTTTGTGATAGGTAATAGTAAAGAAGTTTTTGAAAGAAAGGATGGAGGAAAGGAAGGAAGGCAAGGAAAAGAAAAAGAGCAAGAAGAGGAATAGAAGGAAAGAAAGGGAAGGAACAGACAGAAGGAGGAAAGAAAGAAAGGGAAAGAAGAAAGGGAGGGAGGAAAAAGAGAGAGAATAAAAGGAGGTGGCCCTGATCTAGATCACACTTGCACTCCTACTTCAAAATCCTAGAGTAGAGTGTAAGGAGGAATAACAAAACAGATCCCAGCCCTCTCTCTCCAAGACAAGCTTTGCCTTGATGGCAGAGACAGAACACAGAGGAAGTTTTAAGAAGAATGTGAAATTAAAAGTTTAAAATTGCTTAACCAAGATGTTAAACAATTTTCTCACATGTCCTTAAAGGTGTGCGCCTTTCAGAAAGAGATAAGTGGCCTCACAAACCTGGGAGATGTTGGGGGGAAAAGGTAACCTATTTCCATGTATATACACCTTCAAGTTGGAAGTGCTCAATAAAAGGACTATGGTGTCTCCTTCGTTGAGGAGGTATTTGTTCTCATCGATGCTTGGCTGGGTGCTATGCACATACTGACCTTTGCTGAGGAGCACAGACATCCATCATGAATTTCAGTCATGTGCCTCTAAACCCTATGAAATCCTCCCAGGTCTCACCCAGACTCTGGCCATGAGGTCATGTATGCTACTCTGCTCCCTCATTGATCTGACCACGAGATTCTTCACAGACACTAGTTCTCCCTTAGCCCTTTTGCTTGCATCCCAGGAACACAGAAAAGATTTCATTTTCCTGTCTTTCTGAGGCAGGAGGAGACTCCTACACAAGCAAGGTCTCATTCTTCTCTAAAAACATGGTAGCCTTTTGATCATCCTTGTGCCAAGATGTGAGAGACTTTTGGGGTGCCTGGGTTGCTCAGTCAGTTAAGTGTCCAACCTTGGCGCAGGTCATGATTTCACAGTTCTTGAGTTAGAGCTCTGTGTCAGGCTCTGTGCTCCAGCTGGGAGCCTGGAGCCTGCTTCAGATTCTTTGTCTCCCTCTCTCTCTGCCCCTCCCTCACGCGTGCGCGCTTGCTTTCTCTCTCTCTCTCTTAAAAATAAACACGCACACGCCCCAAAAAAAGATGTGAGAGACTTTGGTGAGGCCTCTTTTTACCAGAGATGCATTGAGCCTGGAGAGACATGGGTCTCTCCCGCTCTCAGATCCTCAACTTTTAGGGTTTCTTTTCCTCATGTGTCCCCTTCCATCAGAAATTTCCCAAGGGTGTGAAAACAAACTTCAAGGTGAACTCCTACTTCCTCTCCCAATTCTTCACTCTTCCCTCACACAAGCTCTGTCTAGCCTGGGTGATGCAGATGGTGCTGGCTGGACTACTCTTTTTCCTAAATCTTTCCTTCAAAATTTATTATAGGTGCTAGAAATGTGTAATCCTGACAACTCTCCCCTGAGACAAATGGCAATGTCACATCTTCAGACATGAATGACGGATGCTTGTTGGGAAGAAGTATAAAAACACACCTGTTACCTTGTCAAATCATTATCCTGGTAGAGTCTAAGACACTAATCAAAAAATTTAAAAATAGTTCAGAAAGTAGTTTCCTTGTATTCTATATCGCTGAAATAGTTAATAATCCTAACAAAGACCAGGCTTATATGTAGGGATGATTATAAGCAATGTGCAAAGCTATATAAAATTATAAATGGATCATTCCCATTTAGAGAGGACCTCAATGTTCAACAATCTAGGAAAAGTCTATGTTTAAATTCGAGCAATATAACCGAGTGAGAATGCCCTTAGTCTCTACGGTATGCCTGATAATTACTCCACACAATTAAGATAGACCCTGCATGACTACAAATAACTATATGTCCTCCTTTAGGGACTAAGTTCTTTTCACAAATTTTTTGCCCTTATCACTTATGATATTATAAATACATTAAAGAAATTCCACAGTTCAGCCATCAAATCACTTATTATTCAAACCAAATACAACCTTCTTCTTAAAAAAACTGATCCTAAAAATTAACTCAGAGTTCTAGTAGTTTGGAGTTCTGTACCAAAAATACACGTTTAAAAGAAATACATTTATGTATGTAAAGTTGAAGTGTTAGACACATTTGGTGTTTTTAATATTGTTTTTTTTTTTTTCAGGGAAAATGCCTGTTAACTTTAGGAACAATTTTATGTGAATGAAATATCCTACCTACAAAGAACGAACTTGAAACTCAGTTTTGATCTAATAGCATTATATTGGTGAAATAAATCTCTTGTGTGTGTGTGGTTCCTGTAATGTTATTGTGCTTATGGTTATTGTCGTGCTCCACAGGAGTGATGGATGGCAATGAGGCTTAAACCAATTTTACATCAAGTTTGTGCTAATCTCACACCACCCCTTCATAAATCTGAATAATTTGCTACTGCTCTGCAACCCTCATGTGAGCTTTAGAGTGGTTTTGGCCTGAAATTATGTATTACCACAACCTCCTTTGAAAACGGTAAGGGCTTTTATTGTTTCCATAACTGAATTATGTTTTCATATCTTTTACACTGCTGTAATGGGTATTGCTTAGCAACAAGTCTCCAAGAGCTTGGGAGTGGAGCACACCTCATTAGCATAATATCCTAATTCCCCTGTGCTTGTTACCACCTGGGTAAATTCACTGCTGTGGCCCCTCTTACTTGTCTAACCCAGTAGAATGATTCCTTTTCACCTTCTAAACTAAGGTTGTATTTCTATACAATGAAACATTAACTCTTAGTGCTACGACAGCAAATACTAAATATTAAGTAGAGAAGATAGCCCAACGGGGACCTAATACACATAAAAAGCATTTTCATATGAAAATAGATTTTTTTTAATAAATACCACTTAACAAAGCAAACCCATGCCACGTCATTGCGCTTTGCTGACCTTTAAGAACAGAATACAAATGATACACCACAAATAGAAAGTGCTCCTTGTAGGAATGGCTTCATACTGAAAACGCATGATATTTCTCCTTGCCTTCTTTGTGTCTGAGAGTGCAGTTTTGGGAGACATTTTGGGGATTTTAGGGTAAGCCCATGGCAAAGGAAAAGCACTTTCTCTCCAAAACTACCTCTATGTAGTTTGAATAAGTGACTTTGGTTTTGTTAAAACAGACAGAAATGCTTCTAAAAATACCTACAAAGATTCACAGCTCACCTTAAAAACAATTCTGAATCAAACAGAAGTTGTGTAGGACAAGCACAAAACATGGACCTTACCCACTAAGGATTTAGTTCACAAGCTGTGCAAACCATATTATGATAATTTCCTGGCATTGGTTTTAGCTATTTTTATCTTCCATTTGGCCTAGACTTCATGTGGTTTTGTAAGGAGGATTCTTCACTCAGTCTACCCTGTTGGCCTCTTGGAGGACACGAGGAATTAAGGCAAGTTCTACATTTCTCATGGGTTTGATTTTTTTAAAGTGGGTTAATGTGCTTTAAAACCTGTTAATCAGAGAAGGGACAAGTTGTGTAAGATACTATGAGAAAGCATGATAGTCTCAATGGAATTAAGTATATTCACGAAAACATTTCAGAAGTCTGGAAGCATTACTGTTATGAATTAGCCAATTCTTCGGAAAATTTTGTTAAACAGCACATCAGCAGCCATGGATCCTAATTCCTTTTTTCTCTTCTTTCAAATTACTAAATTTCTGAGAAGTGGTTAATGTCCTTACAGAAACGGACATAGAAATATCTGCCTAACAAATGGTTCAACTAGCCTTGCCAAACATAGCAAATATATTTTTTAAAGGTAATAAACTATCTTAAGCAATTGGCAACTGAAAGTGAAGTTTAAAAGACCCTTGGACCTTGAGATACGGTTCTAATCTATTGTAGAAACAAAGATTAGTTAAAATTAAATTGTGAAATGTCACAATATATGGCTACACTAGACTCCTATAATTTCTGATATTCTAAAATTTTTAATAGAATTCAAAAATATCTAGGGTTTGGCTTTCTGTATTAAATTATACATACAAATTCATTCTGAGCAAAATATAATTGCTATTAAGTTCTTGGATCTTGCTATCCACAATGAATAATATATCGTTAAATGCTTCTTTTGACAAGGAACATTTATCACCTAAAAATACTCAAGGTTTTGTTTTCTTTCCCCACTTTGTTTTTATTTTTAATTTTTTCCCTACCCTTTCTGGTTATCCTAGTTTCTATTGTTATCTCTGTAGTATTGAACAACAGATAGATCACCTGACCGGTGAATGAAATTTCTCTCATTTAACACTGACTCTACGATATTTCTACAAGCTATATGACTATTAAGAAGAGTTTCTCAAGCCAAGTCATAAGGTCATCTTTTTCCTCTTTCCCCTCAAACCGCAAAGACTCAATGCTATCTTTTAAAAATATCTATCTATCTATCTATCTATCTATCTATCTATCTATGGAGAGAAGAACAATAACCATAATGACACAATGTCAAAATTTCTAGGTACCATTACCTGGAATAAAGACAAGGCAATGAGATAGAATAGGTGATGGTTAATGAATAAAGAGACAAAATCATATTTTTTTCTTTTCAGAATCGTCTCCACTTTTTTAGTATAGCTGACACAATGTTATATTAGATTCAGGTGTACAATGTAGTTATTTGACAAGTTTATACACTATGCTATGTTCACCACAAGTATAGCTACCATCTGTCTCATTACATTGCTATTACAATACCATTGACTGTATTCCCTATGGTCTGCTTTATATTCCAATGATTTAATCATCCTATAACTGGAGACCTGTATTTTCTTCTCTTCCTTTCACCCATTTTGCCCAAACTCCCATCCCTCTCCCCTCTGACAACCATCAGTTTGTTCTCTGTATTTATAGTTCTGCTTTTTGTTTATTCATTTTTTAAGATTCCATTTATAAGTGGAATCATATGATATTTGTCTTTCTCAGTCTGACCCATTTCACTTAGCAGAACACCCTCTAAGTCCATCCATATTGTCTCAAATGGCATGCTATCAGCCTTTTCAATGGTTATGGGTTATGTAATATTCCACTGTGTGTGTGTGTGTGTGTGTGTGTGTGTGTGTACACATTTTCCCTGGGTAACACTCAATAGTGGAATTAGGTCACATGGCATTTCTATTTTTAATTTTTTGAGGAACCTCCATACTGTTTTTGAAACATTAAAAAGAAATTATATGAAGGGAATTAAAGTCCATTATAAAGAGACCATAAGAATAGAAACTGCAAGCTCTAAACTAAACTAGGGCAAATACCCTTGTAGCAATAGTTATAATAATAGGAAATATCTAAACAATTTTATATATTATCTTGTGCATCAGCCATGTAAATACACCAGTCAGATTTCCTGCTGCAAGGAGTGTAACTGACTGATGTCCCCAGCTACTGTTTCTCTGGATTCCGGTTAACATTCATGCCAAAGCCACTCAATGTCCAGTGGGTGAAGAGGACACCATATTGTGGAATATGGATATCTTCTGGCATAAGCAGCAGGTATCTCCACTGCTGAAGGTTTCTCTGATGGTGGCCTGGGAAAACATCCTAGTGGAGGAGTCACTTTTTCCAGGTCTTTGCAGGTGAAACAGTTCAGGTATTTGAAAGATATTCAGGGGGAAGGCACTGGGCAATGCGGTGGGAAATGCATATACAACACCAGAGTTAGTTGACTGGTTACTATGATCTTCTGTAGAGGGATAATGAGAAACTAGGGGCCATTAACAAGTGGTGTATCTTTAACAAAGGACCTCTTTCATTTCATACAAAGATTTTATCTCCTCCAGCACAACAGCAGACACTGATAAGCAGCAAACTAAAGATCTGATAGTAACAAAACAAAGACTTTTGAATTCATAAAGTGAATCTGCAATGCCAAGGGTAGAGTTCTGATTGGAAAAACCTGAAAAGGTGGGATGAGAACATCTGGGTGGATGCCTCTGAGAAAGCTGGCTCTGTAGAATGCCCTGAACCCAGAGAGCCTGCAGAGGGAGCCCACTCTTCCTCAGTAATAGCTAGCATTTCTTCTCCATTAGAAGATGCCACAGAAGATGCCAACCAAAGCAACAAGTGGTCTCCTAAAGTGCTACTTCCACCTCCTCTACTGACAGCTGGGATAATAAATGAGTTAAATCCCAAGAAAACCAGACGAGAATTGTCCTGGGTGTGAAAAGAGAGGAAAAAAGAAGGAGGTGGAAGAATTAGGTAGTATATACTAGAAAGAGGAATCAAGCAAACTCTGTGTTAAGATGGCTATTAGAAGCCTGGAAAAAACAACGGTCAGTGCTGAGTGATGCAGAGATGACTAAATTGCCCTGTCAGGCAGTGAAGGAAAGAATAAAGAGGCTGAAAGACATGGGCATGCTGGGATGAATAAACTGTGAAGCCACAAGGCCTGACAAAAGATTGTGTTTCATGGGAGGATACTGAAGACACATTACTTCACCAAGACCACTAGGATTATGAAACAAGTCAAAGAATTATATATGCGTTTAAAGAACAGTTCCTGGTATGTTAGTTCAACTCTCATAGAGATGAAAGAGTTCACCATGAGATTACCAAGCGACTATGGCTAGAACTGTCCATCACAACCTGGGTTCTGTGAAACCCGTTAAATTATACAATTGGGTAGCCAAGCAGCAGTTTTTCATAAGATAGAAATACACACCTCAGATTGAGCCCACAGAGGACCAGAGGGCATAAGGAAACTACACAAACATGTTCATAGGCCCCCATATCATCTGACACAGATGGACCAATATCTCTTCCTCAGTTCATATCTTTGGCCAAATTAGTTGTATATCTTTGGCCAAGTTGGTTGTATATGTGTGTATGTGTGTTGGGGAGGAGTATCCCATATGACCAGCTAGAGAAAGAGGAAGAAAAAGCCCAAGCTTAGCTTAGAATAGCTGGCTCAGTAAGTGGATACGAGCTACAAATTGACAGTGTCTACATTAAAGCTACATTCAGAGGTGGTCTTGAAAGACTAGAGATGAAAACTTCTCCAAAGAACAGAGACACAAAGAGTGCATCAGATCATATGCACCGTGTACAGAAGAAACGGACCTATATGAGGATGTACACAGATTTCTGGTCAGTGACCAATAGCTTGGCTGAATGGACAGAGGCTTGGAACAAAAAGGGCTAAATGACCAGAGACAAGGAGTTCTGATGTGGAATCACATGAGTAAACAGATGGGATTGGATAAAGTCATCAAGTTCCACCAGAAAGCATCTACCATGGAAGAGGCACTGAACAACCATACTATCAAAATTTCTTAGACCTTTGATGCTACCTTTTTTATTGATCACCTTAGAACTGCCACTATTGGTGCATTAGAACAGTAGACATAAGAAGAGAGACAGAGGCTATGTATGAAGCCAACAGTATGGACTCCCAGTTGCCAAAGCAAGTCCAGCTACTGATGCCTCTCAATATCCTACTGATACCAACCCTCTAATATAGCAAAATTCCTGGAAATCAATCAACAAATTGGTGACAAGTTCACTACATTGGCCTCTTCATCCTGGAAAAGCCAATGGTTTATCGTAACAGGGATAGGCAAGTACTCCAGGTATGTTTTTCTTTCCTATCCACAAAACCTCGCTACTATCATCTAGTCTTCACAGAATGCCTTATTTATAAGCACAGAATCCAACAAGGCATAACATGCGATCATGGGACCTGCTTCACAGAAAAGGAGATGTGGGAATCGGCCATAGTAAGGTCATGTGTGTCAGACTCCACTATTCACGTACTACACAACCCCATAGGAGCAAGTCTCATAGAACACTGAAATGTCCTTTGAAAAGTATAGCTGAAGTGCCAGTTCAGAGGTAGCATTCTAAGAGGATTGGATGTCATCCTCCAGGAGATAGCATAAGCATTAAATTAGAGACTATATATGGTGCTGTGTTCCCAACGGGAATGAGACATGAGTGTGAGAACCAAGGAGCCAAATCATGGATATTTCATCTCTAGAAATTTTATTTGGGTCTTTATTTTTGCATGTCATTCAACCACATGTTTGTGGTTTTCTCTACATTCTTGAACATAGGAGATATAGTTATAATAACTGTTTTAATGTTCTCTGTTCTAACAGTTATAAAATTTATTTTTGTTTCTCTTACAAATACATATTACTTTTTATGGTTTCCAATTCCCTGCCAAAATTTAACTTTGCTTTTATCTACATGTACATAGTAAGGGTACTTGTTTTACAATCTATGATAACTCCAATATCTTTAATTGGGATGGTTAACTTTATGCGTCAACTTGACTGGATTAAGGGATGTCTAGATAGCTGGTAAAACATTATTCCTAGGTATGTCTGCAAGTGTGTTCCTGGAAGAGATGAGCATTTGAATTACTCATCAAACAAAGCAGATGGCCCTCCCCAATGTGGGTAAGCATCATCCAATCTGTTGAGGACCCAAATAGAACAAAAAGGTGGAGGAAGGGCGAATCTGCTCTCTCTGCTTAAGCTGAGACATCCATCTCCTCCTGCCCTAGGACATGGGCGCTCCTGGTTCGTGGGCTTTCAGAGTCAGATCTGGACTTAACACTGTCAGCTTCCTATTCTGAGGCCTTCAGACTTGAACTGAATTATACCACTGGCTTTCTTCATTCTCCAGCTTGTGGACACGAGATGGTAAGACTTCCTGGCCTCCATAACCACGTGAGCCACTTCCTATAATAAATATCCTCTTGTATATAAGAGGATAAAGCCAATTTGGCATATATATATATATATATATATATATATATATATATATCCATCCTTTTGGTCCTCTTTCTTTGGAAGGCCTTAATACATTAATCTCTTTATTTCTGTTGTCTGTCTTATATGTCTTTCTCACGTTGTCTTGTCTCTTTCATGTGCCTAGTTATTTTTAAGTAGTCATTGGATGCTGTATTTGAAAAAAATATTTATAGAAATAATTTAAGTTCTAAGATGGTAATATTTGCCTGCAAGGAATATTTTTCATTTGCTTCAGTCTTATGCTTGATGCTTGGGACCACTAGCAGTCCAGGACCATCTTAATACAAATTCAAGTTTTAAGATTTTCTATCACTTGGATGATGTGAAGCTTGGCTGCATACTATTATAAGGCTTGTTTATTCCCATTCCACTCTTACAGACTAGCTTCTTCAAAACCGCACAAAAGACATTTATTAAAATCTGCGCTCACTGGTGAGTCCCAGATACTGGATTTTTATCTCCCTATACCTTTGAAGTCACCAGAAGCACATCTTGGTGTTTCAGCTGTTTCTTATGCATGCACAATTGACCCAGGGAAAAGCTGTCCAAGTACTTTATTTTTTGTTTTGTTTTGTTTTGTTTTTTTACTTCTTTAGGTCCTCAGCCTCTGGTCTGGCCATGTAAGCATTTTGATGTATTTTGGAAAATGCTTTAATTTTTTCCCCAAATATGTATGTTTTCACTGCCAAGTTTGGTCAGAATTACCTAATCCAACATTAATGGAGGTGGAAGCCCCATGATACTTTAATTCTAGGGAAGAAAATCACATTAGTAACATCTGAAAGGGAAGGGAAAATGTGGTTTGACAATACGAAAGAGGCGTGTTTACTCATTTCAATTTAAAGTTGAGGGGCTATTATGGGAAAAAGAATCTATACTTAAGTGGCTTCAGAAGCTAGAACAAGGAAAACAGGCTAAAGTTCAAAAAAATAATTTTATCATGAATGATTAGACTATCACACTAGGAAATTTTGCTTTCAGAGCTAGTGAGATGTCTAAATAAACCCAATTAGCAACTAAACAACCATTTTCAAGGACTCATATATGATATAAGCTGGGCCAGTTGACCTTTAGGATCCAGAATTTATAAGATTCCAAGATTCTTTAATCTTAGTAGGAAATAGAGATGACCTCTGAGTTGTGTCTCCAGTCTAAAAAAACAGTAAATTATTTCATAATAAAGCCTCTTATTCTCAAAATTCATGAAGATAATGTTTCAGACCCACTTTTTTTTGTTGTTGTACTAAGAGCACTTTATTTTTCTTTATTTTTTAAAAGTTTTTATTTAAATTCCAGTTAGTCAACACATAGTGTAATATTAGTTTCAGGACCCACCAGTTATGCAATATCTCTTATTGAAACGTCTCACAGGCAGACATCTAGAAATGCAATGTATTTTCTCTCTGCTCTGTGAATGTTAGTTTTCATGTATGTTTGTTACAGTTCAAAACCTGGGATAATGCTCTGTAAACAGGGAATAGCTATTAGCACATCAATTAGTATTCTCTTTATAGTCCTATTGAGAAATATATTTGTTCAATTAAATTTCTTTCCCTGAGAACTCCAATTTTCATGTTGAGTAAGAGACCCTGTTACAATTGCAAACTACAATCCATACAAAGGCACATTTTCACACACTTTTTATATTTAAGTACTCTTTTACATAGAAGCACAAATGACTATAAGGAATGAAAAAAAACCTTAAATCAGGCTAAGAAGTGATTCTTTGGGTTGGCAATTCGAATATAAAAATACCCAAGTTAAGAAATTTTCTAAGAGCTACTATTCAATGTGTAAGTGCTTAAAAGAAAATCATTTTATTTTCAAGTCTATACAAGCCAGAGCTTATTCTGAATTGTCATGATTCCTCCAAAGCCTGTTATCAGAAATAGGGAAAGTTTTTTTTTTTATTTCCTAAGTTAGAACATTCATGATGAAATATTATGTCTTGCAGTTATCTTAATGGGCAAGGTCATCTGGAGAAAATTCTGATATCTTTATTTAATCTGTGCTTCTGTTGACATATATGTTAACTTCACGTCACTCTATATACTTTAAAAAAAAAGCTGCTGAGAACTTATTTCCTTTGGATGCGTTTACGTAGCTAATCAGAAAGGAAAGTTTCAGGTTGTCATTCAGCTTTCCACAAAGGTACAAGAATTTGTGTAGCGAGTTCTTCTACATAAAGTGTTACCAGCTTGACTGGTAATGCATTTCTAGTTCTGCGCAGTTCTGTTGCTGAGATGCTTCTCAATAGCAGACTGCAAAACACATCAGTGCTCAATCATCATTTCCTTTCTGTTTCATTCTTTTTCTTTTCTAACATGAGATACCTCTAAAGTGTATGGATATGGCTTTGCCCTTGTCCAACAAGAAGTAAATTGTCTGGATGGCTGACTGTAACTGTCGTGGCTAAAAACACAAAGGTTAGTAGCTATTACAATAAACAATGGAAGTAGGTGGAGATGATAGATACAAGGAAAATATTTTTAGGCATTGCAAACACACTGAAGTCCTTATAGCCAAGGACTTTCTAAAAAAGGAAGACAGTAACAACAAAATAGATATCATTTGTTATCTATTTAGTATTGTATTTTGTGTTAAGCATTCTAGTAGGTACTTAAAAACTCTTTTAATCTTTGGAATAATTTTTCAAATTGGAAGATTATATTATGATTCAATAGAGGATAAAACTGAAGTCTAGGATGATTAAATGATATTGCCAATCATACAACCAGATGGCGATAGGGCAGTTGCCTGCGCCCACAATACCATCCATCAACTCCTCCTGCAACTTCTCCTCATATTTAATTCTACCCAAGTACCAGTGAAATAGGATAGACAGAATAAAATCTGGAAATCTAACCTTCAGCAGTAAGTAAAACTGCATGAAACTAATTTATCCGCTATTGAGTGCTACAGAGATCATAATAAGACTTCTTGAAGGCATATACTTAATAAGAAACAGAGTATAAGAGAAGTAGACTCACTACATAGAAGAAACTGAGAGCAACCTCTAATTCATTGTATTTTAAGAATCTTCCTCCCATAGGCCTCTACTTTCTACCTTCCTACGGCGAAATTAGTCAACTTTAGACTTCCTCCTTAGGCCTAGAGAGAATTCTCCATCTTACGAATCTTGTGGAAGGCACAGCCTGCTTCTCACCACAGAAGCTGCAAACAGTAGATACTCTGCCAACCTTCTTTCAGCTAGTTAGGATCAGATATTGGAACATTCTGACATAATTTTATTTTTTACAGCTTTGATACATAATTGACAGATGACACTGTGTAAGTTTAAGGTGTACAACATGATTTCATACATGTATATATTATGAAATGATTACCATAAGGTTAATACTTCTATCACTTCACATAATTCCCTTTTTTCATGTGTAGTGAGAACATTTATCTTTAGCAACTTACAAGTATATAATTCAGTATTGGCTATAGTCACCATGTTGTACATTAGATCCCCATAATTTATTTATCTTATAGTTGGAAGTGTGTACCCTTTGACCAATATGTCTCCATTTCCCTCACCCCTCAACCCTGGCAACCACCATTCTACTTTTTCTATGAGTTTAGCTTTTTTAAGATTACGTATATAAGTGAGATCATACAATATTTGTCCTTCTCCATCTGGCTTATTTCACCTAGCATAAGGCCCTCATGGTCCATTGATGTCACAAATGGCAGGATTTCCTTTTTTTCTCATGGCTATGAATAGTATCCCATTGTATGTGTGTATATATATATATATATATATATATATATATATATATTTGTATACATATGTATCTCACATCTTCTTTATCCATTAATCCACTGAGTAACAAAGTTGTTTCCATACCTTGGCTATTGTGAATAATGCTACAATGAACATCATAGTGCAGTTATCGTTCTGAGATCCCAATTGTATTTTCTTTGCATATATACCCAAGAGTGGAATTGCTGGATCATATGGTAGTTCTTTTTTTAAGTTTTTGAGGAACCTCTATACTGTTTCCCACAGTGGCTCTACCAATTTACATTCCTACCAACAGTACACAGGATTCTCCTTTCTCCACATCTTTGCCAACACATTATCTCCTGTCTTTTTGATGATGGCCATTCTAACAGATGTAAGGTTTTGGTTTACATTTTCCTAATGAAAAAGATTGATCACCTTTTCATGTGCCTGTTGGCCATTTGTATGAGCTGTGTGTATTCTCTGGAAAAATGTCTACTCAAGCCTTCTGCCCACTTTTTAGTCATTTTTCTTTTTGCATGCAGTTATATTTGTTCCTTACATTTTTTGGATATTAACCCCTTATCAGACAGGTGGTTTGCAAATATTTTCTCCCATTCTATAGACTACCTTTCCAATTTGTTGATTGTTTCTTTCACTGTGCAGGTGTTTTTTTTTTTGTTTTTTTTTTGTTTTTAGTTTGATATAATTCCATTTATCTTTTAAGGCTTATGCTTTTAGTGTCAGACACTAAACAAATCATCACCAAGACCAATGTAAAGGAGATTTGTTCCTGTTTTATTATAGGAATTTTAGTCTCGGGTTTTATGTTTAAATTTTTAATCTATTTAATATTTGCAAGTGGTATAAGGTATGAGTCAATTTTCATTCTTCTGCATGTGGATATCCAGTTTTCCTAACACCATTTATTGAAAACTAATCTTTCCCTCTGGTATATTGTTGCCTGTCTTGTCGAACAGTGGTAGATTGTATATGTGAGGGTTTCTTTCTGGGCTCTCAATTCTATTCCATTGGGCTGTATGTATTTTTATGCCAATATCACTGTTTATATTAATACAGCTTTGTAATACAGTGTGAAATCAGGAAGTGTGATACCTCTAGCTTTATTCTTTCTGAGAACTGCTTTCACTATTCATGGTCTTTTGTGTCTTAACATGAATTTCAGGATTGTTTTTTTCTATTTCTATAAAAATTATTTGGGTAGTATGGGTATTTTAAATATATTAACTCTTCTGATCCATGAACACAGTATAGCTTTCCACCTATTTGTGCCTTCCTCAATTTCTTTCATCAAAGTCTTATAGTTTTCAGAGTACACTGATGGAATTTCAAATATAAAATTATGACCCAGAGAAACAGTAATAGTGGAGAATTATTTCTGTTGTGTCTGGGTAAAGACATCCAATCGCTGGGGCAGCAACAGAAGCAATGTCTGCAGTAACTTTAGTGAAAGTAGTGCAAGGGGTGGCAACCAGTGATCTGTGTGAGAATAGCAGTGGCCTCACTGGACCACTTTTCTGTTATGTAGCCTTGGTAGAAGTTGTGACTGCTGCCCAGTTTTCTGAGCCTTGTTCCTAATGATCTTGTAAGCCACCTAATATTCTAGAAATAAATTACTTTTGGTTTAAATCAACTTTATTTATACTTCCAGGAATAAACCATCCTAACATTCTTACCATCAGCCTTTGAAGCATGTCAAATTCTTACTATGAGATTTAGTTTGTATTTCATTACCTCAAAAGCTCCTGATTGCCAAATGATGCCTTGATTAAAAGTGGCAACCATACCTAATTATATCCATGAAAATGTTAACATCTTAAATTCTCTAAAAGAAATCAAGCAGGGCAGAAGTGGGATAAGAGCTGAATGGAATTTGAGTATTGTCTGAGGAAAAAAGACTAAGGTGGCTTGTCCAAGAAGGGAGAGAGAAGCATAAGTCCTACATTTTAGCCATAGTTCACATTCTATGGCAGAACTGAGTCTTTATATTGCAAGTCCTCAATTCTGAAATGATATACTCCCACCATAAATGTAGGAACCATCGATATCAATGTCATCACAATTTCTTGATTTTTGTTAAGTAACTCCCCAAATAATCAAGTTATTTAATGATCAGTGATTTTTGAGGAGATAATATTATTACCCCAATTTTACAGATAAAGAAACTAAAGCTTAGAAAGGTCAAAACTTGTACAAGGTAGTCAGTAAAGAGCAAAGCTTGGATTTGACCCAGAGAGTAAAAACTATTACAGCTTTATTGCTTTTCCTAAATGTAGAAAAGATGATAGGATGATCTTTTCAATAAATAACAGGGAACTTCCTCTCCAGAAATCCTACACTGGGGTCTTCCCATTTTCCAAAGACAAGGTTAGAAACAGCCTTACAATTCTTCCTGGCCTCTCAAAAACTGATTCCACTGGTCCATTTCTTCCCTTACACATCAACTTCCTCTTCTTTCTATTTGCTTTCACTCTCATCTCACCATACTTACTTTTCTTAGCTATAGTCTGCCAAGACAAAAGATAATATTCTACAAGGTTTAATTCAAGTATCCTAACTTTTGGTGAAGCCAGGTTCCTCATAACGTTTTAATAATCTCTTCATCTGCTTGTTTGTATGTGGTATAAAACACACACACACACACACACACACACACACACACACACACACACAGGCATGTTTAGCACACAGCAATATATTCAGATAACTGACCTGCATTTGATTTTGTGCCAACTAGATTTTATCACTTTTGCAACTACTTTTAAGTAACTATATACTCTAAGGAAGTTGCAGAGAATATGCAAGAAGGTCCAATACACCCTTCACTCAGCCTCCCTCAACATCTTGCGTTAACTATAGTGTAATATCAAGGTAGATAACCAATATTGGTAAAAGCTATGCCCTGAAAGGATCCTGTGGGTTCATATCCATCTATGGGAGAAAGAGTTCCAATTTGCAATGGTTGTTGGAGAACTGGCTCCTGTAAGAAAATGCCAGGATGCAGTGGTCACAGTTGACTCACGGACTATCGCATTGAAGTGCTTTGAGAAAATACCCTGATACATGTGTATCACATTACTATGGCAGTGGGTATGAACCATAGATCAGGGAATTCACATTGTAAACAAACTGCACTTGAATTGAAACTCAGGATACATGAGATATGGTCATTAACCACCAAATATTACTGAAAACTATCGCTCAGTACCCAGAGAAGGGTTCTATAGAAAATAAAGAAAAGAAAGAAGTCATGTTGTGGTGAGAAATATATTGACTTTGGAATCAGAGTAGGGTTTGAATCCTGAATTTACCACTTTTTTTTTAATTTTAATTCTGGTATAGTTAACAGGTGGTGTTATATTAGTTTCAAGTGTAGAACACAGTGACTCAACAATTCTATACATTACTCAGTGCTAATCATGAGGTGTATACTTTCATCACCACCGCCTATTTCACCTATCTCCCCCACTCCCTCCCCTATGGTAACCATCAGTTTGTTCTCTATAGTTAAGATTTTGTTTCGTGTTTTGGCTTCCCAACCCCACGTTGTTCATTTGTTTGTTTTTTTAATTACACATGAGTGAAATCATAGGATATTTGCCTTTATCTGACTGATTTTTCTCAGCATCTTACTTTCCAGTTCCATCCATGTCATTGCAAATGGCAAGACTTCATCCTTGTTTATAGCTGCATAATATTCCAATGTACATATATACTGCATCTTCTTTATCATTTATCTATCGATGGACACTGGGATGCTTCCATAGTTTAGCTATTGTAAATAATGTTGCTATAAACTTAGGGGTGCATGAATAACGTTGAATTAGTGTTTTCTGTATTTTTTTGTGTAAATACCCACTGGTGTGATTACTGAATCATAGGGTGGTTCTATTTTAACATTTTGAGGGTCCTCCATACTGTTTTCCACACTTTCTGCACCAGTTTGCATTCCAGCCAAAGTGCACAGGGATTCCTTTTTCTCTATATTTCACCAACACCTGTTGTTTCTTCTGTCTTTGATTATAGCCATTAGGACAGGTGTGAGGTAGTATCTCACTGTAGTTTTGATTTTCAGTTCCTTGATGATGAGTGAGGTAAAGAATCATTTCATGTGTCTGTTGGCCATCTGTATGTCTTCTTTGGAGAAATGTCTGTTCGTGTCTTCTGCCCCATTTTAAATGGATTACTTGTTTTTGAGTGTTGTATCAGTTCTTTATATATTTTGGACACTAGCCCTTTATTAAATAGATATGTCCTTTGCAAATATCTTCTCCCATTCCAAAGGTTGCCTTTTAGTTTTGTTGAATGTTTCCTTCATTGTCTAAAAAGTTTTTACTTTGATGTGGTCCCAAAAGTTTATTTTTGCTTTTATTTCCCTTGCCTCAGAAGATATATGTAGAAAAATATTGCTATGGCTGACATCTCAGGAGTTACTGCCTGTGCTCTCTTCTAGGATTTTTATGGTGTTACGTCTCACATTTAGGTCTTCATTCATTTTGAATTTATTTTTGTGTATGGTTTAAGAAAGTGGTCCAGTTTTCCCAATGCCATTTGTTGAAGAGACTGTCTTTTTCCCACTGCATATTCTTTCCTCCTTTATCAAAGATTAACTTAACATATAAGTATCATTCTAGTTCTATGAAAATGCTGTTGATATTTTGATAGGGATTGCATCAAATCTGTAGATTTCTTTGAATAGTTTTGACATTTTAACATTTGTTCTTCCAATCCATGAGCATGGAATGTCTTTCCATTTCTTTGGTCTTCCACAGTATCTTTCATCAATTTTTATTTTATTTTATTTTATTTTATTTTATTTTATTTTATTTTATTTTATTTTATTTTATTTTATTTTATTTTATTATTTTATTTTATTTTATTTTATTTTATTTTAACATTTTATTTATTTTTGAGACAGGGAGAGACAGAGCATGAACAGGGGAGGGTCAGAGAGAGGGAGACACAGAATCCGAAACAGGCTCCAGGCTCTGAACTGTCAGCACAGAGCCTGATGCGGGGCTCGAACTCACGGACCGTGAGATCATGACCTGAGCCGAAGTCGACCGCTTAACCGACTGAGCCACCCAGGCGCTCCTCATCAATATTTTATAGTTCTTACAGTACAGGTCTTTCACCTCTTTGGTTAAGTTTATTCCTAGGTATTTTATTATTTTTGGTGCAACTGTAAATGGGGTTTTCTTAGTTTCTCTTTCAGCTGCTTCTTTATTAGTACATAGAAATGCAACAGATTTCTGCAAATTGATTTTATCTGTTGTATAGAACAGGGAAGTTTTCAGCTATTATTTCTTGAAAAATATTTTCTGCCCCCTTTCTTCTGCTTCTTCTGGAATACATATAACGGAAATATTATTATACTTGATGAAGTCACAGAATTCCCTAAGTCTATTCTGATTTTGCATTTTTTTTTTCTCATCTGCTTAGCTTGATTACTTTCCATTATTCTGTCTTCCAGGTCACTAATTCATTCCTCTGCTTCCTCTAGCCTGCTCTTTATCCCAATAAGTATATTTTTAATTTTATTTATTTTGTTCTTCATCTCTGGTTCTCTTTTATGTCTTTGTTAAGAATCTCACTGATGTCCTCCACTCTTTTCTCAACTCCACTATCTTCATGATCATTACTTTACATTCTCTATCAAGCATATTACTTACATCCATTTCACTTATGTCTGTTGCTGTGATTTTGTACTGTTCTTTCATTTGGTACGTATTCCCCTGTGTCCTCATTTTGTCTAACTTTGTCTGTGTCTGTGTACCACTTACTTTTAACTGTGACATTGGACAAGGTATCTAACCTCTCTGAGCCTCAGTTCTCTTACGTACACAACAGGGCTGTTAATGATCATCCTATAGAATACTTTAAAGATGACATTCAAGAATGAACAAAATGTGTCCATTATTTAGTAAGGTCTTAGGAAATGTGGGCTTGAATTTTTTACTCCATACAAAGTGTACATAAAAGCTATAGACTCACTCTCAAGAAACTTTCAGTCTATCTGGAAAGAGAGGCAATATCATTTAGATATTATCAGGAGATGAAGTCAAGTGTTAAATGGAATTATATTTTCCCTACCTAACACTTAAAAATCACCAATCACATTTTTAAATGTTTGTCTTGTTTTTTCAATCAGTGCTTATTTTTTCCATATAGTATAAAAAGTATTAAACATATTTATTATCCCAGAGATAGATGTCAAAATTCAGTCTTAATTTGGCAAGCATTCCAGAGGACTTAGGTTCTCCTTTCAGCTGAAGTACTCGTACCAGTTCCCCTGTCAGAAATGTTTCTTTTGAAATTCTTACGTATTTGATTATTCATAATGTTTCTCATTGTAAAATATGCCTTATGACTGTACCAAAACAAACCTATTACATCTTGGACCTTATATATTTTCAATACAAATGATCTCTTAGATTACATTATATGTTTCGTGATCTGAACTATATGCAATACTCCAATCTACTGATTGGAGAATAATAATACAATCATTGGTAATTTTTAAAAATTATTTTGAAATAATTATACATTCACAGGAAGATGCCTTAAAAATATACAAAAAGTACAAAACCTACCAAAAAAGGACTCTTCACTCAATTTCCTCCAGTGATAACACTTTACAGAGCTATCAAAACCGGGAAATTGACAGTGGTAAAATCCACCATTTTATTCAGATCTCACAAGTTTTACATGTACTCATTTCTGTGTGGTTGGGTACACTTCAGGGAATTTCATCATATATGTAGCTTTGTGCAACCACCACTACAATCAAGACAACTGTTCCATCACCATAAAGTTCGTTCTTATTACCTGTTTTAGCCATACCTACTGACCTCGCCATATACCTAAACCATGGCAACTTCTAATCTGTTCTCTATCTCTAATTTTATTATTTCAATAATGTTATATAAATGGAATCATATAGTATATAATCTTTGAGTTTGGCTTTACTCAATAAAATTTCCTGGAAAATCATCAAGGTTGTTAAATATATAAATAGTTCCTTCATTTATTTGAATGCATTATGTTCCATGCTATGGATGCTTTTTGTTATTTATTTGTTCAATCACCTAACATTTAAGGACATTTGGGTTTTTTTTTCCCCCAATGATTGGCTATTACAAATAAAGCTGTTATAAACATTCATGTAAAGGTTTTTGTGTAAACATACATTTTTATTTCTCAGGGATAAATACCGAAGAGTATAATTGCTGAATCATACGGTAAGTATTTGTCTAGTTTTAGAAACTAACAGTTTTTCAGAGCTACTATACCATTTAAAATTCCCGTCAACAATGTATGAGTGATCAAATTGCTTCACAACCTCATCAGCATTTGTTGTTACCACTATTTTTTTTTATTATAATAGGTGTGTATAACACCAACTCAATTTGATTTTAGTTCGCATTGCCTTAATGATTAATGATGTTGAGCATTTATTCAGGTGCTTTTTCACCATCCATACATCCTATTCAGTACTGAATATTGTGTTAGCTATTCCAGTTCCTTTGCCTTTCCATATAAATCTTAGAATATGCTCATCTATGTCTACTAAAATTCTTTGGAGTTGTAAAAGCAATTGCTTTAATCCTATAGAACAATTTGAGGAGACTTAGCATCTCTATTATGATGTGTCTTTTAATCTATGAAGATGATAAACTTTTCTAATTAGTCATCTTAGATTTCTTTTATTAACATTCTGTAAATTTTAGTAGACATTTTCTGTACATATTTTGTTAGATTTATACCTAAGTACTGAATTTTATTTGGAGCAATTATAAACAGTAGTGAAGAGTTTTATTTCCAATTGCTCATTTTAGTAAACAGACATGCAGTTAATTTTTATGTGTTTATCTTTCATTCTATGACCTTGCTGAGTTTATTAGTTCTAGGAGCTTTTGGTAGATTCCTCAGGCTGTTCTCTGCAGACAATCGTGTGTCTACAAATAGAAATAATTTATCTTTTGCTCTATCTATAATCTTTTAAAATTCTTGCATTATTGCACTGGCTTGAAATTCCAGTTCAATGTTGAAGAAAAATGGATAAGTTGATAGTTTTGAATTATTCTCAATCTTAAATGGAAAGAATTCAGTCTCACCATGAAGTGTGGTACTAGCTATAGTTTTTATATATGTGCTCTTTATGAGGTTGAGATTCCCTCTGTTCCTACTCTGTTGAAAATGTTTATCGTAAATGAGTGTTGAATTTTGTCAAATGATGTTTCTGCATCATGTATGTGATCATATGATTATTCTTTGTTAGTCTTTTAACATGGTAGATCACATTAATTAATTTTCTAAAATTGAATCAGTACTGCATATTGGAATAAATCTCCTTTGTTGTAGTGTATTAATCTTTTCATATATTATTGGATTTGATTTCTTAATATTCTATTGAGGATTTCTCATTTAAGTTCATGAGAATTATCGTTTTATAGTTGTTGGGTACTATTTTGTACTTTGTCTTATTTTGGTATAAGGGTAATATTGGCCTCACAAAATATGAAGTGTTCCCTCTGCATCTATTTCTTGGAGGAAAACGTGTAAAATTGGCATTAAGTCATCTTCAAAATCTTTAGTAAAATTCCCCAGTGAAGCCAGCTTTACCTGGAGATTTCTTTTGGGGGATCCTTTAAACACAACTTCAGTTTCTTTAATGGATGTATAACAATTCAGGCTATATTGTTCAACTTAGCTGAGTTTTGTAACCAATTACTCCAAGTAATTGGTCTATTGCTTCTAGCTGATTTGTAAACAACTATGTACCAACTCATATATGATTTTATAATTTTAATGGAAATTTCCTTTGTATTTACTTCATGATGAATATTCTGACCTATTTAAAATGTTTCCTAGTGACTTAGTATCATTTTTTTAACTTTCTGATGTTTTTAGTTACAGCTGTGTACATGAGATGTTAGCCCCAACACTTAATGTCCCCATCTTGTCATGTTTTGAGTTTGACTAATTTCTCTTGCCTTTCATCTCCTCCCTCAGTATTAGTGGCTACTTCTACAGATAACACTGTGCTTACCACTAAGAAGCTCCTCCCTCTATTTTTCAGTAGTAATTTGATAATACAAATCCACCTAATATTTAGAACAATATATAGAGTATTTTGAAATTCAGGATTAAGATACAACAGACTTTAAATGATATGAGTCCTATTTAAAAATGGCAAAATGCTAACACCCACAGATGGAAATAACTTTTGTTAAGAAATATTGTGTAAAATATATTATTTTCATGTTTTTAAATATTCTACTAGGTACAACAACCTTGATTTCTTTAATCATATATCTTCCTATTACCACGCCCAGATTAACTCTCTAAGTGGTAACTTCATCAAAAACATAAGGCTAGTTATTAAAGTTATTAAGCACTCAGATGTTAGAGAGTTGTTAAAAATTATTAAAACACTAAGATGGTTAAATATATAGTTAACTTGGAAATATTTATATACATCATGAGCCAGAAATTATATATGGTGGCATTCTTACATAAACATTTTGTTCTCCAGTTACCTGAAGAAACCAGGGAGCTAACAGAAATTTCTATCTTCTGAATATATCTTCCTAGGTTTTTATGATATTCTATTTGTCCAATAAGGACGAAATATAAGACTATTTGCAAAAATTTTGTATTCTTTACTTACCTTCTCCTTCTAAGTAAGGATTCTTATCACTTTTTTTTTTAATTACCAAAAAAGAAAAACTAGTAGTGAAAATTAGCTGTCGTACTTCCTACCCTGGAAATGATACCATCTAGTTTATGTGTTTACATGCCATCCTTGATCAGAGTACTATGTTGAGATGGAGAAGAGTTGTATTCAGGAGTAATCTCTTCACTGGAGTTCCACCAGAAACCAGATTTATTCATTGAGAAGAATCACAAATGTCATAACCCTTCCTTTGTAACATTATCTTGCACCTTCTTTAGCTAGTTGAAAAGTATTCATGTTTCAAGACTGTTATGTCTAACATCAGTGAACATCCTACAATCTTCATAAAAACAATTCAGATCACCTGGACATTTTAATTTAATTTTATTCTATTCTATTTTTTCCTTTGTTTCTTCATCTCAATGGGGAAATAAATTAACTCTGTGTAAATAAGTTTACATTGCCCCAACTTTATCATTAATAATTCAATTTTCACTTTTATCTTCTGCCTTTTATTTTTTTAAGTTTATTTATTTATTTCTGAGAGAGAGAAAGAGAGAGAGTGAGACAGAGAGAATCCCAAGCAGGCTCCTGACTGTCAGCACAGAGTCTGATGTTGGGCTCAAATTCACAAACCATGAGATCATGACCTGAGCCGAAATCAAGAGTAAAATGATTAAGGTACTAACCCACCCCAGGAACCCCTGCCTTTGTTTTTTTAATGTTTATTTATTTTTGAGAGAGAGTATGTGTGTGAGCAGGGGAGGGGTAGAGAGATAGGGGAACAGAAGATCTGAAATGGGCTTTTTGCTGACAGCAGTGACCCCGATGTGGGGCTTGAATTCACGAACCATGAGATCATGACCTGAACTGAAGTTGGACATTCAAAGGACTTAGCCACCCAGGTGCCCCTTTTCTGCCTTTTAGATAAATGATGTTTTTTAAGGGTTCTAGATATTGGAAGAGGAAGAAAAAAAGGGGTACTTCAGAATGAAAGATTTCAAAGATAAGTTTCATTCATGTAATGATTTTGACCAAACTCTGGTTTGAAATTCTCATTTCTATTCTCTGAGGTTTTTATGTTGACCCCACACCACACGTTGTGCTCTAATGGGCTCCATCCAGACAGCTTAATTTGGTCTCTTGCTTCTCTCTGTTCTTTTTTGCTATTTTGGATTTCACAAACAACACAAACAAACAAACAAACAAACTAGAGGAGTTTCAGAGGAGCATGAGACTGACCCATGGCCTTATGCAGCTTAATACATAATTTCCTATATTGTACTTTCTTCTCTATTAGCAAGAAAGAATTTTGGTCCACAAACTCATGACACACTTATCTACTATTGATCTGAGATATGTGAGAGTTAAGAAAATGTACACCACTCCTCACTAGTTTGGGTGGTGTAGTCCTTATCATCTACTGCTCCCTAAAGCCAGAAATATACATTCTGTCTGGAAGGGTATGGGAAAGTAAGAAGAGTCTGGGAAACTGTAGGAAGAGTCAACAAGGCACCCAGTCATATCCCATAAAGCCTGACCTCGCCTTATGTCATGTGGTCACTCAGGTAGTATTCAGGTGACCCTTCAGAGAGCACATTTGCGGCCTCAAGTAACCCATAGTCTTGCTGTTGCTCCAGAGGCAATCACACTGGGTCTCCACATAACAACATCCAAACTCTTAGAAGAAAATTGAATATGTTTTATTCATCACTTATTCCTCTCTGCTTTTTTCCTCTCTAAAGCTCCAAAATTTCAATGTAAGTGCTAAAACATTTTTCCGTATTTTGGTTTTTATAAGCTGTACAGAAATTGCCACAATATGGAGATAGTGATATGTCTCTTACCTTCCTTTCCTCATGTCTCCCTCCAATTCCTGTTAAGGGTTATGTGTTCCTACATCATTCCATACCCTATTCAAATAGTTCTAATTATTGTGTTTCCTCTTTTCAATCTTTTCTCTAAAACCAGGAACAATGTAGGTCTATCTTTCCAAAATCCATGTCCCCTTAAGACTTTTAATTGGGTTTAATCATTGGAAAGAATTTTCACTATGGAGGAAAGGAACTTGCTTCTGATATTTAGAAGGTAAGTTCATCTCTCTGAAGTTCAGCTTCACAAGAAGTCTAGTTCAGTCCAACTATCATATGGAAAGAAACAGAAAATGAATTCTTTGGCAAGTCCAGTATTCTAAATCACATTATGCTCTGCTTGCAATAGATGAATTTACTATCTCCTATGCAGGGACATTAAAAAATAATCACTCTTCCCTGTGATAATATCTTAAGAATTATAAGACATAATTCCGGCTCCTATCTTTCTTTAAATCTACTACCTGGTTACATGTTGGCTTTGACACTTGTACTTGGTTTGACCACCAAAGCAGTCAGTCAAAGAAATTATTTTACTTTTTCTGCATACCTATTTATCAGTATCTTTTGGAGGAAGAAAATTTCAGTGCATACCACTACATAAGCTGTCGCTAAAAACGCACTGCTTGTAAGTGCTCAGTCTTCTCCATGAAATTCAAATTCAGGTTACTTTATTTTAGACTCTTTTTCTATATATAGACAGAGGTAGATTTATGATTGACAGGAGGAAAGGAGGGGGAGAAAAAAGATGATGAAAGAGACAGCAAGTGGAGTTCTAAGATGTCCTTATTACTAAACCATTTGAAATAATTTTTGATTGACATATCAGATACAGAATTTTAAGAGCAAATGTAGGATATAGAATTTTAGTGAAGAGTAGACTTATTACTTTCTTAAGGTCAGAAGCATATAAAAATGCAGTAAAAAGATCACCCCATCTCCAAAAAGGGACCCAAAGCTCATGTGACGAGTTAAGTTTCCTAAAACCCTGAGGATAAAAACCACCCTATGGTGTTTGCATTAGCATTCATTCTATTAGTCATCACTCCTTTGGTTACAAGTTACATGAAGCAACTCAAACTTCCTCAGAGAAAAAAGGGAAATTACTAGTTCACATAACCCAGAAGGGATGGGTATAGCAGGAAAAGACTAAAACCAGAGACTTACATCTTTTGTCTCCCAGCCTCTCAGCTCTTCTTTCCCTTCTTGTGGACAGAACTCTCTGTTACTACAGACCAGCGTCTACAGGAGATATTTAAAAGTTCAAAAAAAATCTGTTTGTACCAAATAAAGTGGAACTCTTATGCCAATGAAATCCTGTACCTTCTAAGGTAAATAAAATCTTTAAATAAATATAAAAAAAAAAAACTGCCTCAATATGCTCACCATGGATCCCCAGGATATAATCAATCAACAATTGTACCAGTATAAATATTTTTATGAAATATTTTTCTGCCAGTTTCACATACAATGTACTTCTGAAGTAATAACTGAATTTCACTCTTATTCAATGCATGAAACAGAAGCTAATATTTAGTATGCATTTTATCGGTTACTTGTATTATCTCATTTAATCCTCACCACAACTCAAAGATGTAATAAGTATTATTATCCTCATTTTACAGAAGAGATATTGAAACAATGAGAGATTCAGTACCTTCCCAAGGCCACACGGCTAATAAGTTCTAGAGCTGGGATAAGTAATGGAAGTTCTATGTGGAAAGTAATCAGCATAAAATGTCATATATAGAGAGTATGTATATCTACTTGTTGTTCCATCAGAAGTTGATTTATATTTTCCTTCATATCTGAGTATATTCTCACTCTGGTTATAGAATGCTGATCTTAGTAAGACGAAATCAGTGATATTTGCACAATATACATGTTCAACACCCAACACTATTCCCAGCTTTTTAAAAAGTGCTACATTAAATGGAAAAAATGAAATAAATAATGACATTATCATGTCCCAGTGGCTATCAAAAAAGCAAATTTGTATCATTTTTTTCATGTTTTTATCTAAATTCCAGTTAACATACAGTGTAACATTAGCTTCAAGTATAGAATCTAGTGACTCATCACTTACATACAACACCCAGTGCTCATCACAACAGGTCCCCTCCTTACTACATCATCCATTTAACCTGTCCCCCGACATCCACCTCCCCTCCAGCAATCCTCAGTTTGTTCTCTATAGTTAAGAGTGTGTTTTCTGGTTTGTCAATCTTTTTTTTTCACCTATGTTCATCTGTCTTGTTTCTAAAATTCCACCTATTAATGAAATCATATGGTATTTGTCTGTCTCTTACTGGCTTAGTATAATACTCTCTAGCTCCATCCATGTCATTGAAATAGCAAGATTTCATTCTTTTTGAAGGCTAATATTGCATTCTCTGTGCGCGTGCGCGTGTGTGTGTGTACACATACATATATACCATATCTTCTTTATCCATTCACCAGTCAACAGACATTCGGGCTCTTTCCATAATTTGTCTATTGTTGATAATGACGCTATAAATATCGGGGTGCATGTATCCCTTTGAATCAGTATTTCTGTATCATTTAGGTTAAATACCTAGTAGTGCAATTGCTAGATTATAGGGTAGTTATTTTTAACTTTTTGAGGAACCTCCATACTGTTTTCTAGAGTGGCTGCACCAGTTTGCACTTTCACCAAAAGCATAAGAGGGTTCCTCTGTCTCTGCATTCTTGCCAACTCCGGTTGTTTCCTGTGTTGTTAATTTAAGCCATTCTGACATGTGTGAGGTGATATCTCATTGTGGTTTTGATTTGTATTTCCTGATGATGAGTGATGTTGAGCATCTTTTCATGTGTCCATTAGCCATCTGGATGTCTTCTTTGGAGAAATGTCTGTTCATGTCTCCTGCCCATTTTTAATTGGATTATTTATTTTGGGGGGTGTTGAGTTTTATGAGTTCTTTATATATTTTGAATAGTAATCTCTATCAGATATGTCATTTGCAAATATCTTCTCCCATTCCATCGGTTTCCTATCAGTTTTATTGAATGTCTCCTTTGCTGTGCAGAAGTTTTCTATCTTGATGAAGTCCCAATAGTTTATTTTTGCTTTTGTTTTCCTGAAAGAAGTGGATAAATTCCTAGAAACATATAAACTACCAAAATTCAAACCAGAAGAAATAGAAAACTTGAACAGACCCATACCACCAAAGAAACTGAATCAATAATCAAAATCTCCCAACAAACAGAAGTCCAGGGCCAGATGGCTTCTACCAGACATTTAAAGAAGAGCTAATACCTGTTCTTCTCAAACAATTCCAAAAAATAGAAAGGAAAGGAAAGGAAAACTTCCAAACTTATTCAATGAGGCCAGTATTACCCTGATTCGAAAACCAAAGACTTCACTAAAAAAGATAACTATGGTCAATATCCCTGATGAACATGATTGCAAAATCTCAACAAAGTAAGTTTCAACAAATTTTAAGAGACTGAAGTCATACCATGCATCTTTTCTGTTCACAATGCTATGAAACTCGAAATCAATCAAAAGAAAAAATCTAGAAAGAACATAAATACATGGAGGTTAAATAACATGCTACTAAACAGTGAATGGGTTAACCAAGAAATCAAAGAGGAAATAAAAATGTATGTGAAGAAAAATGAAAATGAAAATGAAAATATAACAATCCCAAATCTTTAAGGTGCAGCAAAAGCTGTTCTAAGAAGGAAGTTCTCAGCAAAACACCATACCTCAAAAAGCAAGAAAAATCTCAAACAACTTAATCTTACACCTAAAGGAGCTAGAAAAATAAGAACAAACAAACCCAATAACCAGTAGCAGAAAGGAAATAATAAAGGTAACAGCAGAAATAAATGTAGTAGAAACAAAAAAGAAAACAACAACAACAGAACAAATCAATGAAACCAGGAGTTGGTTCTTTGAAAAGATCAACAAAATTTATAAGCCTTCATTTAGCCAGACTCATAAAAAGAGAGGGGGGTGGAAGAGAGAGAGAGGACTCAAATGAACAAAATTACAAATGAAAGAGGAGAAATAACAACTAACACCACAGAAATATAAAGAATTATAGGAGAATATTATATGCCATAAATTGGACAACCTAGAAGATATGGACAAATTCCTAAAACCATATAACCTCCCAAAACTGAATCAGGAAGAAATAGAAAATTTGAATTACCAGCAATGAATGCTGGTAATTACCAATTACCAGCAATGAAATTGAATGAGTAACCATAAAACTCCCATCACACAAAAGTCCAAGACCAGATGGCTTCACAGGTGAATCCTACCAAAGATTTAAAGAAGAGTAATATGTATTCTTCTCAAACTATTTCAAAAAATAGAAGAGGAAGGAAAACTTTCAAATTCATTGTACAAGAAGGCTTCCATTACCCTGATACCAAAACCAGGTAGATACTATAAAGAGAGAGAGAGAGAGAGAGAGAGAGAGAGAGAGAGAGAGAGAGAGAGAGAGAGAACGAGAACACTACAGGCCACTATTTCTGAAGAACATAGAGCAAAAATCCTCAACCAAATAGTAGCAAACCAAATCCAAGAATACATTCAAAAGTTCATTCTTTGCGATCAAGTGAGATTTACTGCCAGGATGCAAGGGTGATTTCATATTTGCAAATCAATCAACATGATACATCACAACAAAAAGAGAAAAACCAAATAGTCATTTCAATAAATGCAGAAAAAGCATTTGACAAAGTTCAACATCCATTCATGATAAAAATCCTCAACAAATAGGTTAAGAGGAAACATACCTCAACAAAATAAAGGCCACATATGAAAAACACAACTAACATCATACTCACTGGTGAACAACTGAGAGCTTTTCTCCTAAGATCGGAAACAAGACAAGAATGCCCACTCTCACCACTTTTATACAACATAGTACTGAAAGTCCTAGCCATAGCAATCAGACAATCAAAAGAAATAAAAGGCATCCAAATTGGGAATGAAGAAGTAAAACTTTCACTATATGCATATGACATAATACTATGTACAGAAAACCCTAAAAACTCCACCAAAAAACTGCTAGAATTGATATACAAATTCAGTAAAGTCTCAGGATACAAAATCAACATAAAAAATCTGCTGCATTTCTATATACCAATAATAAAGCATCAGAAAGAGAAACTAAAATCAATCCCATTTACAATTGCACCAAAACAATAAGATTCCTAGAAATGTACCTGACCAAAGAGGTGAAAAACCTGTAACCTGAAAACTGTAAAACACAGATGAAAGAAAGTGAAGAAGACACAGAGAAATGGAAAAACATTCCATGCTCATGGACTGGAAGAACAATATTGTCAAAATGTCAATACTAAGCAAAGCAACCCATACATTTAATGCAGTCCCTATCAAAATAACACCAGCATTTTTCACAGAGCTAGAACAAACAAACCTAAAATTTTTATGGAACTACAAAGACTCAGACAGCCAAAGCAATCTTGAAAAAGGAAAGCAAAGCTGGAGGCATTACAATTCTGGACTTCAAATTATATTATAAAACTATAGTGATCAAGACAGTATCAAGACAGTACTGGCACAAAAACACACAGATCAATGGAATAGAAGAGAAAGCCCAGAAATGGGCGCACAACTACTTCTTCGACAAAGCAGGAAAGAATATCCAATGGAAAAAAAAGATAGTCTCTTCAACAAATGATGTTAGGAAAATTGGACAGCAACATGCAACAGAATGAAACTGGACCACTTTCTTGCACCATACACAAAAATAAATTCAAAATGGATGAAAGAGATAAATGTGGGACAGTATACCATCAAAATCCTAGAGGAGAATACAAGTAGTAACATCTTTAACATTGACCATAGCAAATTATTACTAGACATGTCTCCTGAGGCAATGGATGCAATGTTGAGTCATGAAATATATTGGGATTTTTCAGTTTACATTGGTATCTTTTGTGCATATTTGGTAACGCAGAAATGGTACATCAAAAGGACAATCAGCCCAAGAAATTTGAGTTGCTTACTGTTCGTCACTATATAGCAGAAACAAAGTGGTCTTTCTCTCAGCCCTAAACATGTCAATCTCCCAAGGGCTGACTACATATGGTGATGTACAAAGTGAAGAACAAAATAAAGGAAGAGAATTATTCTAACCCTGAGAAGCTAGAAAGTAGAAAAGTAACAACTTTTTCTAATTCTGTAAAATGGCTAGTATTCAGCATATGATAGTGAAAAATATCTTCTGTTGACTTACTCTTTAAATATTAACAATGAATAAATCCTTAAAAGTATTTTTATTAGTTCTCAGTATTACTGTGATAAAGTAACTATAAGACAAGGTACCAGAGTGAAGATTTTTCACATTATACCTTTACTCTTTTATTCTTCACTCTATCAAAATATTTTGTCATGCAAGAGCATTTCTTTTATGTATCAGTATAGCTTTTCTCTTATCACAGAAGCAGTTTCAATTAATAAAACAGCTGCCTTACATTTGCAAATGAAGTAATTCAAGCTGAAGCCACCAGCAGAGGAAGGAGTGCCATGGGACCCAGGACTACATGATTTAACAATGTGTTGCAATTAGAAATGTATCATTCGGGAAATTACCTAGAATATGCTCATGAACTGGTAACCACCTTGACTGTCACCAGAGCAAATGAAAATTAACACATACTTAATAACTTGTGCATGCAGATTTAGAATGTATTATTCAAAATTCATGGAAATGAATCATATGCCATTATTTAATCTACAATGCTTTTCTTTTTTTTTCTTTTTTTTAAATTTTTTTTTTTTAACGTTTATTTATTTTTGAGACAGAGAGAGACAGAGCATGAACGGGGGAGGGTCAGAGAGAGAGGGAGACACAGAATCTGAAACAGGCTCCAGGCTCTGAGCAGTCAGCACAGAGCCCGACGCGGGGCTCAAACTCACGGACTGTGAGATCGTGACCTGAGCCGAAGTCGGCCGCTTAACCGACTGAGCCACCCAGGCGCCCCTACAAAGCTTTTCTTATTTTGCATCATCTCACAGTCAAAATGATTTAATGTACTTTTAAGTATTATTAAATAAGCTTGAATGAAGGTTAAAAACTTAAATGTTTACACATTTTGTGCATGTATGTACATAGCTATCTTGGAATAATTTTTGTGACACTTTCTATTTACATTTCATTAGCTAACACTTCTTTTAGCCGGGTGTACATTTAATAATCTCTTGACCCTTTATCCTTTGTCAGTGCTTTCAATAAAATTCAAATTCAAAGGCAAAATAATGCAAACATATTTGTGTAAGTCTGTTTCACTTATGTCTGCCATTTTTAAAAATTAAAATCATGTGGACCAATTTATATGTGAGACTTTCCTATATGCTTCAAAGAGAACATTATCTGTGGAAAGCTGTACGGGGGAACTGTCTGGTTGAGTCTGTGCATCTGTGCACATGTGTGTTCACCCATCCATTTGAGTGAATGCATGGGGAAGGATAAGGAACAACTTGAAAACTGATGAATTCATTTCTCATTCTGCACATATCAGTAAAGCAGAGATGATCAGTGGAGTCAGAAGTCATACCTAAAGAATCTTGAACTCTGCCTTATCACTAATATTGTCTGATGTGAAAAATTCAATATGCAAGACTGAAATCAGATAAAATAATGAGAGGTCCTGAATTTATCTAACCTATTTAAATATTGCTTGATCCAGTCCTCTAACTGCCCCAAGAACATGTATATTTAAAAAAAAATCTTATCAGCATTTTGTCATAAGACACTTATTGGACATAACTCTAATTTGTTCTAATGAAGGAAAAATTGTTCCAAAGCAAAATACCAACAGTAAATCTGAGCCATTCCCAGTGATTCCCAGTAACCTGAATAATTTCTTAGAAAAATGCCTCTAAGAATAGAAAAAGCTAAAATCAGTAACGCAAATCTCAGACTCTGGATATCCTTGAATCACGGCTTAAAAAGTTATTTTTGAAGTGTGTTTCTCAGATCTCTGAACTGCCATGAAATCTTCAAATGCACTGCTAATTTATTTTCATAAATTTTCTATTGTATAAAAATATTTAACAGGTAAGAAATCTGCATCTCAGGTTTGTTTGCCTGTTATTTATTAATCAATTATAAGCTCCAATAGAGCAACAAAAGAATCTTACTAGTAATACTAAGCCTTTGATGCATGCTTTGCAGAGCAATGATTCAGAAGGCTGGACTGGTCAAGTCTAGGGTAGTTTATTGTTAATACTATAAAATTTAATAGAGACACGATTCTTATATGTAAGTGTTAATAAAAAGTTGCATATTCATTATCGAGACTTTTTCTGAGTGAAAAATACAAACACTGGCTGTTACAAACCCAACTGGAAAAATGTAGAATATCAATAAAAATTTTCTACAAAGTCATCTTCAGTGCTAATATTAACATTTACAAATCAAATCAATGTGGATTATTTTCATTTGAAAAAAGGTACTTTAACAAAGAATTTAGTGCAGATTTCCTTCTCTTGGTATAAATAAGTATCTTTTTCCAAGGGTGCCTGGGTGGCTCAGTTGGTCAAGCTTCTGACTTCATCTCAGGTCACTATCTCATGGTTCATGAGTTCCAGTGCTGCATCGGGCTCTGTGCTGACAGCTCAGGGCCTGGAGCCTATTTTGGATTCTGTGTCTCCCTCTCTCTCTGCTCCTCCCCTTTTGCTCTTTCTCTCTCTCGCTCTCTCAGAAATAATAAAAACATTTTTAAAAAATAAGTATCTTTTTCCAGATAATAACACAAATAATGAAGGCATTTAGGTACCAAAGTTTGGAAGTCACTACCAAGGATACACAATGAGAAATTTAAAGCATTAAATATTTTGTAATGGAAGATGTTAAAAACAAATTGGCTAGGCATAAATTTGATATCCTTGAGCTGAATAAAAGGACAGCAAATAACATTTCCAGAAATTAAGTGATGTGTATCAAAACTTTTTAAAATATTTTACCCTTTGACTCAACAAATCTTCTATGATATCCTAAGAATACACCGAATAAGTGAATACAGATAAATTTCCAATGGTCTTCATTACAGGGTCATCTGAGAACAGTTCAAATTTCCCAGAATAGGGAAATAATAAATTACAGTATATGCATACAATGCAACTCTATAAACCACTGAGGACAATAATGTAGATAATGATACATACAATTTGCATGGAAAGAAGTTAGTGATGTAATGAGTAAAAGAGCAGGTTTTGCAACCTTATGTAAAATATATACAATAAATATTTGCTTCCTTATCAAGCATGTGCTTATATAGGTATAGGATGGGAAGATGGTGTGTGGGCATATCTGGCTGGTTTTAGTTTTGTTTATGCATATTTTTCTAATTTTAAATAACAAATACATATAACAAGTACAATAAAATTATTTTTTATTATTTAAAAGAAATGCAGTAAGATGTTCATTCTGGAAATGGTTTAAATAACATTGCTGTGACGTGCTATGAGGTTACATGTTTTTCTGGTTTTTAACTTTTTAAATATCATACTCCATCACTGTGGTGTTTTTTAATATCTTACCTCTATGTGACTAGCTAAAATAATTGTATTTTCATGTGAATAACTCCTACCGCATTTAAATTTTACTGTAAGTTTCATTATTCTAAGTAATACACTAGCCTGATGAATTTTATTTATTATAATAATGTAATTAAGAAAATGTTTCTTCTAGCCCTTTAATCTGTGATTATTTCAGTAATATTATGACAAGGCAGTTTTTTCTTAATATTATGTAAGGATTCTATGGATGTTAATTTTGCATACAAGAGAATAGAAATATTAGGAAGAAAACATTCTAGAAAACAAAGAATTGAAAGAATAAAGATATCAATTTGTCTTAGACCATTTTTTATCTACCTTTAAACAGTGCATCTTTTATTAATTTTTAAAATTGTTTTCAGCTTATAAACCAAATTTGTATAAGCTGTTTCAAGGAATAAATTTCTGGAATAACAAAATAACTTAATGCTTAAAATACAGAAATATCCTAGCTGAAAGACGCAGAATTATTTTTCAAGCCTATTATGCAACTATTCCCATGTAAAAGGGATAAATAAAAGATATATGGGTAGAAGATAAATCTTGCATATTCTCATTTTCTTTCAGCATGACCCTTGTGAAATGGGTACCCTGACAGGTCTGCATACATTTGTTATATATTATTTTAAATGTTCCTTTAACTGTACACATGAATATGCACATTCTTCTCACTTTTGTCTAATATCCATTTCATAGTGGGCTTCGTTGTACTGCCAATGAAAGGAGACACAGGTTTTTGCCTCACTTATATTCCACTAATATATCACTTTAATTATTTTAAAAAATTTATTTTAAGTAGGCTCCATGCCCAACATGGGCCTCAAACTGAACCCTGAGATTGAGACTGGCATGTTCTACCACCTGAGCCAACCAGTCACCCCTTACTTTAAGTGTTTACTGAGTAGCAACCATAAGATCTATTCTCTCTCTCCTTTACCTTTCTTGTGTTAACAATATATACCTAGTACATTTTCTTACTAGAGGTTGTTCTCTAGGGTTAACCCTAAGGTGCATGGGGTTCCAGGCAAACATATTTGCAGAGTCCCAATAGCTCTTTGTCAGATACAGTGATTTATTCTAGAAGAATATGTGGAGAAGTGGTACTTACGTATTTGTTTATTGTCTAGTCAGTGCACATGGAGATTCTTCCTAGTGTATAAATAAATACCATGTCTTTCTGCTCAGGTCCAGAAACCATTTCTTAATTTTCTTTATTGTCAAATGTGCTGTTACTAATTTCAGCTCCCCCAGCACAAGAAAAAGAAAGCAGCGTTACTAATTCATGAAGCTATGGCTTTGGCAAACTGTACTGAAACGAACAGATTCTCTTGCCTCTGCAAGCATCTCTAATACCATTTAGCTAACATTGGTAATGTCATTATGAGATTACTTCATTTCATCACGCTGCCCATGGATATTGGCTTCCAATGACTCTTTCAAAGATTGTTACTGTTGATAATAATCACAAGAGTAAATCTTACACAGAGTATTAGGGTAATGTGAATAACAGTTTATTTTCTGATCATGTTAAGTTTGCCATTTAGAATTTTATAACATAAAAGCAGAACACATGTTCTAACCCTGTCTTCTCTTACACCCTTTAGCCATAATTACTACATTCCTAGAATATGATCTTTTTCATCATTTACTATACACTTGCCTTTTACACAATGCGACCAGAGGGAAAGGAAGATAAGGGGAGAGATGAGTGACCCCATTCACACAAGAAATGTCTGTCCCTCATCTGCATCTGGAAAGGCTTACAATCCACCTGGGAGAACACTGTCATCACATGGACTAGAGACAAGAAGGGCCCATTATCACCAAAGAGTTATGGTTTCAGAAGTTCTAAAAGGAGATCAATAAATCCACCTGAATAGGATGACTCTATATGTGGTATAGAGCCTGCACTGAGGTGGAGCATCTTCCCCAGATGCAGGGAGTAAAGGGCACCTGCTGTCACCCTCTAGTGCTGTCAACAGACCTAAGGCAGCATTGATGGGAACACAGATAGGTGAGAAGTGTAGCCTGTGGGCAGGACAAAAGGCCCATATTAAGGAATGGGCAACCACTAGTCCAGAATCCTGAGCCTTACCTGGGTCTAACATGAGTGGGAGTCACATCACGGACAACCAATGTGTCTGCCTCATTCTAGTAGCCTAAACTTCTGTGATTCCAGAAAAAGAATATCAAAGACTGGACAAAATTCAAGAGCTCCCAGAACTTCTGACCATCTTAGGAGTTGAAGTAAAAGGTTGAAGAACACCCAATGCTGCATAGACAGCATTGCTGGTCCAGGCCAGTCCAAGGTAGCAGAGAGGACATAGACAGAGGAAGGCACTCCAAAGCACAGAGGCCCCTGAGGCATGGAGCTGGGGCAGTGGTCAGCTTGCTCATGTCTAAGGGTAGTACTCCTTTCTACTTCAGAGCCCTATAAAAAAGAAACTGGAATATATTTGGCCATGTTAGTACAGCTAGTACTAACTGGCCACTTAATTATACAACTGTAATAATCTGACTCCATTTTTGACGTTTGACTGTTGACAGCTTTCAAGTCCCACTGGTTCCTCTTCCTCTTCTGCTCCACATCTAGGCAAACTGATAAGAAAGTCCAGATGCTCCCTCCTTGGTCCTGGTGGGAAGTTTAAATCAACCAAGCCTTGTCCTACATGCAGGAACCCTCCAGTTCTACTCCTAATCACAATAAATAACAAGCCAATCTCCTTTCCCTGCTCTCTCAGGCCATTTTTGAACCTGATTGAGAGCTTGTCCCATTATCCTCAGAAATCCTATTCTGTAATAATTTTTTTCATATCTTCTTGGTATAAGGTATAGTCATTGGCCTCAACAACCAAACAAAACTTTGGGGGTAAGGTAGGAGTCCATGAGACTGCTTCTGTGAGGCAATCACAAAAGAAACAATTGAACAATTTGGCATTTGCAAAGCCAAGAAAGAGATGTTAGCCGTAGGTTAACCTGAGAGAGCCTAGGCTGGTACAACTAACCAAGTTTAGCAGTGAGAATTCCTCTGCTTCTAAGATGTGAACTCACCTTACAATGAAATTTAAATACATCCAAATTTTAATCCACGGTTAATCTGCTCTCTACAATGACTGACTAGCAACCTCAGTGTACTTTTGGGAGATAATAGGAGTCCCCAGCTCTAATAAATTCTAGCCTAAAACAATTGTAGCAGCTTCAGCTACACTTGTACCAGCAGATTGCTTTAGAAAAGGAACATGTGGTATTTAAAAACTGTCAAACAGTTACATATGCTTTCCCTAATCAAAGGCGTGTGATTTCATTGTAAGCAAGCCTGCTCCCAAAGTAGGAATAGATTACCTCCATGTTTGCCATTTCACTTCTGAACTTTTGACCAAAGATTGTATAAGTGCACTATAAATGGTGACATTAGCTACCATCCCAAATGATGCATTTTGAGGACTATTTGATAGTATCTTTTTTTTTTTTGAACTAGTAAAACAATACAAACTGTAAAATATAGTAAGAATATTAGGGGACATTGATTCTGACATGGGTCCTAGTTCTTGGTTTTTGTCTTTGCTTCCCCACTGCCCCAGCTAAATAGTTTGGCAATGAAGTATTATTTAACTTTTCTATAAGATGATTTATGATGTCTTTTTATATGAAAAAATCTATAATCTATTGTCTTGACAAACAAAATTAACCACAGGAAATGTGCAAGATAGAGTGCAGTTTCATTTTAGTATGATGAACACAAATGTTGGCCTTACATCAATGGAAATCTTAGGTCATTCAAATTTTGACTTAAAATGAGGAATAATATAACCTCTCCTCTCCAATATTCTGGTTATTTCAACTACCCAAAGCCACACTTCTAAATAAATACAGACCAGAATTTTTACCCAGATACCCTGACTCTTGGGAAAATTACTTATGAATATAGGTCTGATCTCATAATATGGTATTATCTCTTAAGATATCTTCCTTTCTTGTCTTTGTAGATTTAGTCCAGTGGCCTAACAAGTACTGTGTTCTGTGTGCCAGTGTTAGAAGTGTTAAGGAGCATTACATCAGAATGGTTCACAAGCATGGAAATTACCTGGGCCCTAGGAGTTAGAAATAACATAATGGTGAAACTATTTTGGATACATACTTACTGATTTTTTAAAAATATTTTTAAATACTTCTTTTAGCACCTTCCATAGAAACTTCCTAAAGCCTTGTAGCCTAATTGCCTAGTCTTCATACTGTGACACATTTTTAGAAAGCTGACTCTGAAAATATTGAAATATAACACAAGTCTCCACTTTAGGCTTCCTCGAAGAAGCAACATAGTGATTTTCCTAAGTGCTTTATACAAATGAACTTCCTACCAACCCTCATTGAATAGCTGTCCTCTCACCAATTTCATCTTGGTAGTAATAATGGCTTCTTCTGTCTTCACTCTCCATGAAGCCTGCCCACATTCTCTGGACATGAAGAAAAAAGTGTTGTTTTTCACGTATCACAAGTGATAGGACAGTAAAAGCAGCAGTCAGAACAACATATTTTGACCACAAACATGTGTTTACTCCTAGTGTTACTAAATTTTGTTTTGCTAAGAAAGATACATAATTTAAAGCCAATTGGAGCTGGGCAGGGGTGGGGGGCTGGGTGGATCAGTCAGTTAAACGTCCAACTTTGGCTCAGGCCATGATCTCGCGGTCCATGAGTTCGAGCCCCGCGTCGGACTCTGTGCTGACAGCTCAGAGCCTGAAGCCTGTTTCAGATCCTGTGTCTCCCTCTCTCTCTGACCCTCCCCCATTCATGCTCTGTCTCTCTCTGTCTCAAAAATAAATAAACGTTAAAAAAAATTAAAAAAAAATTAAGCCAATTGGAAGTTGTATCTATCAAATACACAGACCTTTGGGTCAAATTAGCCAATAAGAGAAAAGTCCACATCTCATATAAAACAAAATTGGGAAGATGGACTAATAAGGACGAGTCCTTTGATTTTCGTTCCAGATATCTATATTCAAACAACAAACAAATTTAGTGGAGTAAGAACAATTACCATTTTATCTTTCCCACAGGTTCTTTCCGTTAAGAATGTGGACAAGGCATTACATGGAGGATTTGTCTGTGATTCATAATGTCTGGAATCTCAGGTGGGAAGCCCTGAATGCTTGGAAATGAAGCAAATTGCTGGGAACAAGAACCACCTGGAGGTTTTCTCACTAGTGTCTGGCACTAGGGGGTACCTTCAAAGGCTGGGCTTTTAACAAGAGGACCTAGCAGTGGTCTCTACATGTGGTCTGGATTTCTCAGTATGGCAGACGGGTTCCAAGGAAAAACATCTAGGAAGAGAGTGTCAGGAATGCAAGCATGCCAAGAAAGTAAGGCAGAAACTGCAGTCTCCTTTAACCCAGCCCTGCAAGCATGACTTTCACTGCATTTTATTACTAACAAGTGTGCCACTGAAAGCAGAGGGTATTAAATTCTACCTCTTAAAGGAGAAGTAGCAAAGTAGCACAGAAAAAATGTGTGACAGGGAAAATTATTATGGTCTTCCTTGAAAGCATACACTTCTACAGACTGTGATGACAAAAATGGTTAGAAATGACTCTAAGATTTACTGGCTACTGTGATGGAGTTGGAATGTTGAAGAATCCACCTGATTTGTCTGGATGACTACACAATATGTGACTCAACTCTCTATCTTGACTTTGTTTGCATTTAAAGAAAAGTCACTAATAGCACACCCAAAGCCATTGGCCTTCACCTCAAGGGGATCTCACAAACTATGGGAATATCCTGCTGTTGAAACTAAAGGTAGGAGGTGGGGCAAGCATTTGGTCTATTACTTCTTTAAGTATTGAACCCCCACAAACTTCTCTTTTATTGTTTAACATAATGAATACTGTTCAATCCCTTTGATTGTGGTTGAACAGAAAATATTAACATAAGTACTTTATGACTTCCATTGCAACATACCAGCAGCTCCCATGAAACCAACTGGTTATAATTTCAAACTCAATTTTTGTCCCATTAGATCACACCATTGCTCCAGGCACATATATATGGGTTAAGTGGGAAGGGAGGTAAAAAAAAGAACGTAGCAAGATTTTAACCACAATAATTAAAAGAACCATAATTATAGTGACAATGAAGGGAAACAAAAGAATATGAAGCAATAAGAGAAGTCTTGATTTGGGATATTTTTCATTTTAAGGGGAAAATTTATGTCCAAGTACAGTTTATGTGAAACAATTTCATTATCATTTGAAAAAAGAACTCTTATCTCTCAGTCAAGTGAACACTAACCATGTACCAACTGATACGAAATGTCAAAGTTAAAACACAGTATGCTCACATGAGCACAAAGAGACATTAGCAGTAACCTTTAGGGACTCTGGTGTTCTTATAACTAATGCATTAACCCATTTATTTAAGAAAAGGTCAACATAATGGAGCATTAGGAGAGTAATAAAGTTCTCCCCTGCTATTCAAAATGTCAGGATAATGCTGGACTCTGCAATTTGATAATTAGAAGAAATAATGTTCACTCACAGAGTCCCCCTTAGGATCTCTTGTAGGGCTGGTTTAGTGGTGATGAATTCCTTCAGTTTTTGTTTGGGAAGACCTTTATCTCTCCTTCTATTGTGAATGACAGACTTGCTGGGTAAAGGATTCTTGGCTGCATATTCTTTCTGTTCATCACATTGAAGATTTCCTGCCATTCCCTTCTGGCCTGCCAAGTTTCAGTAGATAGGTCTGTTACTACCCTTATGTATTACCTTTGTAAGTTAGGGCCTGTTTATCCCTAGCTGCTTTCAGAATATTCTACTGTACCAATGATGTTTACTTTACTTAAAATAGTTAATAACATACTTTATCTCATTGGTCAAAAGACTTTCCATTATATCCTCCTCCATTTAATAAATATGTTGTTCAGATGTGTTTCTAATGTTTGACACTCACTTCTCCTACTACCCAACCCCCTTTCAAAATAATGGGGAGCTTACATATCAATTAGATTCTTGCTGCAAAAGAGAAAAAAATATTGTGTCCTATCTGTTCACCATTACCCAATCAATATATTCTAAATATTATTTATTAGTTTGAGATGTTTTAGGCAATTATTGAATTTCATAGCAGAGTAGTAAGACTAACTTAGATTTATATCTTGCATTCCATCTATTTGCTATGTAACCCTGAGAAAATGACCTCATAAAACTCTTATCTGACAATTACATTAAACTACTTCAGGGGCGCCTGGGTGGCTCAGTCGGTTAAGCGTCCAACTTCGGCTCAGGTCATGATCTCACGGTCTGTGAGTTTGAGCCCCGTGTCGGGCTCTGTGCTGACAGCTCAGAGCCTGGAGCCTGCTTCAGATTCTGTGTCTCCCTCTCTCTCTGACCCTCCCCCGTTCATGCTCTGTCTCTCTCTGTCTCAAAAATAAATAAACATTTAAACAAATTAAACTACTTCATACATTTTTGGAGGGAATATTAAATAATATTATGCATGCAAAACCACTTAGAATTCCTTGCAGCTCTCATGAACTTACTAAAGGACCTTCATTATTACTGCTAATGAAATCTGTGGTCCATAAAAACATCTATTATTTAGCCAACACTAATTTGAAAAAATTTCATAGAAAAGATTTATACCTAAGATGGAGAAAGCTGAAAGCTTTTCAGTCAGCCAACACTCCCTTCTCCCTTCAAAATGACCAAATTACAAAATCATAACTTTTCTTGAAGCCATTAGAGAATTAAAGTTAAGTCTGAACATAGACTGAAATCCAAGGAAATCCAGGAAGAGATGTGGTAGGAAAGCTGCCCCCACTGTGGCCGAACACTGGAGGCTCTGGGTACCTAACTAGCAGGTAAGAACCATTTAAAATGTTAATGAATTGCTAAAGGCTGAATGTCAGGTTGTGTGAGTATAACACCTCTGGTAGTCCAGTTCCAGCCACTCAAGCTTTTTACTATGGAAGTCTACTGGGCGTATAGGGGAAAGATTGGAGGCACAGAGCCCCTCTTTGTCATAAAGATCGCCAAAGGCAGAGTAGAAGGTGCTATGGAAAAGGCACAAAGTTCTGCCAACAATTTTTTTTTTTCCTGAAAATAAAATAAGAATCCTAAGCCACTGGTGAGGAATAGCAAACTGTGTCTGCCCCTGGGGTAAAATTCAAGTAGGGAAATGATAAATGAAAAAAACAAAAACAAAAACAAAAACTACCACTAAGAGAGGAGCCAGAAGCAGTCCAGGGCCCATGATTTTATACCAACATTAGAGATCTCCTAACATGGAAGGAAGGACAGAGAATTCTCACTGAAGACATGATGCAGAGTTTGACAGCTACAGGAAACAGGGGAGGATGGCTGAGAAAACCCAACCATGAAACACAAGAAACAAGGCCTGCCTAAGACTGCGGCATGGCAAGGAGTTCTAACATCCACCACCAGACTGGCCATCATCAAGAAATAGGCAGCAACTGTCTACAAAGGGGAGAGAGGCAGGTCCCACAGACATTCTTCATGGTGCATATTCACAGGAAAGGCTGAAAGCCAGAGTGGAACTGCAACACTGAGAAGAACCTTCTTCATCCAAGCTCCCATGCTAAGCACATGGTTAACACTAAAGCATTAAAATCCAGTTAGGTAATGAAGGAAACAATATCAACAAATTCCAAACACACACTCTGATTAGGTTGAGTCAACCCCCAACACTAATGGTGTAGCAGAAGAAATGAGGCTATTTATCATGGTCTCTACTTTCTACACAGACATGCAACATTCAATTACAAATTAGATAAACACAGGAGAAAAAGGAAATCTCTGTCAACAAATGAAGTAATTTACAGAAAAAGACTCCCACATGACCCAGATGACAGAACCACAGGGCAGTGACTTTCAAGTAACTGTGATTAATATGTTGAAAGCTCTAGTGGAAATAGTGTGAAAAATGCATGAATATCTGAGACATTTCATGAAAGTTGTGACATTTTGAGAACAAATAAAAACAGAAATAATGAGGATGAGGAAAAGAAGGGGGTATTAGTAATAATAATGTAACTGAGATAAAGAACTCCTTCCATTGATGCATCAAGAGAATTGACCAAGCCAAGGAGAGAATGTGTAGACTTAGAAGACAGATCAAGAGAAATTACCCAAACTAAAACACAAAGAGGAAAACAGGCGTTAACAAGAAAAGCTGAGATTACCCAAGAGATACAGAATAATTCCGTAAAAATCTAACACATGTAACTGAAATCCCAGAAAAGAAAGTGAGCAAAAAAAAATTTTTTTGAAGCAATAATCACAGAAAAGTTTAGAAAACTAGTGAAAAACATAAACCATAAATCTGAGAAGCTCATAGAAGACCAAAAACAATAAGCACCTAAAGAAACACACTTAAACATATATTAAAAATACTGAAACCAAAACTTAAGAAAAATCTTGACAACAGCTAGAGGGGAACCAAAACACACACACACACACACACACACACACACACACAGGAACAAAAATAAGAATTAGAGCTCTGTCGGAAACTATGCAAGCCAAAAAGGAGTGCCCATTTTAAAGTACTGAACAAAAACTATCAAGTGAGATTTCTATATTCAGCAAAAATACTTTTCAGATATGACTACAAGTAAAAGCTGTTTCAAAAAGACAGACATAGAGGGGTGCTGGGTGGCTCAGTTGGTTAAGCACCCAACTCTTACTTTCAGCTCAGGTCATGGTCTCGTGGTTGTGAGAGGAAGCCCCGCAATGGGCTCTGTGCTAGGTGTGGAGCCTGCTGGAAATTCTCTCCCTCCCTCTCCCTCTGCCCCTTCCCAACTCATGCAGCTCTCTCTCTCTCTCTCTCTTTCTAAAAAACATGAGAGAGACAGAGCGAGAAAAGAGAATTCATTCATTGCTTTGAGACTTGTGCTTTAAGAAAGTTTGGTTAAAATTTTTCATCCAGCAGGAAAATTATACCAGGTAGGAATTTAGATCTAAAAAAACAGATAAAGCACTCCAATAATGTTTGACATGAACATAAATATAGAAACACAATATTTTCTCATTTTAAAGTGTTTTAAAAGGTAATTGATTGTCAAAGGCAATAATATATTGAAGATTTATAGCATAGATAAAGCAAAATATATAACAAGAATGCCAAAAATATGGTATAAGTAAATTAAAAGTAAAATCAGGAAAAGACAAGAATGTTCTCACCAGTCTCACCAAGTGGATATAAGTTAATATTTGGCAATAAAAGCACCAAATAAAATTAAGTACTAAGGTATGAATCTAATAAGATGTGTACTCAATTTATATGTTGAACACTTGTTTTTAATATGATTTTTTTTCAAGTTAGCTAACATACATTGTATACAGTGTGCTGTTGGTTTCGAGGGTAGATTCCTGGGTTTCATTGGTACATACAACACCCAGTGCTCATCCCAGCAAGTGCTGGGAAAAAGTCCATTTTCTCCTCCCCCCCACCATCACCTGTTTGTTCTCTGTATTTAAGAGTCTCTTATGGGTTTGCGTCCCTCTCTGTCTGAAACTACAAAACACTGATGAAAGAAGATTTTGTAAAGAAATGGAAATATATATCGTACTCATGAATTAGAAGACTCAAAATTAAAACATGATTCCCCCCAATTTGAGAATATATCAGATGCAATCCTGATCAAAATCCCTACAAGTTTTAATTTTTTTTTGCAGATATCAACAAGCTTACTATAAAATCTGTTCAGAAAAGCAAAGAAACTAGAAATCTGAAAGGAGAAACAAAAACAATGTGGGAGGATTCATCACATTCCGTTTACGGTAATCAAGTGAGTGTGGTAAAGAATTTACGGTAATCAAGTGAGTGTGGTATTGGTGAAAGTTTAGAAATATATGTATCAATGGAAAAGAACAGAGTCCAAAATTAGAGTCACGCAAATATTGTCAACTTGTTTTTGACAAAGGTGCAAAAGTAATTCAATTGATGATAGTTTTCAAAAATTTTTTTCAATGTTTATTTATTTTTGAGAGAGAGAGACAGACAGAGACAGAGTGCTAGCAGGGGAGGGGCAGAGAGACAGAGAGAAAGACAAAGAATCCAAAGCAGGCTCCAGGCTCTGAGCTGTCAGCACAGAGCCCAATGTGGGGCTCAAACTCACAAGCAGTAAGATCATGACTTGAGCTGAAGTCAGGATACCCAACTGACTGAGCCACTCAGGCACCTCCAGTTGATGACAGCTTTAATTTAAAAGATTAAGAATAATATTTTCAACAAATTGTACTGGAATAATTGGACACAATATACAAAAAATTAAAGGCCTTTAATGTATACCTCATGCCTTACACAAATTTACTCAAAATGGATTAAATTTATAAATGTAAATTTTTAAACTATAAATTCTAGATGAGAACAAATGGAAAAATTTTTGAGCCTGGGTTCAAGGGCAACTTTTTAGATACAATAAAAAAAAGCAAGGGGATCTCATTAAAACAAAACAAAACAAAACCCAAATACCTTTGAAAATGAAACCATCAAAAACATCATTAAGGAAATGAAAAGTCAATCCACAGATGGAGAAGTAATTTTTGGAAATCACATATCTGATAAAGAACTTGTATTCCAAAATATATAAAGAACTATTAGAAATCAGTAAGAAAACAAACTATTCAATAACAATAATATGGGCAGACACTTCACTAAAGATTATATGAGATTTCCAGGGAAAGTTGCTGAGTAGGAGGATCCTAGGCTCACTTTGTCCCACAGATACACCTAGATAACATCCACACCAGTGTAAATAACCCAGAAAATGACCAGAACACTGGCAGAACAGACTCTCAACATAGCTGAACACAGAGAAGAGGCCACAACTAAGAGTGTAGAAAGGGCAGAGACACAGTAGGCAGCCAAAGGGACTCAAGACTGTTCACTGGAGGGAGGGATGCCATGGGTATAGACAGGGGAGAGCAGCAGACCCCATACCAGGCACCCCAGGCATGAGGGACCCCATATTGGAAAGACAAATCCCCATAACATTTGGCTTTGAAAAACATTTGGCTTTGAAAATCAGTGACACTTAATACCTGGAACTTTAAAAATTAGCAGGCATGCCTCTGGGAGAGGCAGGAGGGCAACAGGGAACTGAGTCCTTGCCCTTAAAGAGACAGAACAACAAACAGCCCCACTGAGATACAGCATAGAAGCAGCAATTTAAAAAATTTCTGGGGTATAGGAGATTTAGTTAGTATTCTCAGGGTATGAGCTGGAGAGGAAAGGATCTTCGTGACATTTCTCCAGAACAAAAGAATTGACAGACACCACTTTTCTCCCCTACCTGCCAGTCTAGATAAACGGACACCTGCAGAAACCAGCATAGTGCCAACACTCTTCACCTAGCTTCTTAAAGATAAGCCCGATCCCACAGTATTCTACAGAACAGGATTTGTCCCAGGTAGCTGTAGCCCTCTTCATGCAGTAAGTCTGCACAGACCTTGCAGGCACCTTGAACCCTGCCCTTGCATCTTCCTGTGGACCTACACCTCTAATATCCCCTTGGCTGGAGCCCATCCAAAGCCCACCCAAAAAGCCACAAGCCTTGCAGTGTGCAAGGAGCCCGGACAGGGGCCAGCACCACTCCAAAGTGACTCCTGCTCCAGAGAGAGGGGAAGATAACTACATAGTTCCACTGTGGCCCCAGCAGGGAGCTAGAGGTGGACTTCTGGTCCAATTGCAGGCCCTGCTCAGCAATGAAAGCTTCTCAGCGGGAAATCCAGGGAGAGCACCCTTCAGTTCTGGTAAATGCCTAGTCTGACTCAACTCAAACTAAGGTGGACCCAGACTGGCTCACTAACAATGCAAGGATCAAACTCTGTCCACAAAGGCAAAGACAGCCACTGAATACAACTGGACTGAAGAAAAACGTGACTTAACCGCAACAGTAAGGCACATGCAACACACATAGGAGACACCCTGAAGCTCCAGATTCCAGTGAACACAAGACATTGCACTGCTGGGTACTACAGAATCTCTTCTTCATAAGGCCACTACTTTCAAGATCAAGAGACATAGCTGACTTTCCTAACACACAGAAACAGACACTGAGAATTAGACAAAATGAGGAGGCAGAGAACATGTCCTAAATGAAAGAACAAAACAAAATCACAGCAAAATTGCAAAACAAAAGAAAGATAAGTAACATGTTATAAACACGTTTAAAGCAATGGTCATAAAGATAGTCACTAGATGAGAAAAAAGCGAAGGACCTCAGTGAGACCCTCAACAAAGAGAAAACATAAAAAAAAGAACCAATCAGAGATGAAGAATCCAATAAATGAAATTAAAAATACACTAGAGGGAATAAATAGCAGACTAGAGAAAGAAGAACAGATCAGTAACCTGGAGGATAAAGTAATGGAAAACAATCAATCTGAACAGGAGACAGAAAAATAACAACAAATGAACATAGATTCAGGGAACCCAACAACACCATAAAGTGTAGTAACATTCACATTAGGGATCCAAAAAGGATCCAAGAGAGAAAAGGGGGCAGAAAAGTCATTTGAAGAAATAATAGCTTAAAACTTCCCAAGTCTGGAGAAGGAAACACAAAGCCAGATACAGGAGGCACAGAGAGCTGCAACAAAATCAACCAAAGGACGTTCCCACCAAGACACATAGCAATTAAAGTGGCAAAAAGTAGTGATAAAGCGAGAATTTTAAAATCAACAAGAGAAAAGAAAACCGTTACATACAGAGGAAACTCCTATAAGGCTATCTGCTGATTTTTCAGAGAAACTCTGCAGGCCAGAGGGGAGTTGCATGATATATTCAAAGTGCTGAAAGAAAAAAACCCTGCAAAAAGAATACTCTATCCAGCAAGGCTATCACTTAGAATAGAAGGAGAAATGAAGAGCTTCCCAGCCAAAAGTTAAAGGAATTCATCACCACTGAACCAGCCTTACAAAAAATATTAAAGGACATTTTTTTAAGTGGAAAGGAAAACCATAAACAGAAGTAAGAAAAGTAGAAATTATAAAAGCAGTAAAATCAACTATATTTATAAAAATCACTCAAAGGACTCACAAAATAAAATGATGTAAATTATGACACCATAGTACCTAAAACATGATGGGGGCAGTAAAAATGTAGTGCTTTTAAAATGGGTTCAAGAGAACTATAGAGAAATATGGCAGCATAGGAGGACTCTGGGCTCACCTTGTCCTGCTGATTGCTTAGATTCCACCCACACCTGCCTAAATAACCCAGAAAACCACCGGAAGACTAGCAGAATAGACTCTCTGGAGCCAAGAGTAGACAAGAGGCTCACGGAAGAGGGTAGGAAGGGCAGAGAGGCGGTGTGTGCTACGCAGACTGGCGGGAGGGAGCTGGGGCAGTGGAAGGGCAGCCCGCCTGGCAAGGCAGAGCCCCCGAAGTCTGGCTTGCAAAAGCGGAGGGGCCAAACTCCGTGAGTTCTGACAGACAGCCAGACTTAACATCTGAAATGTTAAAGTCAATAGCTCTGCTCTTGGAGAGTGGGGAGGGTGAGAGGACACCAGGAGGGAGAGTTGTTGAGCCCAGGAAGACAGAGCACAGCTTGGCGGGGGAACATAGGCGCTGGCAAGCATCATTTCCATCTCCCATCCCCCAGCCAAAATTCCAAAGGGAACCAGTTCCCGTCACCAAACTTGCTTGCACCACACAAACACCCAATGCTATGTTTCTGTGGATCCATCCCTCTGACGGGCCTGCCTCCCTCCTGGTGCTGCAGGGCCCCTCCCGCAGGGGACCACTCACAGCAAAGTGAGCTAAGCCTACCCCTCCTGCCCCTGTGCACCTTGCAGATCCATCCTGTCTAATATGCCCTTGGCCAGATCCCATCAAAGCAGCACCACAAGCTTGGCAGTGGGCAAGCAGCCCAGACAGGGGCCACACCAAACCACAGTGAGTCCTACTCCTGGGAGAGGGGAAGATAAGGTAGACACCAGTCTGACTGTGGCCCCAGTGGTGGGCTGGGGGCAGACATCAGGTCCAACTGCAGCCCCACCCACCAACACAAGTTTCTCCAGACAGCACAGGGAAAGTGCCCTGCAGTTTGGAGATACCGCAGGGAATACCCAAAATGATGAAATGGAAGAATTCTCCTCAAAAGAAACTTCAGGAAGTAGCAACAGCTAACGAATTGATCAAAACCGATTTAAGCAATATAACGGAACAAGAATTTAGAATAATAGTCATAAAATTAATTGCTGGGCTTGAAAAAAGCATAGAGGACAGCAGAGAATCTATTGCTACAGAAATCAAGGGACTAAGAAATAGTCACGAGGAGCTTAAAAAATTCTTAATGAGGTGCAAAATAAAATGGAGGTGGCCATAGCACATATTGAAGAGGCAGAGGAGAGAATAGGTGAATTAGAAGATAAAATTACGGTAAAAAGAAGAAGCTGAGAAAAGGAGAGAGAAAAAAAAATCCAGGAGTATGAGGGGAGAATTAGAGAACTAAGTGATACAATCAAACAGAAAAATATCCACATCATAGGAATTCCAGAAGAAGAAGAGAGAGAGAAAGGGGCTGAAGATGTACTTGAATAAATCATAGCTGAGAACTTCCCTGATCTGGGGGAAGGAAACAGGCATTGAAATCCAACAGGCACAGAGAACTCCCTTCAGACATAACTTGAATTGATCTTCTGCACAACATATCACAGTGAAACTGGAAAAATACAAGGATAAAGAGAGAATTTTGAAAGCAGCGAGGGATAAACAGGCCCTAACATACAAAGGTAACACATAAGGGTAGTAACAAACCTATCTGCTGAAAATTGGCAGACCAGAAAGGAATGGCAGGAAATGTTCAATGTGATGAACAGAAAAAATATGCAGCCAAGAATCCTTTATCCAGCAAGTCTGTCATTCACAAAAGAAGGAGAGATAAAGGTCTTCCCAAACAAAAACTGAAGGAATTCATCACCACTAAACCAGCCTTACAAGAGATCCTAAGGGGGACTCTGTGATTGAAATGTGACAAGGACCACAAAGTACCAGAGACATCACTACAAGCATGAAACCTACAGACATCACAATGACTCTAAACCCGTATGTTTCAATAATAACACTGAATGTAAATGGACTAAATGCTCCAACCAAAAGATACAGGGTATCAGAATGGATTAAAAAAAATAAGACCCATCTGTTTGCTGTCTACAAGAGACTCATTTTAGACTGGAGGACACCTTCAGATTGAAAGTGAGGGGATGGAGAACTAACCATCATGCTACTGGAAGTCAAAAGAAAGCTGGAGTAGCCATATTTATATCAGACAAACTAGACTTTAAATTAAAGGCTGTAACAAGAGATGAAGAAGGGAATTATATAATAATTATAGGGTCTATCCACCAGGAAGAGCTAACAATTATAAATGTCTATGAGCCAAATACGGGAGCCCCCAAATGTATAAAACAATCACAAACATAAACAACCTTATTGATAAGAATGTGGTAATTGCAGGAGACTTTAATACCCCACTTACAACAATGCATAGATCATCTGGACACAGAATAAATAAACAAGGGCCCTGAATGATGCACTGGATCAGATGGACTTGACAGATATATTTAGAACTATGCATCCCAAAGCAACAGAATATACTTTCTTCTCGAGTGCACATGGAACATTCTCCAAGACAGATCACATATTGGGTCACAACACAGCCCTTCATAAGTATACAAGAATTGAGATCATACCAAGCACACTATCAGACCACAATGCTATGAAACTTGAAATCAACCACAGGAAAAAAATCTGGAAAACCTCCAAAAGCATGGATGTTAAAGAACATCCTACTAAAGAATGAATGGGTCAACCAGGCAATTAGAGAAGAAATTTAAAAATATATGGAAACAAATGAAAATGAAAATATAACAATCCAAATGCCTTGGGATGCATGCAGCAAAGGCAGTCCTGAGAGGAAAATACATTGCAATCAAGGCCTATCTCAAGAAATAAGAAAAATCCCAAATACAAAATCTAACAGCACACCTAAAGGAAATAGAAGCAGAACAGCAAACACCCCAAACCCAGCAGCAGAAGAAAAATAATAAAGATCAGAGCAGAAATAAACAATACAGAATCTTAAAAAACTGTAGAGAAGATCAATGAAACCAAGAGTTGGTTTTTTGAAAAAAATAAACAAAATTGATAAACCTCTAGCCAGGCTTCTCAAAAAGAAAAGGGAGATGACCCAAATAGATAAAATCATGAATGAAAATGGAATTATTACAACCAATCCCTCAGAAATACAAGCAATTATCAGGGAATACTATGAAAAATGGTATGCCAACAAACTGGACAACCTGGAGGAAATGGACAAATTCCTAAGCACCCACACACATCCAAAACTCAAACAGGAAGAAATAGAAAACTTGAACAGACCCATAACCAGCGACGAAATTGAATCAGTTATCAAAAATCTCCCAACAAATAAGAGTCCAGGACCAGATGGCTTCCCTGGGGAATTCTACCAGACATTTAAAGCAGAGATAATACCTATCCTTCTCAAGCTGTTCCGAAAAAAGAAAGGGAAGGAAAACTTCCAGGCTCATTCTATGGAGCCAGCATTACTTTGATACCCAAACCAGACAGAGACCCATCACAAAAAGAGAACTACAGGCCAATATCCCTGATGAAGATGGATGCAAAAATTCTCAACACGATACTAGCAAATCGAATTCAACAGCATATAAAAAGAATTATTCACCATGAACAAGTGGGATTCATTCCTGGGCTGCAGGGCGGGTTCAACATTTGCAAATCAATCAATGTGATACATCACACTAAGAAAAGAAAAGAACCATATGATCCTGTCAATCGATGCAGAAAAAGCATTTGACAAAATTCAGCATCCTTTCTTAATAAAAACCCTCGAGAAACTCAGGATAGAAGGAACATATTTAAACATCATAAAAGCCATTTATGAAAAGCCCACAGCTAATATCATCCTCAATGGGGAAAAACTGAGAGCTTTCCCCCTGAGATCAGGAACACGACAGGGATGTCCACTCTCACCGCTACTGTTTAACATAGTGTTGGAAGTTTTAGCATCAGCAATCAGACAACAAAAGGAAATCAAAGGCATCAAAATTGGCAAAGATGAAGTTAAACTTTCACTGTTTGCAGATCACATGATACTATACATGGAAAACCAGATAGACTCCACCAAAAGTCTGCTAGAACTGATACATGAATTCAGCAAAGTGGCAGGATACAAAACCAATGTACAGAAATCAGTTGCATTCTTATACACTAATAATGAAGCAACAGAAAGACAAAGAAACTGATCCCATTCACAATTGCACCAAGAATCATAAAATACCTAGGAATAAACCTACCCAAAGATATAAAAGATCTGTATGCTGAAAACTATAGAAAGCTTATGAAGGAAACTGAAGAAGATACAAAGAAATGGGAAAACATTCCATGCTCATGGATTGGAAGAATAAATATTGTTAAAATGTCAATACTACCCAAAGCAATCTACACATTCAATGCAATCCCAATCAAAATTGCACCAGCATTCTTCTCGAAGCTAGAACAAGCAATCCTAAAATTTGTATGGAAACACAAAAGACCTTGAATAGCCAAAGTAATATTGAAGAAGACGACCAAAGTGGGAGGCATCATGATCACAGACTTTAGCCTCTACTACAAAACTGTAATCATCAAGACAGCATGGTATTGGTACAAAAACAAACACATAGACCAATGGAATAGAGACTCCAGAATTGGACCCACAAAAGTAAGCCAACTAATCTTCGACAAAGCAGGAAAGAATATCCAATGGAAAAAAGACAGTCTCTTTAACAAATGGTGCTGAGAGAACTGGACAGCAACATGCAGAAGAATGAAACTAGACCACTTTCTTACACCATTCACAAAAATAAATTCAAAATGGATGAAGGACCTGAATGTGAGACAGGAAACCATCAAAACCCTAGAGGAGAAAGCAGGAAAAACCCTCTCTGACCTCAGCCACAGCAATTTCTTACTTGACACATCCCCAAAGGCAAGGGAATTAAAAGCAAAAATGAACTATTGGGACCTCATGAAGATAAAAATCTTCTGCACTGCAAAGGAAACAATCAATATACTAAAAGGCAACAAACAGAATGGGAAAAGATATCTGCAAATGACATATCGGATTAAGGGCTAGTATCCAAAATCTATAAGAAAACTCACCAAACTCCACACCTGAAAAACAAATAATCCAGTGAAGAAATGGGCATAAAACATGAATAGACACTTCTCTAAAGAAGACATCCAGATGGCCAACAGGAACATGAAAAGATGCTCAACGTCACTCCTCATCAGGGAAATACAAATCAAAACCACACTCAGATATCACCTCACGCCAGTCAGAGTGGCTGCAATGAACAAATCAGGAGACTACAGACGCTGGAGAGGATGTGGAGAAACGGGAACCCTCTTGCACTTTGGTGAGAATGAAAACTGGTGCAGCCACTCTGGAAAACAGTATGCAGGTTCCTCAAAAAATTAAAAATAGGTCTACCCTATAACCCAGCAATAGCACTGCTAGGAATTTACCCAAGGGATACAGGGGTGCTAATGCATAGGGGCACCCTGTACCCTATACCCCAATGTTTATAGCAGCACTTTCAACAACAGCCAAATTATGGAAAGAACCTAAATGTCCAACAACTGATGAATGGATAAAGAAGTTGTGGTTTATATATACAATGGAATACTACTTGGCAATGAGAAAGAATCAAATATGGCCTTTTGTAGCAATGTGGATGGAACTAGAGAGTGTTATGCTAAGTGAAATAAGTCATACATATAAAGACAGATACCATATGTTTTCCCTCTTATGTGGATCCTGAGAAACTTGACAGAAGACCATGGGGGAGGGGAAGGGGGAAAAAAAGTTAGAGAGGGAGGGAGGCAAACAATAAGAGATTCTTAAAGACTGAGAAGAAACGGAGGGTTGATGGGAGGTGGGAGGGAGGGGAAAGTGGGTGATGGGCATTGAGGAGGGCACCTGTTGGGATGAGCACTGGGTGTTGTATGGAAACCAATTGGACAATAAATTTCATATTAAAAAATGGGTTCAAAATTAATATAGATGGATATACGCATAAGATAACTAAATGGTAACCACAAACAAAAACTGGTAACAGATACACAAAATATAAAGACAAAGGAATCCAAGTACATCAGTAAAGAAAGCCAGCAAATGATGAGAGACAACAGCAAGAGAAAAAAGGAATAGAGAAGAACTTAAAAAAACAAACATAAAACTAATAACAATATAGCAATAAGTACATACCTATCAATAATTACTCGATTACATTGATGAATTAAATTGCTCCAATCAAAAGATATAGGGTGACAGAATGGATAAAAAAAAAAATAAGACTCATCTGTATGCTGCCTACACGATACTCACTTCAGGCCTCAAAAACATGAAGATTGAAAGTGAAGGGATGGAAAAGCATTTATCATGCAAATGAAAGTGAATGGAAAGCCAGGGTAGCAATACCTACATCAAACAAAATAGACATTGAAACAGACTATAACGAGACACAAAGAAAGACACTATATGACCATGAAAGGAACACTCCAACAAGAGGATAAAACAATTGTAAATCTTTAAGCACACAAATATGTAAAGCATCAAATAACAAACATAAAGGAAGTAATAGGTAATAATACAATAATGGTAAGTAATTTTAACAGCCCACTTACATAAAGAGATAGACCATCTAAACAAGAAAACAGGGCTTTAATGACACATTGGACCAGATGTATCTAACGGATATATTCCGAACATTCCATCCTAAAACAGCAGAACGCACATTCTTTTCAAGCAGCGTGGAACATTCTCTAGAATAGATCACGTTATGCCACAGTAGTCAAAAATCTCCCAGCAAACAAAAGTCCAGGGCCAGATGGCTTCTACCAGACCTTTAAAGAAGAGTTAATACTTATTCTTTTCAAACAATTCCAAAAAAATGAAATGGAAGGAAAACTTACAAATTCATTCTATAAAGCCAGTATTACCCTGATTCCAAAACCAGACAAAGACTCTACTAAAAAAGAGAACTACAGGCCAATATTTCTTACAAACATGATTGCAAAATTCTCTACAAAACAAGTTTCAACAAATTCAAAGAGACTGAGGTCATACCATGCATCTTTTCTGATCACAATGCTATGAAACTATAAATAAACCAGAAGAAAAAATCTGCAAAGAACACTAATACACGGAGGTTAAATAGCATGCTACTAAGAGTGAATGGGTCAACCATCAAAGAGGAAATAAAAATTACATGAATAAAAATGAAAATGAAAACATAACAATCCCAAATCTTTAAGATGCAGCAAAAGTTGTTCTAAGAGGGAAGTTTTCAGCAATACAGTCCTACCTCAGGAAGAAAAATATCAAACAACCCAACCTTATACCTAAAGGACCTACAAAAAGAACAAAACCAAAAACCAGAAGAAGAAAGGAAATAATAAAGGTTAAAGATTACAGTAGAAATAAATTTAATAGAAACAAACAGAAAGCAATAGAGCAGGTCAATGAAACCAGGAGCTGGTTATTTCAAAAGATCAACAAAATAGGGGCGCCTGGGTGGCGCAGTCGGTTAAGCGTCCGACTTCAGCCAGGTCACGATCTCGCGGTCCGGGAGTTCGAGCCCCGCGTCAGGCTCTGGGCTGATGGCTCAGAGCCTGGAGCCTGTTTCCGATTCTGTGTCTCCCTCTCTCTCTGCCCCTCCCCCGTTCATGCTCTGTCTCTCTCTGTCCCAAAAATAAAAATAAACGTTGAGAAAAAGAAAAAAAAAAAATTAAAAAAAAAAAAAAAAGATCAACAAAATAGAGGGGCGGGAGGAGATGAGAGAGAGAGAGAAAGAGAAAGGGCTCAAATGAAAAAAAAAATCACAAATGAAAGAGAAGTAACAATCAACACCACAGAAATACAAAGGATTTTAAGAAATATTATGAAAAATTTTATGACAATGAGCTGGACAACCTAGAAGAAAGGGATAAATCCCTAAAAACATGTGACTTCCCAAAACTGAATCAGGAAGAAATAGGAATTTTGAACAGACCAATTACTGCAATGAAATTAAATGAGTAACCACAAAAATCCCAACACACAAAAGTCCAAGACCAGATGGCTTCACAGGTGAATCCCACTAAAGATTTAAAGAAGAGTAATATGTATTCTTCTCAAACTATGCCAAAAAACAGAAGAGGAAGGAAATTCATTGTACAAGGCATCCATTACCCTGATACCAAAGCCAGATAGACACTATAAAAAAAGAGAACTACAGGCCACTATTTCTGAAGAACATAGATGCAAAAATCCTCAACCAAACAGCAGGTAACCGAATCCAAGAATACATTCAAAACTTCATTACTGGGATCAAGTGAGATGTATTGCCAGGATGCAAGGGTGGTTCCATATTTGCAAAACAATCAACATGATACATCACATCAACAAGAGAAAAGATAAAAACCATATGATTGTTTCAATGGATACAGAAAAAGCATTTTACAAAATACAACATCATTCATGATAAAAATCCTCAACAATATGTTAAGAGGGAACATACCTCAACCAAATAAAGGTCATATATGAAAAATCCACAACTAACGTCATACTCAATGGTAAACAACTGAGGGCTTTTCTCCTAAAATCAGGAACAAGACAAGGATGCCCATTCTCACCACTTTAATGCAACATAGTGCTTACTGTAAGTCCTAGTGACAACAGACAACCAAAAGAAATAAAAGGCATTCACATTGTGAAGGAAAAAATAAAACTTTCACCATATGCAGATGACATTATACTATATATAGAAAACCCTAAAGATTCCACTAAAAAACTACTAAAACTGATCAATGAATCTATAAAGTCACAGTATACAAAACAAATATACAGAAATCCATCGCATTTCTATACACTAATATTAAGGTAGCAGAAAGAGAAATTTAGAGAACAATCTCATTTACAATTGTACCAAAAATAACAAAATACCTAGGGAAAAACTTAACCAAAGGATTGAAAGGCCTGCACTCTGAAAACTATTTTTAAAAAGATGAAAGAAATTTAAGATGACACAAACAAATAGGACATGCTCATGAATTGGAAGAACAAATATGGTTAAAAAGTTCATACTACCCAAAGCAATCTACAATTTAATGCAATCTCTTTCAAAATGCCATGAGCATTTTTCACAAACTAGAATAAATAATTCTAAAATCTGTATGGAAACACAAAAGTAGCCAAATACCCAAAGCAATCTTGAAAAAAGAAGAACAAAATTGGAGGTATCACAATCCCAGATTTCAAGATATACCACAAAGCTATAACAAAATAGTGTAGTATTAGCATATAGTGTAGTATTAGACACACAGATCAATGTGACAGAATACAGAGTCCAGAAACAAACACTCAATTTTCTGGTCAATTAATCTTCAACAAAGGAGGCAAGAATATGCAATGGGAAAAAGACAGTCTCTTCCACAAATGGTGTTGGGAAAACTGGATCACTACATGCAAAAGAATAAAACTGGACAACTTTCTTACATCATACACAAAAATAAACTCAAAATGGTTTAAATATGGGACCTGAAACCATAAAAATCTTAGAAGAGAGCACAGAGTAATTTCTCAGACATTGGCCACAACAATATTTTTCCAGATATATCTCCTCAGGCAAGGGAAACAAAAGCAAAAATAAACTATTGGGACTATATAAATTAAAAACTTCTACACAGCAAAGTAAACAACAAAACAAGAAGACAATCTACTGGATGGGAAAAGATATTTTCAAATGATATATCGAATAAGGTGTTAGTATCCAAAATACATAACATATACAACTCAACACTGGAAAAAAAAACAATCCAATTAACAAATGATCAGAAGACATGAACAGACGTTTCTCCAAAGAGGACATACAGATGGCCAATACACACATGAAAAGATACTCAAGATCACTAATCATCATAGAAACGCAAATCAAAACACCACAATGAAGTATAACCTCACCCTTGTCAGAATGGCTAAAATCAAAACCAACAAGTGTTGGTGAGGGTATGGAGAAAAAGGAACCCTAGTGTTCTGTTGGTGGCAATGCAAACTGGTATAGCCAGTATGGAAAACAGTATGAGTGTTCCCCAAAAAGTTAAAAATGGAACTACCATATGATCCATTGTTTCCACTGGTGTATATTTATCCAAAGAATATGAAAACACTAATTTGAAAATACATGCACCCCATTGTATCGCAACAGGATTTACAACAGCCAAGATGTGGAAGTAACCCTTGACAGATGAAAGGATAGAGAAGATATGGTGTGTTTATATATACAACATATACAATATTACCTAGCCATACAAAAATAAAATCTTGCCATTTGTAACATGAATGGGTCTAGTTGGTATATTACTAAGTGAAGCCAGTTATCAAAAGACAAATACCATATGATTTCACTCATATATGGAATTTAGAATGAAACAAATAAATAGACAAACCAAAAAACGGAGTCTGAAACTAGAGAGAACAAACTGATGGTTACCAGAGGGAAAGCGGGTAGGGATGGATGAAATAAGTGAAGGGGATTAAGAGTACAATTACCTTACTGAGCACTGAGTACTGTAAAGAATTAAGTAATTATATTGTACACCTTAAATCAACATCATATGTTAATTATGTTGGAAGTAAAATTTTAAAGAATAAAAAATTTTAAAATGATTAAAGGAATGACTAACAAGCACATAAAAATGCTCAGCATCATTAGCTACAGGGAAATACAAAGTGAGATATTAGTACACACTTATTAAAGTAACTAAAATTAAAAAGATGGATCAATACAAAATTTGGTGAGGATTTAAAAAAACTAGAACTCTCATACACTGGTGGTACAAATGTGAAACAATGCATTCAATTTGAAAAAGTTTGGCAATTTCCTGTAAAGTTAAATATACACTTACTATCTGATCTAGCCATTCCACTCCCAAGATTTTATCCAATGGAAATTAAAGTATATCTCCATTTTAAGACTTGTGTCTGAATGTTTAAATAAGATTTGTAATAGTAAAAAACTAGAAACAATCCAAATATCCATCAACTAGTGAATATTAATAGATCAACTATAGCATATCCATACAATGGGATTCTATGTAGCAATAAAAAGAAATAAACAACATGAGTGATTCTGAAAATAATCAGGTTGGATCTTAAAATGCCAGTTAGATGTGTACATAGTTCATGGTTCCACTTATGTAAAATTCTAAAAAAAATATAAACTAAATCTGTTGGAAAATAAGTTAGTTCCTGAGGATGAATAACAGAGAGGGAAGGGCAGCATTAATAAGGGACACAAGGAAATATTTTCAGATGTCCATAATCTTGAGTATGATGATGATTGCAAGAGTGTATACATATATGTCCAAACTAGCCATATTGTGCAATTTAAGTATGCATAGTCTTCTGTATCACATTTATGCCTCAATAACACCATTACACAAGAAACTGCAACGAGTCCATACATGTATTTACTCAGCAAGATTTAAAAAAAATTAATTTAATCCAAATATAATTAATATACAATATTATATTACTTTTAGGTGTACAATATAGGGAATGTGCTGATTCTACACATTACTCAGCACTCATCATGATAGGATACTCTTAATTCCCTTCACCTATTTCACTCACCCACCCACCCAACCCCTCTCACCCCTGGCAAGCACCAGTTTGTTCTCTATATTTAAGAACCTGGTTTTTTCCCTCTTCTCTTGTTCCTTAAATTCCACATGAGTGAAATAATATAGTATTTGTCTTTCTCTGACTTATTTCACTTTGCATTATATCCTCTAGATCTATCCATGTTGTTACAAATGGCAAGATTTTATTCTTTTTTATGGCTGAATAATATTCCATTGTGGATGGGTGTGTATGTGTGTGTGTGTGTGTGTGTGCGCACGTGTGTGTGTGTGTGACACACCACATCTTCTCTATCCATTCATCTATTGGTGGACACTTGGGCTACTTCCACATCTTGGCTATTGTAAATAATGCTGCAATAAACAATGGGGTTGCATATATCTTTTCAAATTAGTGTTTTTATTTTCTTTGGGTAAATACCCAGGTGTAGAATTATGGATCATACGGTAATTCTATTTTTAATTTTCAGAGAGGTCTGCATACTCTTCTACAGGGACTACTCAGAGAGATTAAATGTAAACTAAAAGTAGCACTTCTCCACCCAAAGAGTCACTCAATTTTGAATATTCACAGAGTCCTTGAGATGCAGATTCAACTTCCTAATCAGCACCATTTTTCAAACCTTTGATTTTTTTATTTTCCTTTTTTTTTTTTTTAAACATAGGAAGCATAGGCCAAAAGCAGCCATCCCATGCCATCAGTCAGGCTTTGTCTTTAATATTTAATTAAGAAAGGAAAGAGAAGATCATTTGATTCTTTGCCCCCGTCAATTATTTTTGCTTCAAACAGCTAAAGTACTTCAGAAAGGGACATTGTTAGTTAAATCACACAAATATTGAGCAATTCACACCTACTTTCTGTAATCATGGCCTACACTTGGTTCACAGCCTGCATGGGGCAAGGGTTGGGAGGAAGAAGACCGCTAAGCAATACAGACAGCTGTGCCAAAGCATACACAAAGGCATCATTTGTACTTAACAATTGCTAACATTGATTATTTAATATTTACTATACATGACAGACACTGGGCTAAGCGTTTCAAATGCATACTCTTTAACAATCCCCATTTCTATTCTTTGAGCTATTGGTTTTTTTCTTAGCATCATAATCTTCATTTTATACATAAGAAGCTTGAAACTCAGAAGGCTTAAGACCCTTGCCTAAAATCACAAAGCTTATAAATGAGGGATGAGTCACATTTCAAATCCATACCTGCTTTGATTCTAAAATGAGTGGACTCAACTGCTATGCAATATGGCCTCCCCATTTAAAGCCTACCCTATTCTTTGGAGGCGCTCTCTCCAAAATGTCAGTCCTGGTGGAGAATCAAAGGAAAACCAAGAGGAGAGAGAAAATACACCTTGTTGAGAAGAAAATAAATTCTGTGAGTAAAGGATCCACAACTGTCTTTGGCAAACTTTAGCTTGTGGTACTGTGCCTGTTGCATATTATTAGGCACTTAATATTTGCTGAACTGAATAGCTGAAGTGTAGCGCTTTCTTTTTGTTCTTGGTCTTTTTGAACTAACCATTCTTCATTCAAAGCCATGAATATGTAACACTTTCTGTGGGAGAAACAGGCATGTGCTAAAACTACTGTTCTGAATACAGACATAACAGACATTCCAGTGGATGGCCAACTGTTAGCAGTGCAGACCCCTCAATGGGTCTACATTTGGGAAGGGTGGCACCAGGGGACCAAGAGTGTACCTACCACATAGCCAGTTAAGTGGTCCTGCTGAAATGACAATTCATTCAGGTCAATTGGCGGGAACCTGTCACAATGATTAATTTGATCACAGTTCAGTTAGAAAGTTGATGCTGTGCCCATGTGGAAACACAGGGGAAATCCTTCCCTACCAAGGTCATCACCACTCACTCTTAGTACTCCCTTCCTTGCTGCTTCTGAGTCACTGCTTAGTACTAGTCCTTTCTTTTTTTTTTTTTTTTTTTATATATATATGAAATTTATTGACAAATTGGTTTCCATACAACACCCAGTGCTCATCCCAAAAGGTGCCCTCCTCAATACCCATCACCCACCCTCCCCTCCCTCCCACCCCCCATCAACCCTCAGTTTGTTCTCAGTTTTTAACAGTCTCTTATGCTTTGGCTCTCTCCCACTCTAACCTCTTTTTTTTTTTTTTCCTTCCCCTCCCCCATGGGTTCCTGTTAAGTTTCTCAGGATCCACATAAGAGTGAAACCATATGGTATCTGTCTTTCTCTGTATGGCTTATTTCACTTAGCATTACACTCTCCAGTTCCATCCACGTTGCTACAAAAGGCCATATTTCATTTTTTCTCATTGCCACATAGTATTCCATTGTGTATATATACCACAATTTCTTTATCCATTCATCAGTTGATGGACATTTAGGCTCTTTCCATAATTTGGCTATTGTTGAGAGTGCTGCTATGAACATTGGGGTACAAGTGCCCCTATGCATCAGTACTCCTGTATCCCTTGGATAAATTCCTAGCAGTGCTATTGCTGGGTCATAGGGTAGGTCTAGTCCTTTCAATAATAGGAAAGGGACAACTTAAGCGTGAGTACTCAGTCATTTTCAATTACATGTTAATTTCAATTAGATGTTCTATCTGACCAGCACTGTGAAGAGTTCTGTATTAAGTAATTGAAAAAAAGGTAATATTACAATGAAAGGAACATTCCCTTTTGTGTCAGACTAGTGTTTGAATCCTGAATCTACTTAGTAGCTGTGTGAATTGGGCAAGGCATCTATACTCTCTGAGCCTCAATTCTCTTATCTGCACAATGGGAATACTAATGACAGTCTCAGAGAATTAAGAAAATTATATTCAATAATGAAAAAATATATCAGGTTTTTAGTAAGATCTTAATGAATGTGGGTTTTAGTATTTTAGTCCATGTAAACTATATTAAAAGCTATGGACATGCCCTCATTAAACTTTCAGTCTATCTGGAGAGAGAATTTTAGAGATTATCAGGAACACAAAACCAAGTGGTAAGTGGAATTGTATTTTTATCTACATTTTATGAATTTTCAGCATATTTTTAAGTGTTTGCCTTTTTCTTTAGTCATTCTTTTCTCCCCCCATTAGTTATAATAAGCTGCTTAGTTTACAAAGTATTTAACACATTTATAATCCCAAAGCTAGATTTCAAAATAGATGTTTAATTTGGCTATCATTTAAAGACTCCTTTTGGCTAAAGTATTAAAATCTACCTTTTAGCCCTTTAGGAATGTTTCTTTTGAATTTCCTATATTTTTTTATTATTCATATAATTTCCCTTGATGTAAGATGTGTCCTAAGACAATTTATACTGAAACTAACCTACATCATCTTTGAGTCTTTGTGGCTTTTCAATGCAAATGAAATTGTAGATTGCTTGTTTCATGATTAAAATTATATATATAACACATGATGGACTGGTAAATAATAACCCATATAACCTTTCTTAAAGTTGTAATTTTGCAATAATTATGGATTCATAGTAAGTTTCAAAAAAAATGTACAAAGAGATCCTGGGTATCCTTGACCTAACTCTCCCAATCCTAACAACTTGCATACCTATCTTGCAATATCAAAATGAGGATACTGACATTGGCACAATCCGCCAATTTTATTCAGATTTCAACAGCTTTACATGCATCCATCTGTGTGTGTGTGAGTGTGTGTGTGTGTGTGTGTGTGTGTGTGTGTAGATCTATGCAATTTTGTCACATGTGTAATTTTGTGTACCCACCACAGTTAAGATACAAAATTGTTCCATTACAAAAGGCTCCCTCATTATTCTTTTAGGCCACACCAAACTCCCATCCCATTCCTATCACCTGGGAATCACTATCATGTTCTCCACATCCATAATTTTATAATTTCTATAATGATATATAAATGGAATCACACAGTGTATATCACCTTTTGAGACTGGCTTTTGAATTCAGCATAATATCCTGGAGATTGACCCAGGTTGTTGCATATATCAATAATCCATTCCTTATCATTGGTATCTATCAGGAATAAGATACTTTGAACATTCAAATACAGGGTTTTGTGTGAACAAACGTTTTCATTTTAGATAAGTGCCCAGAGGTACAATTGTTGTGTCATACGGTAAATGCATATTTACTTTTATAAGAAACTGTCAAACTATTTTACAGAATAACTGTATAATTTTACATTTACAAAAGCCATATACAATCCAGTTTCTACAAATTCTTGTATTTGATATAACCTGGTATCATTACTCTTTATTTTAGTCATTCCAATAGCCATTCAATTTTGGCTACTTACTGTATAGTGATAACTTGTGATTTTAATTTGCATTTCCCTAATGGCTAATAATGCTCAAAACCTTTTTATGTACTTATTTGTTTGCATACAACTAATAGAATGTCTGTTTATACCTTTTGCCCTTTTTTAGATAGAATTGTTTTTTTTTTTGCTGTTGAGTTTTGAGAATTCTTTTAATAACCTAGATACAAGACCTTTCTTAGGTGATTTAAAAACATTTTCTTTGAGTCTGTACCTTATTTCCTCCTCCTCTTTGCCATTTCTTTCACAGAACAAGTCGTCATACTTCATTGAGGCCCAATTTGTCAATTTGTCCTTAATGAGTTGTTCTTTGTTGTCATATACAAACATTTTTGGCAAGCCTCAGGGCCTAAAGATTATCCTATTTTTTTCTATAAGATTTTAGTTTTACATTTTACATTTTAAACCATGATCCATTTTGAGTTAATTTTTGCATAAGGTATGACATGTAGGAAGAGGTTATTTTTCTCCCCCTATGGATATTCAATTACTCCAGTACCATTTGTCAAAAAGTCTATCTATACTCTATTGAGTTGCTTTTGTGTCTTTGTAAAAAAAAAAATTCAGTTGGGCATATTTGTGTGGGTTTACTTCTGAGTTCTCTATTCTGTTCCATTGACCTGTGTCTCTCTGCCAATACCACATTCTCTAGAGTGATGTAGCTATATAGTAAGCATTAATATTGCATAGAGTGATTGCTTCTTTATTCTTTTTCAAAATTGTTTTAGATACTCTTGTCTTTTGTCATTCCATACAAGTTTTAGAATAAGCTTACACTATGTCTAAAATACCCTTACTGGTAGGGGCACCTGGGTGGCTCAGTTGGTTGAGCATCCGACTCTTGATTTCAGCTCAGGCCATGATCCCAGGGTCATGGGATCAAGCCCTATTCAGGCCTAATGCTGAGAATGGAGCCTACTTGGGATTATCTCTCTCTTTCCATCTGTCCCTCTCCCCCGTTTGTTTTCTCTGTCTCTCTCAAAATAAATAAATTAATTTAATAACAAAAATAAAGTAATATATCCTTACTGGTATTTTAAGAGAAATTACATAAGTACATAGATCAGTTTGATGGAAACTGACATCTTTTCTATGTTGAGTCTTCCAATACATGAATTGGGGAAACCTTTAAGCACTACTTTCCAACAGACATGAGTGATTCCAGCTCCAGCTCAGAGATAGGACAGCTGGAAAGAGCATTGCTCCTACACTTATAACAAATAAAAAGCTGGACAAAACTGCTAATAAACAACTTGTTTTGAACACATTACAGAATTAATGTTACAGATCAAACTAACCAAAAATGTGGAGAAAGAAAAACATCTGCAGGAGAAATAGGACCTCAGTATTTATTCGCCTGAGGCAGATATGCTCAAACACCAGATAATCCAGGTAAAAGAATTCAAGTAAAAATTTAAATGGATCACCAAATGCCAGTTGTAGGCTATGGTAAGAATATGAAGCAGACATGGGAGGCTTAACACTCACTTGAAGGTTTATTCTCCATGAATTCCACGAAACAGACAAGGGGAAAATATGAAAGAATTCTGAGAAAGCTTCTGTCCTGGTGCTGAGAAAGAATAGCAACAACTGATTAAACATTTCCCAGACTAACTTCTCCCATCTCTCCTGTGGTACAAAAGCCTTAATCTACAGGGGAAAGGGCAACAAGAACTATAGTAGGGCACTGGTAAAAATCCACTTAAGTTAGTAGAAGAGAAGAAAATAAAAGAGAAAGCTCAACCATTGAGGAAAGGACAGAAATACATGCTAGATCCAGGACTGGACCTCAGAGAAAGTGAGGAGCACTTGGAAATGCACGAACCCAAAACAGAGGGACACGAAGATTGCAGGAGACAAGGCTCAATGAGAACATCAGAGAAGTCTCCGCTGTTCTATTCTCTGCCAGTAGACTAGGAAAAATAAAGTAACAATGGAATACAGATGGGAAAGCATCAAGAAACAGATTCTCTCTAGGGCACAGCACAAAGTGAAGACACAAAGGGTAAGCAGATACTGAGAAAATAATCTCCTACAAAGCACCCCACAGCCTAAAGACAAGGTAGTATCCCTAGAAAAATGAAGTCTGTGATAACCACAACAACCGAAAACCTCAAACCCGGACTAACGGCCATCTGGATTAACACAAACCACTGAAGTCTAGCAGAAGGTAAGATATGCTCATCTTCAGGAATGAAAAGTACTTCTCTCAGGATCTACTTTCCTATATAAGATGTCCAGCTTTCAAAAAAAATTATGATGCATAAAGGCAGGAAAAACACACCCCTAAGAGACAAAGTATTCATTAAAATGTGCCTCAGATATGACACAAATTTCAAACAGGGAATGTAAAATAACTATGATTAATATGTTGAAAGATCTACCTGAAAAGGAAGACAACATGTAATATCATATTTAGCAGAGTGATGGAATCTAAGATAGAATCAAATGGAATAACTATTACTAAAAATGGAAAAGAAATTGACAGAGATAAAGAATGCCTTTTGAAGGCTCATGAGTAGAATCAGCAGTCACGAAAGAACCAGTGAAACTGAAGTCAGTAGAAACAACTCAAGCTAAAATAAAAAAAAAGGAAAAGGAAAACAAGGAATTAAAAAAGCAGAATAGTCAAGTGCTGTGGGACAGTATCAAAAGATCTTAAACATACAGGGATTGAAATTCCAGAAAGAACAGAGACAGAACAGGTCAGGAGAAATATTTAAAGAAATAATGGCCAAGAATCTTTCAAAATTATGACACGTATCAAACTACAGATCCAAGAAGCTCAGATGACCAAAAACAAGAAACTATTCAAACTTACAAAAACCAAAGACAAAGAGAGAACCTTGAAAGCAGATACAAAACAAAGACATATTTCCTACATAAGAATAAGAATGAGGATTACAGTGAATTTATTGTCAGAAACCATGTAATCAAAAAGACATGGAGGCTCTTCAAGTGCTTTTAAAGAAAAAAAAACCTGTCAACTCAGGATTCTAGACTAGCAAAAGTATGTATTTCAAAAATAAATGAGAAATAAAAACTTACTCAGCAAAACAAAGACTATGGAAATTTACTGACAACAGACTTACTCTATAAGAAAGTTTAAAAGAATTTCTTCAAGCAAAAGAACTTGGATCAGTTAGAAAAATGGATCTTCACAAAGAAATGAAGAATATTATAAATGGAATAGGAGGGGCACCTGGGTGGCTCAGTTGGTTAAGTATTGGACTTTGGTTCAGGTCATGATCTCACAGTTCCTGAGTTCGAGTCTCACATTGGGCTCTGTGCCAACAGCTCAGAGCCTGGAGTTTGCTTCAGATTCTGTGTCTCCCTCTCTCTCTGCCCCTCCCCAACTCTCTCTTCTACTCTTACCAAACCAAACAAAAAAAGAACACTAAAAAATAAATGGAATGTTACATAAAATAAAAACAATTTCAAATTTATAATTGCTCTAAAAAGTAACTGTTTAAAAGAGTAATAATGTATAACTTACGCAAAAGTAATATATGTAAAACAGTAGCACAAAGGATGGGAGGGAGGAATTGGGAATAGTGTTATAAATTCCTTATACTGGAAGGGGACTTAGATTATTTGAAGATAGAATCAGATTAATTAAAAATGTATAGTATAAACCCTAGGGCAACCACTAAAACTAAAAAAAGAGGTAAAATTATGAGTTCATAAAGGAGATAAAATTGAATTATAAAAAATGTTCAGTTCCCAAGACAGGACAGGAAAAAAAAGAGGAAAAAAACCAGATGGAATAGAAAATAGGAAAACAGCTGGCAATATGGTATGTTTTAATCCAAATATGTCAATAATTACTCTAAATGTGAATGGTCTAAACACACCAATTATAAGAAAAATCTCACCAGATTGAATTTAAAAAGACCAAACCATATGCTCTTTACATGAAACCCACAAAAGCAAAGATAGATTAAAAGTCAAAGGGTGAAGAGAAATGTGTCATGCAATCAGTATTAGGAAAAAAGGAAAAAGCTGAAAGAGCTATGTTAGTGATAGACAAAGCAGACTTCAGATACAAGATACTGGTTATGGTAGGGGTGTGCAAAATTAGTTATGACAGTTTAACTATGACAGTTGTTGCCTTGAACTGGCTAAGGTAAACACGTGCCCTAACCACTGGTTGGTAAGGAAGAACACCTCTCCAATTAGAGGCAGACCTTTTTTCTCTTCTTTGATCTAGCTCTTCTGGTAAGCCTGATAAAACAGAACTTTCCAAAAGCCACCCTGTGAGAGACCCTAGATGGCCTGGACAAAGGGCTAACAGAGTCTGAATTGTCCCTGCTCCTAATCTGAGGGGATCCACCCAAACTCAGCTTTCCACAGGCCTGTGGTCTTCTCCTCTCAGAAAGGTGATTACAATTTCCCACAGGCCTGAAGGTCTCCAGGTGTTATGTAGTTACAGTCTACTGTAAAACTCAATACTTCAAAACCCAAACTTCTTACATCGAGCTATCTACCTGATCCCAACAAGGTTGCTATTATGCTCGCACACAGCCATCAATTGTTGGAGGAAGAAGGTCTCATCCCGTGGGACAGAATCACAAATCAGCACCCACTGAAGTCTCATCTCAAAATGCTTCAGTGTGAGATGATGTGAGGATGGAGTTGGGAAAGGGGGACTCACCCTTTTTTCTCCTACTTATTCTCAATTCACATGAATTTCCACCTTCCCAATAAAGCCTATCCTTAAGTCATACCGCATTATATTGTGCACAATTGATAGACTCAGCTGGCATGGAAACTTCTGGGTAAATTCTACTGAATTTTAGTCATTCCAGTGCTTACAGTGAAGCTATCTTAATGGGACTTTAGGAGACAATATTTTATAGTGCAAGCACCTTAAGAGTATCACATAAACATGTCAGAACTGATTAGAGATACTAACTAATCTAATGTGGAACTTCTCTGAGCTTCTGGTGGGACTGGGAGTCCCTGGCAATTAAATTATATGGGAATCATGCAAACAGAAAGGGCCCTGTAGAGATGTGAAGGGCAAAGTCCAATTTCATTTATGTATCAGTTCAAGTTCAAAGATGTCCCTGATTAAAAATAACATACTATGGCCATATAAGAAACTTTGTATATTTCCTTTTTACTTGAAGACCAGCAAAGGCAGCTATAACTTAGGAAAAAGGCTTAGAAATTTCAAATTTGTCTTGGGTATTAGAGTCTTTGAACTTCAGATGCAGTTCATATTACCCCTAGAGAATGGTGTTTGAACATTCACTTTGAATCCATTACCATAAATCCTAACAGTGCAGTTGCCTTATGAAGGGCATCTGGTCAGGTGGAGAATCACTTTGATAAAGTGTCAAATTTAATGAGCATCACTTCACTACTATTTCCACTAAAAAACAAAATAAAACAAAACAAAAAACAAAAAACAGATGATCTTAATTGACGACGAAAGCCCTAACTAAAATCAGCTTCATGTCTCCAAGTAAGTAAAGAGTAAGAGTCTTTGTAAGGCATGACAAGGAAAAAACAAAAACAAAACAAACAGGTTTTCTTCCTATAAATTCTATTAAGTAGCAAATCAAGTATATCGCCAACTTACAAAATTAAATTTGGATAAGGTCAGGCTGAAGCTAGGAAAAATTCTGAACCTTAAATACATTAAATAATTTTATAATTGCATTGCTTTCATACAAGCAAGCAAACAATGAGATTCCAGGTTAAGAACTATCTTGGTTTGGGTTCCTTCTGAAAGCAGAGCCTGAGACTAAAACTTGGTGCCAGCAGGGTTTTGGTGGGGGATAGGGGGTTGGGGAGGATGGATCGCAGGAAAGGAGAGTGAGGATGTGGGGAGAATAAGACAAGGGAGGAGGAGAAGCAGAATCCCATGGCTTCAGAAAGGCTGTGCGGCAGCAAAAATGCACTGAGCACCCAAGATGGGATGCTGTCAGCATGAAGTTAATCTAAACAGATGCTGTGGCTGAAATCAGAAGGTGGTTAAAGGGCTGTAATTGGGGCACCAGAGGCATCTGTTCTAGTCTTTTGGATATGCTTCAATGACTGACAAAACCAAGCATTCTAAATATTTGTAAGTAAATATTCCAGTTGTGGGACAGGTTTTTCCTAAGAAAACTTTTCAGCTGCATACTTAGAATTCTGAAGTTTGAATTAATGTTCTGTTACCTCTGGATCTCCAATTGGTTTATTAGATGTAATAGATCATCAGAATTCCAGACCAGGTTCTTTATCAGAAGTCTTTCTATGATGGGAACACTAAATATCTGGTCTTTTTTAAGGACGTGGGATGAGAAGAAACTGAGGGGGCAATTTTGCAGATAGTAGGAATGTAACAAAATGAAAACCCAAAATACATTCTATTTTCCAATGGTATAATTAGAATAGAGTTGAAAAGTGATGGCAGGGCTTGCAGGTTCAGACCCAGTTATCATGACCTTTTCTATGTTCTGAGAGTAAGGTGAAAGACTGCTCCCCATTCTCCTGAGCATCCCCTTGCATTCTCTCAAAGCACACTGTTTATCACCCCCACTCCTAACATTGTCCCACTAACGTGTGAGCAAGACAGTAGGAATTGTGCACACCTCTTGTTCATGTTTACTCTTGTTCATGAGCATAGGGTCTGCCACAAAATATTCAATATATAGTTGTTTCTAAGAAACTATAGGAATTATATAGTATGTTAACAAAAACAGTTTTCTCTGGTCCTCACAGGTCATGTTGGGATGTGCAGAGGTAAACGGTACTGTGGGATAAAGCACCAGACTGGTCTTGCCCTCGTTCAGGAAAGGTGATCCAGGTAGCCAAGTTTGTAGCAAACAATATGTTCTCCAACCAAGATTTCATTTCTCCTGAAGAATTCAAAAAATTTACTTCAGAAAAACCTCAGGGATAAAGTACTAATTATAAAAACTAAGGAAAAACAGAACAATTTCTTATAAGAAGTGTCAAAGAATTAACACAAAATTGTACACCACCATGTATTTGTATAAACAATGCTGAACTGAAATATTAAAAATGAATACATTTGATTAAAGATATATTGGTATTGTGGGTGTTTTATTTCTGGCATTGTTGAAAATTTTGAACAAAAAATAAAACATTTTTTTAGCACCAAAGATGTACACATATATCGGGATCTGACTATGTGTTACAAATATAGACAGCAAAGAGGCACTGAAAATCTAGCATGAATATTTTCTACTTTCTCAGCAGCTTAAAATAAACATGAAGAGCACACTACAAAAATGAAAAAGAAAAAACAGTCTCTAGTATCCTTGATGCAGCTCTAAGCCAATTTCACCTTAGCAGTCTGAAATTCCAGGAGCAGATGGTCCGGTGACACCAACAGTAATCACTTTATCATCAGCATATGGAAAGGGGGGCTCTCATACTGTACAGTCACAGCACTGCCATTTCTGATCCAGGCATGAAATTAAAACAAATTCCAAGTTTTCAAATTGACTGTGTCAGACTCTGTTTCTTAAAATGATTCACTGGATGCTGTTTCTCTTGGTCTTGACAAGAGATTTAAGGCAAGGCTCACCCTTCTTTCTAATTGCTGGAAATTAATCAGCAGTGATTGAAGCCATGTGCTACCATGGTAACCTGGGTCTTACTGAGTAGCTCTTCTCTATTTCAAAGAATTAAATCTCTCTGTTAATAAATTAGTGCTAAAGTCCTTTCCATCTTCCCACTCCATACTGCCCCTGATCCTTCTAGCCCACCAAACCCAACCGCTATTCTAAATTGCATGAGATGAAAATAACTCACAAACTATATCCTTCTAGCATTAGCAAGCAGATAGCAAATAAGTATTGAGGGATTTCTCAGAATTCCATCACTTTTTCTAAATAAAGAAGGGCTTTTTTAACCCACAGCACAATTGACATTTTGGGCTGGATAATTCATTGTTGGGAAGAGGGTGTCCTATGTGTTATAGAATCCCTGGTCTCTACCTTCCAGATGTCACTAGCAACCCATATGCCAACTCCCAGTTGTGGTAACCAAAAATGTCTCCAGAAATTTCCAAATGTCCCCTGTGGAGCAAGTCACCTTTGGATGTGAACCACTGAAATAAAGGAGGGCCCAAGGCATGAGATACCTTGTTCAAATATATATATAGAACACTGGTGCATTTGAGTGTGCACACATTATGGTCCCACTAAGGTAGTTTTATACGAGTTACATGCTCATTTATATTAAAAGTATGGTTTGGTTTTTTGGTTTCAGATCACTGTGGCTGGCCACATTTTAAGCCCAGTCTAATGGCTTAAAAGCTAACAAGGTACAAATCTATCCATTCTGCATTTCCTTGAATTTAAAAAAGCTTAGCAAAGAAATCTGAACCCAAATTAAGCTTTAGATATGCATCTATTTAGATATTAAAGTCCTGAAAAACAGAGATGATATCTTGTTCATTTTATATTTGCTCATTTATCTTTGTATTACACTCAGTATGCTACTTCACATACAACACCCGGCAGAACATTTTGAAAGAACCAAAACAAGACAGCACCCAAAATAATCTTATGGCCCTGCAGATCAAACACTTAGATGGCCCAATTCTCAACCAACCACCTATTGACAAGGACACTTGTAGACACTGTAAAGAAAAGGGACACTAAAAAAAGAGATTGTTCCATCTGACTAAAGAAAAAACAAACCAAAACAAAACCCCTCCATTTAGATCAATGAAGGTGCTCTGAGGAAGAAAAAAACCAACCAATGTCTTAACACTTAAACAATCAAAGTGAATTAAGTATGAATATAAATAGTCAACCTAATCAATTACTGGGAGAGACAAGTGTTACTCTTTCTGTACTAAACCCTAACACCTTTATTCAGCCTCTTCCTAGGAGTAAACATACTAAACAGATATCAGGTATTTCAAATAACCCATAGATTTTCTCTGTTTTCTAGCCCTTAATTCTAACACTGCAGACCTTGATTGAAAAACATTTCTTCCTGCTTTGTGATACCACACCTGCAAATTTAATAGGGAGAGACTTGTTTTGCAAATAGAACTGTATTACTAAATGCACACCAAAGGGCCTATTTCTGGAGTTCCAGAGAACTCTTCCATTCATAATCAACTTGTATCTGTTCTGAATATATCTTTGCCTGCTCCATTTTACTTGATGCATATCAAGAATAAATATCTCACTTTATCAGCTAAAAATTCCACTGACACAGGAAAACTAATCACAGAAAAACCTATTAAAGTTCATATAGATCCTACCACGTTGTTACATAAAATTCCTCAATATTCCTTAAAGCCAGAAGAAAGGAAAGACACATATAGCTGAAGGCCTTCTACCTGAGTAGGTACCCAAAGAAAATGAAAACACTAATTCAAAAAGATATATGCACCCCTATATTTATTGCGGCATTATTTACCATATCCAAGATATGGAAGCAACCTAAGGTCCCACTGTCAGAAGAATGTAGTATGTGTGTATGTGTGTGTGTGTGTGTGTGTGTGTACACAATCACAATGCAATATTATGTAGCCTTAAAGAAAGTATGAGATTGTGTCATTTTCAACAACATAGATGGACCTAGAGGGTATTATGCTAAACGAAGTAAGTCAGAGAAAGACAAATACCATATGATTTCACTCATGTGGAGTCTAAAAAAATGAATAAACGAAAAAGCAGAATCAGACCTATAAATATAAACAAATTGATGGTTGCCAGAGGCCAGAGAGATGGGGGGATGGGGAAAACAGGTGAAGGATAGTAGGAGATACAGGCTTCCAATTACAGAGTGCACAGGTCACAGAAATAAAAGGCACAGCATAGGGAATATAGTGAGTGGTACTGTCACAATGTGGTATGGTGACAGATGGTAGATAAACTTGTGATGAACATAACACAAAGTATAGAAAAGTTGAATCACTATGTTGTACACCTGCAACATTGTGTGTAAGCTATACTCAAAAAAAATTTTAAAGGTCTTCTCAGACCTTCCACAAGTCCTTATAACACTCCCATTCTTCAAGAAACCAAAGGGATGAGGAAATTGACTTTTCTGAGATCTCAGAGCCACCAACAAAATTATTATCCCTCAATTTCCAGTAGTGCCTAACCCAAATAAACATCTGTCATCAATTCCACGTAAAGCCACTTGCGTCACTGTAGTTAACTGATCCTCACTCTGTGTGCCCCTAGAACAGAACAGTCAACACCTTTCTTCACCACACATAGGACAAAAAAATACTTGGTCATGCACAGGAGTTCACTGAAGCTCCCTCCTATTTTCCCCAGCTCCTCAATTGAGACTTAAAAGCTATCTAAGTTTCCCTTGTAATTCAATGCTGATAAATATGTAAATGGAATCCCCCAGTTTGTTTAGGAAAAAAAAAGAAGCCTCTAAAAAGGATTCCATTTACTTGCTCTGAGCTGTAGCAGGAAAAAGACAAAGTTTCAAAAGATGAATTATATCAAACCTCCATCTATTAGTTCAGGCATGACCCATCTCATGTGGAAAGTTAATCTCTCCTAATAAACTAGAGTATCAAAACTTTTCCTAGTTCCTTTGCAAAACATCAGTTGAGAGGATCTCTAGGTTTAGGTGGATATTGCAACCAGTGGATGCCAAATTTTCTTGGGATTGTACAACTTCTTTATTAACTAAGTCCTCAGTGAGAGACCCTCTGCTCTGGGAGCCCAAGTATAAACAGGCCTTCTGTAACCTGAAAAGTCTTAAAAGCCTCCTTCGCTAGGCATCCCTAAGTACTAAAAGACCTTTTGTCTACTTGTGCATGAGCCAACCAGACAATTTCTGAAGGGTTTTGCTCATGAAAACCACCAAAAGCCCATCACTGTGGCCTCACCTTTGACCCATTTGCAAAGGCTGAACCCCCTTTTCTTAGAGCAATAGCTTCTGCTGTAAAACATGTTGATCCTTCTACTTAGTTTTGGGTCTACCACCTGATCTAATGGTTCTTCGTGTGATGTAGATATCACTTCTGAGGGTACACAACATTTTCATCCAGACAATTAACTTCTTATGAAATTCTGTTACTCTCTCTCATCACATCCATTGCTGCACTATGTGAATCCGCTCTTCTATCTCCACCAGAATCAGGGAACCTTATGGTCACCTTACCTTAGTTAGGATTACGTTACATCCTCAGTTTGATTAGAGACTCATATTCTGAATCTAGACCTAATATTCTTTTGTTGTTGTATCAACCACAATCTTCTGGAAAGATTGAAATAACCAATGACATCCTTAAACTAAAATTAGGCAAATGCTCAAAAACCCTTGAGCTGCCTTAGCAAAGGTACTTCCAGTACCCCTAATGGCCTTCAAAAGCACACAGTTATCTATTAATTGGTGACCGGAAGTCCCACATATTCCAATCACTTTCTATCCACTCCACTGGTGAAAAAAGATCTTCTGCCCTAAATAGTATGAGATGATGAACATGTAACACTTGGTACTGAAGAGATGAGATTTGCAGTAGTTTATTAGTCTACAATGTAGACTCACAACCTGGAGAGGGAAAATATCAAATTCCATGCAAGGCCACATCAGAGCTGTGCATGGAAACACAGTGAGCCACCACAGACTGTGGAAGGCAGGCTTTGCAGGGTAGATGATTTTTGCTTCCTACAGGAGGATGGGATTGGCTTGTTTAGATAATTTCACAGGTTGTCAGGGAGGTGAAACTCATTAAGTTGAGGACTGGATGGGTTGCAGCTGGACCGACTGATAGGGAAATCTCTGGATGGAAAGCTTTTCCCACTATACAGAAGGGCATGTGTGTCAAAAGAACTCATAGCTAGGTCTTTAGGTCCCTAGAGGCTCAAAGATACCAAGGCAACACATGAAATTTTAGGTCTTACAATAAATACAACATGTGTTTAGGGAATTCATCTCTGATATTAGACTCTTCTCTGCTGCACATAAACATGGCAAAGAAACTTGTAAGGAACTCATGTACTTAGCCATTCCTATTACCAACAGATTTAGATTGCACTCCCACACCTTACTAAAAAGCCTCTACATGATCTTCAACCAGGAGATTTTATCTCCTTGAAGAGATATCAGAGAAAAAATGCTCTTAAACCTTGCTGAAGGTACTGTTAACAACAATACAGCAGTTAACTCCAGAGAGTCAATCCTTGAATTCATGGTTCACAACTAAGAAAACAATCCAGAATTCCACACAACTGGAATATTACTCCAATAGAAGATTCAAACTCAGGATTCTAAGAAATCCTCTACAGGCACATGATCTTTGAAAGCAAACAGATGACTTAAGATTTTTGAAAAAGCAAACAACCTGAGAGTGGACAGCTTCTACCCAAGACATCAGACTAAGACCTCTAATTCCTGCTTTGTTTTTTCATCCACTTGCTTATAATCATTCTTCTCATTTTACAAAAAAATCTCTGTTATCCACCAATAATGACCCTTTTTCTTCTCTACTCTTTTTTATAATGGTTAGGTCAGAACATACTCATTCGAATGCCTTTCTCAGATTACACTAGACAGTAGCCATTGCCAACTTACCAACTCTTGGGTATGTCATTCATCATGAGAACCTAATTATAAAAACCTCTGGGTAATTCTATTCTCATCAAATGAAACTATAGGGAATTATAGCAGATAGTACTTCCATTTAAACCTATATGGACAAGCGACCTTTAAAAATCAATCTGTGTCTATGCTACAGTCCTCCTTCAGAAAAAGAATTAATTATTACAATCTATTGATTATACCACAGGTAAGTTGAATTCAACAACCTTCACAGGGCAATAAGTTAATTGCTTGCCACCAGGAAAAAACTAAGGAAGAATCAAATATGAAACCCAGGTAATGTAAGACCTTGGTTCTTACCTCATGTCATGAACAACTACTATTTTTCCTGGTTCTTTATGGAACAGATACTAATTCCTTTATAGCCAGGATACCTGGTCCTGTTTGCCCCAGACTAACACTTCATGTACTTTCAGAAGAATATTATAAGACTTATCTCTACACAGAAGCCCTCATTTTATAAATCACCAAGTCTGAAATATCCAACTCAATCAAACACAAGTTCATAAGCAGGGCCATTCTTGATTATTGAAGCACTCATCCTGAGAGATTTATTGACCCAGGCTGTTTTCGCAAACAATAACAGCATGTTGCCAACAGGAGGGTTCATTAAAAAGAGAGAGAAAGAAAGAAAAAAAGGCAAATAAATTTATCACTAACTCTAGAAGAAGTTATTAATAATGCCACTTCTTCCCTAAATGGTCTACAGAAAAGTCTCAATTGGTTGATGTAAGTTATGATGGGCATTGCTTTAGATTTCTTCTTGGCTAGAATGATGTCATCTACTCCACTGCAAATACTTCTCTCTGTATTTGGATCAATGAAATAGACAAGGTAGAACAGGGTAGAGCTCACCTTAAGGAAAACTCTACTTGGCTATGGTTGAACCTCAATCTCTACCAAATTTGGTATCTTGGCTTATGTTGGGAAATTAGAGTTCCTGGTTCTGAAGCATCTTACAGGGAATATTGGTCTTATTTTTTTCACAGTGGTCATGATGCTTCTCTGGTGCATTTTACCCAGGGTGTTAAATGCTTCTGTGCATCTCCTCTTAATGACATGATCACCATGGTGACACAACAACAACAAAATTAAGAAGATCTTAAAATACAATGGACTCTGGAGAAAACTGAACAATTCTTGCGCAGTAAAGATCTGGATCCCCAGCATTCCCTGAATTAGTCAACCTCTCACAAGTGAGAGAATAACCCAAAGGGGAAGCTGAGACTGAATATACAGTCAACAGCTGTACAATATATGACAACAGAACTCTGCCCACAACTTCTTCAGCAACCAAGTTGAGAAGCTAAACCACTACTTCTCTTCAATAGATCCAGACCAGTCAGGACCTAGTCTGTGACTTCTCTGTCACCCCTGCTGCCAACTCAGGATAACCAGAGAAAGTCAAATGTGTTCCCCAAACAATCATTTGAGAAGCCTCACTGCTAATTAGCCTACTTTCAGCTTCCCCATGCCAACAACCTTCAATTAGATCATGCTTGAAGCCTTCCCTTTTTTCCACTATAAAGCTGTCCCAATCCTTTGCCTGCCTTTGAGTCTCTGCCAAGTACAAGTGAAAGTGACCTGACTCCATTGATAGAGCAAATTCTCAATAAATAGCCTCTGTATGTTCTTGTTCTGTGATCTTCCCACACATAAGAGGTAATTTAAAGATAAGAGACCTGGATAAGGGGAAGAGCATTTCCAAAGACCCTGCCTTATAAAAGAGACTGAGGGTGCGAATGACTAAAATAAGACCATTATAATAGAAGATAGAGGAGTGGGAGAAGGCAACCTATGGGTTAAATTTGGTAGGGCCTTTCCTTAGGTCATGTCAACAAATTTGTTTTCATCCTGAGAGCAATGGGAAGCTGCTTACAGGACTTAGGACAATGGCAACTTAAGATGTTTTGTACATGTTTAATATTGAACTTACTAAAAAGTTGTAAAAATAGTATAAGGAATTCCATATATTCTTTAGTTGGATTCACTAATGTTTTTCATTTTGCTACATTTGTTTTATCATTCTCTTTCTTTGTATGTGTGTATGAGTTGGAGAGTAACTGGGAGATATCATACCCCATTATCCCTAAATATGTCAGTGCTTATTTCCTAAAAAAAAGACTTTCTCTTAAATAACTACAGTACCAAGAAAATATCAGGAAATTTAACACTGTTGTAATACTACTATCTAATCCATAGCCATATTTAAACTCCATCAGTCATTCACTTATTCAAATAATGCCCTTTGCAATTATTTTTCCGAATTGAAATTCAATTCAAAATCAAGAATTATATATTTAGTTTTAATTTATCTTTATTTTGGGGGCACCTGGGTGGCTCAGTAGGTTGAGCATCCAACTTTGGCTCAGGTCATGATCTCACAGCTCGTGAGCTCTAGCCCTGCGTCTGGCTCTGTGCTGACAGCTCAGAGCCTAGAGCCTGCTTCAGATTCTGTGTCTCTTTCCCTCTCTGCCCCTCCCCCACTCATGCTCTGTCTCTCTCTCTCTCTCTCTCCTTCACAAAAAGTAAACATTAAAAAAATTTTTTTAATTCATCTTAGTTTTCTTTAAATTTAAAATAATTAATTAGCCTTTACCTATCTTTAAGCTTGACATCTTTTAAGAATACAGGTCAGTTATTTGGTAGAAAGCCCCTCATTTGTGATATCACTTCATTATTAGATTCATGAATGTTTATTAGATCACAGAAGTAACACTGCAACCTCCACAGTGTGTTATATTAGCAGATAAATGATGTCAGTTTGTCCCAATATTGGTAACGTTAGCTTTTATCACTTGGTTAATATAGTGTCTGCCAGATTTATTCCCTGCAAAGTTGTTATTTTTCCCTTTTGCAATTAACAGGTGATTTACAAGGAGACATTTTTAAAGTCTGTACATACCTTTCTCATAAAGCTTCCACTAGTTTTAGCATCTTCTGATGACTTTCTAAATCTATTATTCTACCTTCAGTAGTTAACATCCTACTTGATTAAAAAATTTCAAAATATAGAAAGCAAAAACAATAGAATTTCTAAAGGGAAAATTAGATAAATCAATACTCATAAATGGAGACTTTAATAATCCTAATTGATAAAATGACTAGAAGAAAAATTAGTAAGAACATAGATCTAAAACACACTATCCACACCTTCACCAATTTAACGTTTGTAGAAAATTATACTCAACAACAGCCAATATAGTCTTTTCAAATGCATAAGGAATATTCAGCAAGATACAACAACATGCTGGGTCATAAAAATAAGTCTCAATAAATTCAAAATAAATTAAGTCTTACAGAATATATTTCTGACTACAACAGAATTAGAGATAATCATATACCTAGTTTTACAAAAATGTTCACTAATTCTTTAATACTCCTCAACTTCCATTGGAGACCTTAGTTCCCTTTGCCCTTGAGTGTGAGCTGTATTAGTGATTCCCTTTAAAGGACTAGAATATGGGAGAAATAATGTGCCTAAACTTTTAAAGTAGGTGATAAAAGGCATTGTAACTTGTAATTTTTGTCTTGGCTCCTCTTTTCAATCACTTGCTCTGGAAACCAAATTGCCCTGTCTTATGGACACTCAAATAGCCCTACAGAAAGATCTTGTAGTGAGGAACTGAAGCCTCCAGCCAAACACTAGCACTAACCTGCCAGATGTGTCAATGAGTCAGCATGGAAGGCAATCCTCCAGCTAGTGAAGCCTTCAAAGTCTGCAGTCTTGGTTAATTTATTTTAGTATAATTTACTGTCAAGTTAGCTAACAAGAGTATATATACGGTATGCTCTTGGCTTCAGGAGTAGATTGCCATGATTCATTGTTTACATACAACACCCAGTGCTCATCACAACAAGTACCCTCCCCAATGCCCATCACCCATTATTTTCCTCTCTCCCCCACCTCCATCAACCCTCAATTTGTTCTCTGTATTTAAGAGTGTCTTATGGTTTGCCTTCCTGTTTGAAACTATTTTTCTCCTTCCCTTCCCCTCCCCACAACATGGTCTTCTGTTAAGTTTCTCAAATTCCACATATAAGTGAAATTATATGATATCTGTCTTTCTCTTCCTGACTTACTTCACTTAGCATGATATACCCTTCAGTTCTATCCATGTTGTTGCAAATGGCAATATTTTATTCTTTTTCATTTCCAAGTAGTATCTCACTGGGTGTGTGTGTGTGTGTTTATACACACACACACACACCATCTTCTTTATCCATCCATCAGTTGATGGACATTTGGTCTCTTTCCATAATTTGGCTATTGTTGATAGCGCTTCTATAGACATTGGGGTAAGTGTGCCCCTATGAATCAGCACTCCTGTATCCTTTGAATAAATTCCTAGTAGTGCTATTGCTGGGTCATAGGGTAATTCTATTTTTAATTTTTTGAGGAACCTCAACACTTTTCCAGAGTGACTGCACCAGTTTGCATTCCCACCAACAGTGAAAGAGCGTTCTCATTTCTCCATATCCTCACCAAAATCTGTTGTTTCCTGAGTTAATTTTAGCCACTCTGACCAGTGTGAGGCAGTATCTCAATGTGGTTTTGATTTGTATTTCCCTGATGATGAGAGATGTTGAGCATATTTTCAAGTGTCTGTTAGTCATCTGGATGTCTTCTTTGGAAAACTGTCTATTCATGTCTTCTGCCCATTTCTTAAATGGATTTGTTTTTCGGGTGTTGGGCTTAGTAAGTTCTTTACATATTTATCTGTATGTCATTAGCAAATATCTTCTCCCATTCCATAGGTTGAATTTTAGTTTTGTTGGTTGTTTCCTTTGCTGTACAGAAGCTTTTTATCTCAACGAGGTCCCAATAGTTCATTTTTGCTTTTATTTTCCTTACCTTTGGAGACATGTCAAGTAAGAAGGTGCTGCAGCTGAGGTCAAAGAGGTTGTTGTCTGTTTTCTCCTCTAGGGTTTTGACGTTTTCCTGTCTCACATTTAGGTCTTTTATCCATTTTTTAGTTTACTTTTGTGGATGGTGTAATAAAGTGGTCCAGTTTCATTCTTCTGCATGTTGCTGACCAATTCTCCCAGCACCATTTGCTAAAGAGACTGTCTTTCGCCACTGGATACTCTTTCCTGCTTTGTCAAAGATTAGTTGACCAAACATTTTTGGGTCCAGTTCTGAGCTCTCTATTCTATTCCATTGGTCTATGTGTCTGTTTTTGTGCCAATACCATACTGTCTTGATGATTACAGATTTGTAGTAAAGGCTAAAGTCTGGGATTGTGATGCTTTCAGCTTTGGTTTTCTTTTTCAACATTATTTTCGCTATTCAGGGTCTTTTGTGGTTCCATACAAATTTTAGGATTGTTTGTTCTAGCTCTGAGAAGAATGCTGGTGCAATTTTGATTGAGATTGCATTGAATGTGTAGGTTGCTTTAGGTAGTATCAACATTTTAACAATATTTGTTCTTCCAATCCATGAGCATGTAATGTTTTCCATTTCTTTGTGTCTTCTTTAATTTCTTTTGTAAGTTTTCTATAGTTTTCAGCATACAGATCTTTTACATCATTGGTTAGGTTTATTGCTAGGTATTTTATGGTTCATGATGCAATTGTAAATGGGATTGATTCCTTGATTTCTTTCTGTTGCTTATTGTTGTATAGAAATACAACCAATTTCTATATATTGGTTTTATATCCTGCAACTTTGCTGAATTCATGTATCAGTTCTACCAGTTTTTTGGTGTAGTCTTTCAGACGTTCCATGTAGAGTATCATGTCATTGGCAAAAAGTGAAAGTTTGACTTCTTTGCCAATTTGGATGCCTTTTATTTCATTTTCTTGTCTGATTGCTGATGCCAGTATTTTCCATATGATGTTGAACAACAGTGGTAAGAGTGGACGTCCCTGTCATGTTGCTGATCTCAGGTGGAAAGCTCTCAATTTTTCCCCATTGAGGATGATATTAGTTGCAGGCCTTTTATATATGGCTTTTATGATGTTAAGGAATATTTCTTCTATCCCAACTTTCTTGAGGGTCTTTATTAAGAAAGGATGTTGTATTTTGCAAAGGTTTTTCTGCATCTATCGACAGGATCATATGGTTCTTATCTTTTCTACTAATGTGATGTATTGCATTAATGGATTTGTAAATACTGAACCAGCCCTCTGGCTCAGGAATGAGTCCCACTTGATCGTGGTGAATAATTCTTTCAACATACTGTTGAAATCAATTTGCTAGTATCTTGTTGAGAACTTTTGCATCCATGTTCATCAAGGTATTGGCCTGTAATTCTTTTTAGTGGGGTATATGGTTTGGGAATCAAGGTAATGCTGCTGGCTTCATTGAATGAGTGCAGAAGCTTTCTTTCCATTTCTATTTTTTGTAACAGCTTAAGAAGAATAGGTCTTAATTCTGGTTTAAATGGCTGGTAGAATTCCCCTGGGAAGCCATCTGACCCAGGACTCTTATTTGTCCAGGAGATTTTTTATAACTGATTCAATTTCTTTGCTGGTTATGGGTATGTTTAAATTTTCTATTTCTTCCCATTTGAGTTTTGGTAGTGTATGGGTGTCTAGGAATTTTTCCATTTCTTCCAGATTGTCCAGTTTGTTGGCATATAATTTTTAGTAGTATTCTATAATAATTGTTTTTATTTCTGTGGTGTTAGTTGTGAGCTCTCCTCTTTCATTCATGATTTTATCTATTTTGGTTCTCTCCTCTTTTTGAGAAGTCTGGTTAGGGGGTTATCAATTTTGTTTATTCTTTCAAAAAACCAGCTCTTAGATTCATTGACCCATTGTTTTTTTTTTTTTTTTATTCTATATTGTTTATTTCTGGCCTAATCTTTATTATTTCTCTTCTTCTGCTGGCTTTGGGATTTCTTTGCTGTTCTGCTTCCAGTTTCTTTAGGTGTGAGATTAGGTTGTGTATGTGGGATTTTTCTTGTTTCTTGAGATAGACCTGGATTGCAATGTAATTTCCTCTTAGGACTGCCTTTGCTGAATCCCAAAGGGTTTGGACTGTTGTGTTTTCATTTTCATTTGCTTCCATATATTTTTTAACTTCTTCTTTAATTGCCTGGCTGACCCATTCATTCTTTAGTAGGAAGTTCTTTAACCTCCATGCATTTGGAGGCTTTCTAAATATTTTCTTGTAGTTGACTTCAAGTTTCATATTGTTGTGATCTGAAAATATGCATGGTATGATCTCAATCATTTTATATTTCTTGAGGGCTGTTTTGTGACCCAGTATGTGATCTATCTTGGAGAATGTTCCATGTGCACTCAAGAAGAATGTGTATTCTACTGCTTTTGAATGAAAAGTTATGAAAATATCTGTCAAGTCCATCTGGTCCAGTGTATCATTCAAGGCAATTGTTTCTTTATTGATTTTCTACCTAGATGACCTGTTCACTGTTGTGAGTATTAAAGTTGCCTATAATTACTGTGTTATCAATAAGATTGTTCATGTTTGTGATCAATATATTTAGGTGCTTACAAGTTGGAGGCATAGACATTTACAATTGTTAACTCTTCTTGATGGATAGACCCTGTAATTATCTCGTTACAGTCTTTAGCTTAAAATCTACTTTATCTTATCTAAGTATGGCTACCCCAGCTTTCTTTTGACTTCCAGTAGCATGATATATGGTTGGTTCTCCATTCCCTCACTTTCAATCTGAAGGTGTCCTCAGGTCTAAAATGAGTTGCTTATAGACAGCATATAGATGGATCTTGGTTTTTTTTTTTTTATCCATTATGATACTCTATGTCTTTTGATTGGGGTGTTTAGTCCATTTACTTTCAGAGTAATTATTGAAAGATATGGATTTAGTGTCACTGTGTTGTGTGTAGGTTTCATACTTGTGGTGATGTCTTTGGTCCTTTATAGTATTTGCAGCATTCCACTCACAGAGTCCCCCTTAGGATTTCCTGCAGGGCTCGTTTAGTGGTCATGAACTCCAATTTTTGTCTGTCTGGGAAAGCCTTTATCTCTCTTTCTATTCTGAATGACAGCCTTGCTGGATAAAGGATTCTTGGCTGCATATTTTTCCTATTCAGCACATTGAATATTTCCTCCCACCTTCTTCTGACCTGCCACATTTCAGTGGACAGATCTGCTACTACCCTTCTATGTCTACCCTTGCAGGTTAAGGCCTGTTTGTCCCCAGCTGCTTTTAGAATTCTTATCTTTGTATTTTGCCAATTTCACTATGATATGCTGTGGTGATGACGTGTTCTTGTTGATTCCGAAGGGAGTTCTCTGTGCCTCCTGGACTTGAATGTCTGCTTCCTTCCCCAGATTTGGCAAGTTCTCAGCTATAATTTGTTCAAATAAACCTTCTGCCCCTTTCTCTCTCTTCTTCTGGAACTCCTATGATACGGATATTATGTTTCATTGAAACAGTTAGGTCTCTAATTTTCCCCTTGTGGTCTAGTATTTTCCCATCTCTTGTTTTTTTCAGCTCCATTCTTTCCATTATTTTATCTCCTATCTCACTTATTCTCCCCTCTGCTTCCTCCATCCTTGGGGTCATTGCACCTAGCTTCTTTTGCATCTCATTTTGTAATTCATCGTTAATTATTTCTTAGGTTCTTGATCTCTGTAGCAATAGATTCTCTGCTGTCTTCTATACTTTTATTCAAGCCCATCTATTAGTCTTACGACTGTTATTCTAAGTTCTTGATCAGATATATTGTTTATATCTGTTTTGAGCAATTCTCTGGCTGTAATTTTTTCCTGGAATTTCTATTGGGGAGAATTCGTCCGTCTCATAATTTTGGCTAGCTTTCTGTTTTTTTACGTGCTTTAATAGCTTGTTACATGTCCTGCACCTACGAGTACTACTATATTAAAAAAGGGTCATACACTGTGCAGGACATGGCACTTCAGGAGGTGTTCTCAGAGTGTGTTGTGTGCTCTCTGTTGTTGTGTCTCTGGTTGCTTTATCTCCCTACTTGTAGTGGTGGTTTGGACCTTCCACCAGGTGTGCTTTGATTTGTTCATTGAAGTAACCCTGGAAAAAACTTAAAAAGGGGTGGTGGTGGTGGAAGAAACTTATCCCATACAAAGAGAGAAATGAAATGGTCAGGGGGGGGAAAAATGACCAGGCAAAGAAATTATACAGCTTAATCCAGAGGGGGGGGGATAAAGAAGAAGGAGATATAGAAGAGGTGTAAAAATAACGGATCAAAATGTCTGCTTAAACAAACCAACAACCAGAACAGAGAAGGGAAGAAAAAAGAAGAAAAAAATACACACACACACACACGCACACGCACACACACACACATATATATATAAAATAATAATTGACCAAGAATCAAATCAGAAATGCAAACTGCCAGACTGTTGTCTGAAGGTGCCTTGTAACAGGTGGCTGCACTGGTCTGGAGGAGGGGCAGTCTGGTTTGGTCAGTGTCATTCTCACTCTGGTAGATATGCAGTTGCCAGGCACAGAGGGGCAGCATTTGGTGTAAGTGGGTCTGCCTCCACTGGAGACCATTGTCCGGTCCTCTGTAGCCCCACTGTGTTGGTAATGGGGAGAAAAATGGTGACACCCCAATCTCTCCTCCCCAGAGTGGGTATCCCAAACCACACTATTCAGGCAGTCCTCACAGTGCCACGTGGACACTGGTTTGTCCTGCTTCAGTCTCCCACACCTTCCAGGCACTCAGCTGGGATTCAAACCCCAATGTATTAAAGAATCCCACTCCATGAGCCCCAGTTCTGGGGTAGTGCCAGTCTGCCCAGCAACAAAGGGCCTCTGGCTGGTCCTTGTAGCCTTGGAGCAGTGATACACCCTCTTCCCACAGCACTGGAGGGAGGGGACTGCTCTACCAATGTTCCTCTGCATTGTGCCTCAGCTAACTACTGAGCCCAGGGCTGGCACGCCCTCCCCGTGGGCCAGGCATACACACGGGCAGCTCTGGTCAGTCCAGAGAAAGTCACGCAACTCTGCATCATGACTCCTAAGGTTGTTTGTAAGTGAGAGACTGGCACTCTCTGCTTTCTTCCGTCCCCTGGTCCGTGGTCCGGAGAGGTTTTTCTCTTGTCCAAATACAATCCCATACCTCCACAGCCTCTTTCTCTTCCTTTGGTCTCTCCACGGAAAGGGTTCCCTCTTTGGTCTGTACCTACTCTGCCTGTTTTATCTCTCCCAATTTGCAAGCACGCACCTCTGTTCTGACAAGCTGTCCCTGTGGGCTCCTGAAGATGTTTCTGTCACTTTGTAGCCTGGATTCCTGGAATTCCAAAACTTCTGGCCTCAATACTGCTGTGTTTGAGGAATCAGGGTACTTTAGGCCCCCTACTTGTCTTCCATGTTGATTCTTAGTCCTGACTAACATCTTGACTAGAACCTCATGTGAGACCCTTGAGCCAGAACCACCAGCTAAGTCCCTCCCAGATTCTTTATTCATAGAAACTGAGAATGTTTGTATTTTGCCAAATCTTGGGGTAATTTTTGTACAGCAAAAGAGCAACATATTTGAAAAGTCTCAAATACCTAAATATTAAGTGGCATACTTCCAAATCCCTAGAAAGTCACAAATATTTGAATATAAACAATGTACTCCTAAGTAAAAAACACAATTTTAAGTATCTTTTAGGACAGCAGATGTCTGAAGACTTGCCTGGACTGGAAGATTCACTCCCATGATGACTCTTTCACATATCTAGCAAGTTAGTGATGGTTTGGGGTCACAGAAAAAAGTCATAAGTAAATTCTTTTCTGTGGCAAATAGAATGGTATAGAAAATACAATACCTGTGTATCAAACTTTGGGGGATATAGTTAAACAGTGCTTAGAAGATATTTTATAAAGTTAAATAATATTTTAAAAATTTAAAGCTAAAAATCATTGCTCATAATTTCTCTCCTAAGAAACTAAAATGATCAATTAAATACATAGAAGGAAGAAAACATTATAAGACCAGAAAAGTCAGATAGAATGCCAATGACTGAAAGTTGACAAAACCAAAAGTGGCTCTTTAAAACATTAATGGAAGTTGATAAACCCTTGACAAGACTAACCAGGGGATTGAAAAAAAAAAAAAAAGAAAATAAAAATTACCAATGCCACAAATTAGGAGAGAACATCACTGGAGATTATAGTTATTAAAAGAACAACTATATGTATGATGAATAAGTTTCTGATAGTAGGTCCAATGACCTAAATGAAATGAAAATTTCTTCAAAAAGCACAATTTACCAAAACATTTCATAAAAGCAATAACAAATATGATAAACTTACTATTAAAGAAACAGAATTATCAGAAACCCCCCAACAAGGAAAACTCCAGTCCTCCGTGGCTTAACTAATGAATCGCATCAAATATTTAAGGAAGAAACAATATCTGTCTTAGAAAAACTCTTTTAGAAAATACAGAAGGAGGGAATGCTTCACAACTTATTCTGTGAGTTAAGCATAACCAAGATACCATAACCTCATAAAGATATTACAAGAAAAGGATGTGGACATTGACAAAAATCCCTTAACAAAGTATGAGTAAATCACATTTGGCACATAATAAATTAATACGTGTTTATCCTCACTGCATGTCTCACATATTCTCTCATGTGTAACCTAGAAAAACATGTATGCATATACATAATACACTATATACTGGAATGTTTACTGCAGCAGTTTTTTAAATTTAAAAAAGAGTAAATGACCTAACTATTTGTCAGTAGTGAAAAAGCCACACATCAGCACTCTATGAAATATTTACTGGAGTAGGGAAAACGTGCATTAGTTCCATATTTAGTAAGTTATATATATAGTATGCAAAATGTACCATTAAATGTAAAATACAAGTTGTATAATACAAAAAACAACTTACAGAATTATAGAAAAATAAAACATTTTACATTTTCTAATATAAATATATAGGCATAGTAATGCATAGAAATACAGCTGGAAAGTTACATATCAAACTGCTACAAAGGGTTATTTCTGTGAAAGTGGGAAAGAAATCAAGATTGGAGACAGGTAGATTAGGGTGTGTCAAAGGGAACTTAAGTATCATCTATAAGATTCTAAACTTAAATATTTTAAAATTAAAAATACAGACTGTAGATTTCTTATAGAATTAAAAAATCAATAAAAAGAGTATGGTGATGACAAAAAAAATGAGAGGCAGAAGGAGAGAGGAAGGCTGAAAAAAAGAAATGGTGCTAACATCCTCATTGATCAAGTGGGGAGTGAAAAAATAAAGAAAAAATATATTGTACCGTCTGAAGTTACAATGGTAAACAATCAAGGAACTAAAATCTAAAATCAGTGATAAAAATATATAGGAAAGAAGAATAAGAAGAGTTGAAAGGTGTAAGTAATCTTCCTGATTTGTCTAAGCAAGAGTCAATATAAAAATCCAGACATGGAGATCAGCAACAAGAGTTAAAGTAGGTCCTCCTAGAAAGCAGGCCAGCATAGGGGCAGGGACTGTGGCTTTTCATTTTAAGTCCTTCTATTAATTTGTTACTTGTGTACACTATCACTATTATTTTAAATATAAGAAGATTACAAACATTCAACTCCGTATTTTCCACAAAAACCTGAATTATCTTGTTTCATCTGAGTGCAGTGATATGGAAAAAGGGAGGATTTAGTACTTATTTGAACAATAATATAATGCCTTTTGATTTACTTCTCAGGTGTGATTTCTTAACAAACCTTTCATTGTAGAAGTTTTAAATGCATAAAAACTTGTGAAGATGGTACAGAGAGTTCTCATATCCAATTTTTTTCCTATTATTAACATCTGACCTAATTATGGCACATTTTTTATAATTAACGAATCAGTATTGACAGAGTAACTTAAGCCAATAATTTATTCAGGTATCTTTATTTGTATCAATTTCCTTTTTCTACTCCAGGATCACATCACATTATATTTAGTTTCATATCTTATTAGGCTCCTTTTGACTGTCAGACTTTCCTTATTTTTGATGACTTTGACAGGTTTGAGAAGTACTGGTCAGTATTTTGCATAATTTCCCACATTTGGGATTTGTCTGATATTTTCCTCATGATTAGACTGGGGTTGTGGGTTTTTGAAAGGAAGACCCCAGTATAGTGCCATTCTCATTACATCACAGCAAGGGCACATACAATCAGCATGATATGTAACTGTTGACGTTAACCTTAATCACATTGTTAGGTAGTATTTGTAGGCTTCTCCACTGTAAAGTTACTGTTTTCCCCCTTCTCTATATTGTATTCCTTGGAAGGCAGTCATTGTGTATAGTCCACACTTAAGGAGCAGGAAGCTATGATCCACATTGTTGAGGGAAGATAATGTATTTGTAATTATCTGTAATTCTGCCACAAGGAAGCTTTGCCTATTTTCCCACATTTATGCATAACTTGTTAATAGCAGTATGAACATATGGATATTCTATACTTTGGGTTATATTCTAATGCTCAAATTTATTTTGTTGCTTAAATTTTCCCAGCTTTGACCATTGGGTTTTTTTCATTTGGAGCTTCTGGCCCTTTAACATAACCCATCATTGCTTATCTGTGTATGCACACACGTGTGCACAGTTGTTTGAACACTTCTTGCATAAGTAACCCTCTACCAGAACCATGGATGGTTCTGGGGATTCTAGTTCAAGAAATTCTAAACTATACAGGAATAAGAATAGAACTGCTCTAATTATCATAGAGCTCTTGGAAAACTGCCATGCAACTGCCAACCAGGACAGCAAGATGCCCAACTATAGCAGCTCTGACTTTTATCATATCCTGTTGTTATGCACCAACATGACAAAAATCATGCTCTATTGCTACGGACACTAACCGAAAATGTGTCTGAGATCTTGATAGATGATAGAACTCCTATTCCACTTGTCATTTTAAAATGCTGTCATCTATACTGATAACGAAAAAAACGGATCAGATAGTCTACTTTTGAACTTGTAGACAAAAATTTTCTAATTTGAAACAAAAACACCTAATGCATCCAACCACTACCAGGCTGACTGGTAGCCTGTCTGTGTAAGGACCCTCAGCTAAGACTCTTTAGCCTCCCTGTAATGACACTTATATATTCCTCTCTGCAACCATTGTGTCAGTCACCTCTACCAACTGCTGCACTCCAGTTCCTTAGCTCATTAATTGGATGACTGTGAGTTGGTGATAGCTGAGGATCCCTGTCCAAACAGATCCTCATCATTTTTATCATTAGCAATAACAGCACCAGTAAGTTCCAAACATATTCAGGACACAAAACAGAACACAGAATTGGACTCAAGACCTGCCCCGTGGAATCAGCATCAGAATTAAAATGCTAAAACAGAAACATGAGGCCAAAATGGTAACGACTTCAGAGAAAAAGAAAAATTCCTTGATGAGGCAGAAATTTCTGGGAGTTCTGTCAAAGTAAGTCACTCTGCATTGGAAATGGTTTGTATGGATTCCCTTTAAATATGTGACGACAGTATGAAACTGACAAGTACTAGCACACATGTAATATAAGTCAGACTTTCATTTGTTATTTCCTTGCCTTGAGTTCAACAAAAACAGGGGAGAGGGGGTGTATAACTTACTCAAAGGCAGAGCAGATGTTGACACATTAAGAGTTTCTTATGCAGACTGCCACCCAATTACATGACCAGGACCTAGCTCTAAATCCTGCCATCTATCACTCCCTCTAGCTCCTCCTATGTTCCTGCTTCAGCTCTCAATTCTTTCTGCTTTTGGAAAGGTTGAGACAATTTTGAGAGAAGATCCCTGTCAAATTCTAGCACTATGCTTTAAGATAATTAATGTCACCTGGGAATTGCTCCCTACAGCACTCCCTAGGACACGAGATTACTAAAATTTGGAGCAGATGGAGGAAGGAGGGCATTGCACAGCAGGTAAATGTGACTGAACATCTGAATTTTCACAGGTTGCCTGTAAGCTTGGCTCCCAGAGTGGAGTCCTGAAAAGCCCTGCTTAGCCCTGACTCTGTCCCTATCTGTAGCCAACTTGTAAAGGAAGCTTGCTGTTCCCCTTTAATGGATATGCCTAAAGATACAAAGGACAATAAAACATCCTGATCAGAAAAAAACAAAAAAACAAAAAAACAGGCTATGTAAAAAGCTTTAGATTGTACTTACACATAGAGAAATCTTAACAATTGCAATCTCATTACAATCGACTATACAACTTTAACAACGTGAAAAGACATCTTTTGTAAACTAAATAATGACCTTTTGCATTAAAGAAATTTAGTCAAGCTAACACTTCCACATACTATATCTCCACAGTGTGGAACAAGCTACAGACAGCATGTTACAGACATGCTACACATGCTACACACAGCATGTTACACACACATGTTACACATGCTACAGACAGCATGTTATCTGGTGTTATGGATCTTGAGTATTTCAACTACAGTCTAGCTTATCTTTACTTTCACATTTGATCATAGACTTGAACACTCTCTTTCCTGTTTAGGCTCACAATTATCCTTATCTGTGTGGATCTGCATTGGTAAAGGGGGATAGATTCCATTAACAATGACAGAAAATGAAATTCCTGGGATACTTGGGGAAGAACTGAGGTAGTGAACCACAATATCTTAAGAAATATAAGAATAGCTATATGACGTAGGGTAAGTCATTCTACTTGCCATCCCTTGTTCCCAGTCTCTCCATCTTTCCACTTTATTTTTAAAATGGGGCCAAGATTTTCTTCTCTCTTTATCTGACAGATAAGCTGTGAGAATCAAACATGTGTGAAAGCATCTTCATACTGACACAGAAGCCCAGCCACTGTAACCTGATATTAACAAAATCCATTCACTTATCATAAGTTCTGCTTCAAGGTTGTTTTTTTTATCCATCAACCTTTTTCCTAACCACTCTCATTCTACTCTTATCCTTGTCATTCCTTCCAGCTCTTAAGCATTCGAAAATAAGCATGTTCTTTGGATTTGAAAAAAGGCTCTGCCTTAATGCAAACCCAAAGCTTTACTCTTACCTCTGTACTTTCTATTCTGATGACCACAGCACAGTGTCCTCTAATTATCACCCTTCAAATCCATCCTGAAATACATTGAAAATCATTCTTTTTACCATCTGAGTTCTCCATTTACTCTCTCTACAGCTATAATGGACCATGCTCCTCCACACTTTCATGAGAGTGGTCCTGTTTGCCATCCTGCCCTACAAAGCTCTTCTAAAGGGCACACTCCCTTGATGCTTATTTCCTCTCTATGGCATTGAGATGGAAGATGAGACCACTGTCTATCCCACATCAAACCTAACACTAACGAGCCTGGAGTAAATTTGTGGAAGCAACAAGGAATGCTGATTTGTCTGAGCCCAGTCACCATCAATTACATTATTGAACAAGGGACAGCACCATCTACTGCAGGGACTGCTCATGAGAACTGCTTAAAGACAGCATCTGAATGCTTATATTAATGAAGGTAAAATCCCAGCATGATAACTAGAGGGCAGCTGCAAGTACTTCTCATTTTTGAACTTAAGTTCTCTGTTCCAAATACAAGACAAAGTTGAAGATTTAAAAACAAACAAACACCCCTCCCCCGTTCATGCTCTGTCTCTCTCTGTCCCAAAAATAAATAAACGTTGAAAAAAAAACAAACAAACAAACAAACAACCTCTAAGACAGTATGGTTCACACTCAGGTCTATAGACAATAGTTTTGTAAATTTGGGTGGGTCAGCAAACTTCTCTATCTCCGTTTCCCCATCTGAAAAATGGAGCTAAGATCTAGCTCATAGGGATTTGAATTTGAAACTGGACCGGATAAACGATATTTGAGTGGCTGCTGTATATAGTTGTAAATGGTTTATCGCACCTTCTTAAGTTGCACTTCTTTGGGGGGGGAGGATTGATAGAAGTTTTTAATCACAAAGTCACAGGACTTTTTTCTTTTGTAACTGAGCTAAAAAAGGGCTGCTTTTTGGTGGGAGCAGATGAAGGCTCACAGGAGCCCTTTCTCTCAGAGGGGACAAGTACCCTTCCTTATTTCTTTCAGTTGAGAAATGTATGAAGGAACAGTTGTAGTCACTGAAATGCTACTGGAGTTGAAAAAACTTGACCTTTCTTTCTCTCTCTCTCTCTCTTTAAAAAGAAAAACAACAACGATCTACTTGCCCCTCTTTGGGAAACTGTGTGCCAAGGAACCAGTGTCATACCCCCACTCCCTCCTGTTGAGCTGACATCGCATTGTTGCATATCCCAGCTACTCTGTGGGTTTTGTGAAGCTGTGTGTGAAGTCTCTACCTCATTGTAGTATATGCAGGCAAGACTGCACTCTCCTACAGACAGACGTGTGGAGTAGGCTGTGGTGTAGTTTTTTTTTGTCACATAATAAACACGTTGCAGCAGAAAAAAAAAAGGAAGTTTTTAGGATTAAAACATAGGGAAGTTTAAGGATTAAATTAGATCACCAATAAAGAAGTTGGCACAACACCTGGAACTTAGTAAATCTTTATTATGGACTCTCTTTAGTAGATTCAGTTCATTAAGAAAAACACTTCCACCTTTTATATCTAAATGTGAGAGAGGAGAGTGAGATTAATGAGATAGAACTAAGGAGAGACAACCACCTATGGGTGATTCTTCCAAGTGGAGATGGGCTCCCATAGACCCACTATACCCCAATTTAGTAAAATATCCAAAAGAAGGCACTGAAATGGCATCCTAACAGATTTCTGCCCCAAACTTTACCTAACTCCCTCTACTCTCCCCAGGTGTGGCCTGCATTTCTTGGTAGCTTCTAGATACTCTGACTCTACATCCCTTTGCAAAAGGATGGCATAGTAACCTAAATGCATTAGGGAAAGGGAAGACTGATTCAAATACAGTATGTTCATACAATATGATTCAGATTCAAAGGCTCTCACAATACAGACACCAGGGGACGGCACTGTACTTTGGGAAATGGTGGCTCAGGATATGAGTGTCACCAAAGCAATTGTAACCCTGAAGCCTTAGAGTAGCATGTGTATGAAATCTACATGGGTCTGAGCTGGTAAGTAATGGCTACAGAATGGTTACACTCAACCAGGTTTTCTCTAGTCACACTAGAGAATGGATTGGATGAATCCAGTAAGTTGGATCTGAACTGATTAGAGAATGGCATTATAGATAGAGGGAAGAAGTAAACACACATGAAGTGTGTTCTGGGGAGATGGGATATTCTAGTCAAGTGGAAACAAAGCACACTTAACAGAAACAGAGATGAAGCTAGATGGGTCAAGTAAATACAAATGGAGGGCAGGCTGATGAGTGTAGGGTACAGTTTGATAAGCAACAGAAAGAAACCAAAGCTTGTTGACCAGGGCAAAGATCTGCTTACAACCACCCTTACTAAAATGATTAACTCTGAGGTGTTGAGTAAAGCCTCCACTGCTTTACTCAGGTTGAGGTTATAAGGATTTGACTAAGGCAGAATTACAGGAAAGAGTGAATGTAAGAATAATGCAGAGGTCAAATCCATAAAACCTAGGAATTTAATGCATGTGAGAATTTAGGACAAGAAAGAAGGGCAGAGGGGAAAAGACTGACTAATGGAGAGGATTAAAATAACAAATGTAAACATGTTTTGTCAACTATAAAGTGTGGCACAAATGAATTGCTGATAGCATCATTAACAGACATTGTTGGACTTAGGAAATCAGGTGTGGTCTTCTTCATGGTGAAAGTTATGTACATTTTAGAATCAGTTGGCAGAATAACACCCGTGTGCTAATGCCCTTAAGCCAGATGAAAATGGGGTACAGGTCCAGGGCTCCAGGGAATACCTAGGACTAAAGGGAGATTTAAATACTGACTGCCGGGAAGTGGAGGGAAGAACTAAGAAAATGGAAAAAGTCTCTATGGGACACGGTGAGGAAAAAAGATCCAGAAATGGTCCTTTGTGGTCTATATGCATTTAGGGAATATGAGTGTAGAGAAACCTAAAATGTGCCTTATTTCAACTACTGTCTGCCATTATAGTGTGAAATCAGCCATAGAAACTACATAAGCATGGCTATGTCACAATAAAGGTTTACCTAAAAAATAAAGTAGGTCAAATTTGGCTTCTGGGTCACAGTTTGCCAATCCTTGATTTACACAGGAGAACCATGATAATACAGCATTATCAAAAGAGAATTTCAAAACGAATGAGAAATTTCAGTTATGCTGTATAAAAGATCAGGAAGACTGACAAAAGCTATTAAATTTGAAGATCAGTTATGTTCTGCAAAGCACTTCCTATAAAGGGAAAGAAACAAAGTCCTGACTGCCAAGGAGCACGAAACAAATGAATGGTGCAAAATGGGTTGCAGAGCACTGAGACTTGTCTCATGAAAACCACAGTGGGAAAGAAAAGGTCAAAGAGCCATGGAACTAGCATTTGGGGAAAAGAAGATGGCTGGATGACATCTTTTAGGACTAGAGGGATTTAAGCTTGTTTGCAGGTTTGAGGGACAGAATGGAGGAGAGAAAAGATACAGGTAAAAATCACTCCAAATATTTATGTCAAAATGGAAGTCGTTCATTTGGATAGAAGAACAGTGGAGAATGTCACTTTTTGGAAAGGCTCATAAAAGGCCCTAAATGCTTTACTCCCATGGCAGTCCTAGGATATGCAGAAAGGAGTTATGCTCAGCTAACCCAATAAAGCAGAAAGCTAAAAAGCAGCACTGGGGTTTTGTTCTAATTCCAGGTCTTTGCTTTACAACAGAGTGACCCTGGACAAGTCACTTCACTTCTCTGAAGCAAAATGGGTGGTACTAATCATACTCCTAAAGTTATTGTAAAGGTTAAGTGACATTTAGCATAGTGCATTAAAAAGAACTTAATACATATAAACAGTGTTGCTCTTCGTAACATTCAGAGTCTTTATGGGGGAAAAAACTGGCCTGAGTTGTCTTGCCCAGAATAGGATCATGTGAACTGAAGGAATACTGTGAGCTTACTTCTGAATCTAAGACACTGGATCCTTCAGAGAACACAAATAAAAGTAACCCTCACTGGATATAGTATAGATTTTGAATAGGCATTTTACAAGAGAAACACTTTGGAAAATTCCACATTTCAATATGGAGATCTTAGGCTGATGAGGAACAAATGCTAAGAGAGAAATCACTCAGCAATCATTCACCAACAGGTGAATTCCAGAGCAATAAGAGAACTTGGGTCTCCACTGTTATCTCTAACTTGTCTGCATTTGTGGGATGTTGTCTTCTTTCTACTGGACTGGTAGGGAAATGGGTGAAAGAAGAATATTGATTAGACCATTTAGCAAACTCTGAGTCATACTTCTCCTGCAATAATTTTTCTGTCCTTAGTAAGAATGAAAAACAACCTACGAAATTCATCATTTTGGGTGATGCTGTCTTTCCAGCTGGATCCCAAACCTAAACATAGATCTATTCCACCCAGACATTAAATTTAAAATCACCTTTTGATATAAATGATAAAAATTAATCCCATGATCATCACACTGACCATTCATATGGCTAGAGGAACTGTAAGTGTATGTGTGGAGGCAAGCATGTGCACACATGAGGTCATGGCACTCCTGGGTACAGTTAAGGAGTTATGCAGCTAACTAGAATTTCATTTATATCCTCTCAATTCAAATTCTATGCAAGTGTAGAAACTGTAATTTGCCATCTCGTTAATCTCTCCAGTAGATTCCAACAACAGACCTATATTTACTTTACCCAGTTTGCATTAGATATGAAATATAATCATTTTTCTATACTCCCACAGTCAAGTAAGTACTTAACATATGTTTCTGTTGAAGAAATTATGATGCTCATTTCATTCCTATCACAGACTGGTAGTTTGGGGAGAAATTTTTATTTTAAATGTACTGCAGTGATTTTCTTGCTCTGTTATTTTTCTGTTGCAATTTATCTCTCAGAAAAAAATAACAAAAATAATTAAAGCTGTGGCTTTCTCAATAATTTGTATTCCTCTCCTCCTGGCTGCCTTCTGTAATCTCTTAGACAAGGAAGCAACTTCATTGCAATGTTCTTCGAAAATTTTTCTGACAGAAGTTAGTATTTATGACTTTGGAAACTTCACCTTTAATGAACTTTGTGTATAGGCACTCACTAGGAGAAGTAACATATACCATCTAAATATAAAAGATGTTGGGAGAAAAATTAAATCATCAGCTATTCCTCTAACCATGTGTGACAAGCTCCTGCTGATCTGTCCTACTGGGAAAAAAAATAAATCATCTTTGTTGATTCCCACTTCACTTATTCTATTCCTTTTAAGTGAGCTCAGCTATCTTTGCTAACAACAAGTAACAGGCAGTGATCTGGGTCTCTGCCTCAATACCTACTAATCCAACCCAATTTACAAAAGCCATCCAAACCTGGGAAATGAGCTCTATAATTTTCCAGTGCTTGGACTTCATCCTTTGTATGGTACATGCTGGATATCTACTTTATACAAGCATGCTTGAATGCCAATGTTAATCACTATCTTGAAAATATACAGAATCCTGTTCTCCTCCTAGATTCCTATCAAGCAGTATATGCAGAACAACATGTAGCAGTATATTCGAGGCCAGAGGCTTGACCCAGAGTGTCTCCCCTGTTAATGAAGAAAGTAGATGGCAGACCCTGATCTCTTTGGAATGTTGGCCATGCAAGGAGGGAAAAAGCTACAGATACTTGCTATAAAAGTTTGCTTCATGTAGATTCCAGCAGTGGATTCTTTGTCCAGTCTGTTGCTCCCTATGCATAATTTCCCCTAAAAAACCTATGTCTTGATTGATGTCTCCAGGTCATTTCTTTGGTCTCACCAGGCATCATCCACCCTTGGCTTAGAGTCTGGCTGTGATATGGCTTGATACCCTTAAAGCCAGACCTACCAGGTAGGAGAGAAAAAGTAAATGTACTAGTGCCTAATTTATTGATAAACTATGATCATGTCATTTGGAGATAAAGCAACACAAGTCTATGTGCAGGACTTGTAGTCAAATATTTAAGGATAATTTTGGACAAAGATACTGGTATCAATCAAATGGCTGCATGCTCTGATGGTGAAGCAGAGAACTAGAAGGCTACTATGTCAAACTTTCGCTCTTCTATTACTGGATCACAGGTAAGTCAAGGATGCCCTCTGAAACAGCAGCTCCAGGCAGAAGCTTTGTTCTACGAGTACAGAAGCATTTTAGCAATTCATCAACTATAGTAATGGAATACCAGAATTCCTTGTGATCTCATCCTTCCTCCATTACACAGAATTCTCCCAAATACTTTATGAGATCATCCCCTATTTCCTAAGAGGGAATTATTTACAATACATATTAACTCATATCTAATTACTATCTGTTTTGTATGTTGATTTTCTCATTAAATCACTGACCTCAGAAGAAAAGCTCATTAACTTCAGCATCCAACAGATCCATATGAATGAATTGGTCCCACTGTATCACTGACTCTTTTCTACCTTATAGCTTCATAAATGTAAACACTCTGGAGTTATGCAATTATCACATTTATGTCACTCTTGAAATTAAAAAGTTAAGCCATTCTTTTTCATCTAATTTTAAAAACAGCCTTTATTTCACTATAGATTTTTCTTCTGATCAATATTGGACAATTTTTCTCCTCTGGATTTCCTGGTAGGTGTGTAGATCAGTAAAACTCCCTTGATATCTGTCAGCATCAGTACTTCAAGGAGACTCCATTATAATTATGCCATAAAAATCATAAGCCTCAACCAAACAGCAAAAACAACTTGCAATAATATATGTAACCCATCCTGTACTGGTTGCCTTCAAGGTTTGTATATCCAATTAAATGCCTTTATACCTTTATTGAGATGTAATGGGCACATAACATTTTATAAGTTTAAGTTATACAATGTGATAATTGGATACATGGAAACATTACAAAATGATTACCACAACAGGATTAGTTAGCACCTCCACCACCTCACATATTTATCTTTGTGTATGTGTGTGTGGTGAGAGCATTTAAGACATATCTTCTTAGAAACCTGAAAATATGATACAGTATCATTAACCATAGTCACCATGCTATAAATTAAATCCCCAGAACTTATTCATTTGTACTCTTTCACCAATATCCCCTTGTTTCCCCTCCCCCCCCCCCCCCCCCGCTCAGTCCCTTGCAACCCTCATTCTATTCTGTTTCTGTGAGGTTTTTTATGTGTTTTTTTTTTTTTTCACATATAAGCGAGATCACCCAGTGTTGGTCTTTCTCTGACTTCTTTCACTTAACATAATGTCAACTATTTTTCTGTGTTGAAACAAAAAGATATTCTTAGGAAATATTTCACATACTTTTTAAAAATACAGCCCAGCCAACTGAGAGAAAAATGAAAAGAACTTAAAGACCAGGTCATATTATGAAATACAGAAGTGAAAAGTGAAATCCATGAAAGATAAAATTAAGTCCAACTATTTCATACAAAGTTAATTACAAAAGTAAATATAGATTTCGACTATAGACCATAATATACACTGGACTATCCTTCTTTCCATAAGCAACCAAAATACCGGACCAAACTTATGAAAGAACAATAGTACAGAACTAAAAGAAGGAAAGTAATAATGTGAGCTACATAATCAACCTTGGTGTCTGCCCAAAGGTATTTGAGACCCACCAGGAGTTAAAAAGCAGACATGTAACAAGGTAATATTTACTCTGTCAAGAACCTAACAAACAGACAGATATGCAAAGAAGCAGAAAAATATATCCCATAACCAGGGGAAAAATTAATCAATTAAAACAAAATGGAAATAAGATAAAATTAGCAGCCAAAGACTTAAAGTATTATAAATATGTTCAATAATATAAAGAAAAAAACATGAACACGAGGAAGAAAGCAAAACTATAAAAATGGAAATACAGAGCTATAAGTAATTCTAATATCTGAAATAAAATTTTCAATGGTAGATTTAACAGCAAATTCACATCACAGAAGTAAAGATAACTTGAAAACACGGCAAAAGGATCTATGAATACTGAAGTATACAGATGAAGAAAAAAATGCCATTGTCTCAGTGATATGTGAGACAATATCCATAGGTCTAACATGTGAATAATTGGAGTCCCAGAAAAAAAATGAGAGGCAGAAAGAAAAGAAAGAGGAAAATTTGTAATTTTAAATGCATACATGAGAAAAGTAAACAACAACAACTAAAAAGTTTCAAGTGAGTCACTGAAGCTTCCACTGTAAGAATCTAGAAAAAGACAAAATCAATACCAAGTAAACAGAAGGGAATTACTAGTAAGAACATAAATCAGTGAAAAAACAGAAAGGAGAAAATCAATAACAGCAAATGTAGCTTCTCTGAAAAGAAATAAAACCTGTAAGTTATTAGTTTGACTTACCAAAAAACAAAAGCCAGATGAAGATGATATCAATTTCCAAAATCACCAATGCACTAGGGGGAGAAAACCAACATGACCTTACAGACTACTATCATCTTAATTATAAATATGATTATTGTCATACTGTCAAATATATTATCAAAAAATTCAACAACTTGGATGAAATGGACAAATTCTATAACAACATTACTAAACAAAAAAATTACTGAAACAGTTAAGAAGAGACAGAAGTTTGAATAGCACCATAACTATCAGAAAATTGAATTTATGGGGCACCTGGGTGGTTCAGTCGGTTAAACATCCAACTCCTGATTTCAGCTCATGTCATGATCTCACAGTTCATGAGTTCATGAGTTTGAGCTCGATGTTGGGTTCTGCACTCAGGGTTGTGCAGAGCCTGTTTGAGATTCTCTCTCTCCTTCTCTCTCTGCCCTTGCTCCTGCAGGTGTGCACTCTTTTTCTCAAGATAAATTTTTAAAAAGAAAAGAATCCATGGAGAATTCTATTAAATATTTATGGAATAAATAAAGCCAACGTTACACAAAATGTCTTAGCAAATAGAGGAGGAGGAATAATATTCCAAAGCTTTATCCTGACACCAAAACCAGACAATGACAAGGAAATAAAATTGCAAACCAATATTCCTTAAGAACATAAATACAACATTCTAATTATCAGAAAATTAAATGTAAAAATATACAAAAAGGATATGATTAATAAGTAATACTTATCCCATAAACATAAGATTACTTTAATATTTGAAAAAGAAACCAATGTAATTCATGAAAAAGAAGAAAATAAAATTTTCTCTGATACAAAGCATTTGACATAGTTCAACATCCATAATAAAAAGCCACAAAAAATAATAAAAAAAAAAAAACTTTTCTCAACTTGATCAAAGGCAACTACAGGGAAATACATGAATCTACAGTTAATATAAAACTAAATGATTAGGAATAAACACCATCCTGCCAAAATCAAAACAAGGAAAGAATATAAGCTCTCATCCTTCCCAATTAATATTCTACTTGAGGTTCTACCCAGTGCAATTAACCAAGAAAAAGAACAAAAAGACCTACCTCTTGGCAAGGGAATAACTAAAACTATTTTCATTTTCAGTTAACATGATTGTATACATAAAAAAATCCTAAAGAACCTATAAAAGAATAGAACAAAACAAAAACTCACTAGAACTACCAATTTTACAAGATACAAAGTCACTACATAAAAATTATTTTCTATATACCAGAAATAAACAATTGGAGAATAAAATATAAAATAAAGCAATACAACTTATATTAGTTTAAAAATATGAAATATTGAGAAATAAATTTACCAAGTGATACAAAAGGCTCCTATATCAAAATTAAAACACATTGCCACAATTTCAAAAAACCTATATAAATGATATTGTTTATCAGAATCCATATTATAAAAATGACAGTTCTGGGGCACCTGGGTGGCTCAGTTGCTTAAGCTTCCAACTTCAGTTCAGGTCACGATCTCGCAGCTTGTGAGTTTGAGCCCTGCATTGGGCTCTGTGCTTATGGCTCAGAGTCTGGAGCCTGCTCAGATTCTGCATCTCCCTTTCTCTCTCCCCTTCTCCTACTTGCAGTCTTTCTCTCTTTCAAAAGTAAATAATTTTTTTTAAATGACCATTATTCAAACATTGATGAGGGGCACCTGGGTGGCTCAGTCGGTTGAGCATCCAACTTTGGCTCAGGTCATGATCTCGCAGCCTGTGAGTTCAAGCCCCATGTTGGGCTCCATGCTGACAGCTCAGAGCCTGGAGCCTGCTTCGGATTCTGTGTCTCTCTCTCTGCCCCTCCCCTGCTCATGCTCTGTCTCTATCAAAAATAAATAAAACATTAAAAAAATTGATGAATAAACTCTATGTCAATACCAATCAAAATCCCAGTAGGCTTTTTTTTCCTGTAGAAGTTGATAACCTAAACCTGTATTTTTGTGTAGAAATACCAACAACTGAGAATAGCCAAAATAATTTTTAAAAAATAACAAAATTAAAGGACCTATACTATGTGATTTCAAGACTTATACTGTGCTACATAATCAAGAGAGTATAGAAAATTTGTCAAAATTCTTCAAAACTTATTTTTTAAATTGGTAAATGATTCTGTATGTAGATTATAGAACCCAGAATTTCATTTGAAAAGACCAAAGACTGAGCTGGGTGGCTCGGTAGGTTAAGCGTCGGACTCTTGGTTTCAGCTCAGGTCATGATCTCGTGGCTTTGTGGGTTTGAGCCCTGCATTGGGCTCTGCACTGGCAGTGTGGAGCCTGCCTGGGATTCTCTCTCTCCCTTTCTCTCTCTGCCCCTCTCCACTTGTGCTGTCTGGCTCTCTCAAAATAAATGAACTTAAAAAAAAGCCAAAGTAAATATAGATTTCAAAAATTAAGATTTACATACATGTTGAAAATAACCTGTCAAGAACATATATCATATAAAAATAACAACCCAAATTTAAGTTCCAAGATTACATAAAGAAGGGCAAGTAACTTAGTCAAGCTCCTGTATATGAAAACATTGTACAAAGGGTGCATTATTTTTTACTTTGTTAATTTCAAGCCTTGAGATTTAAAAGATTCCTACAGGTAAAAACTAGAACTTAGTACTGTCTACCTACCTTATCCCTGAAGATAAGAGTAAATAAATCACAATCCACATAGCAGAAGTGGAAAACAAAATGAACATCAAGATTTCAAGAGAGAGAGAGAGAACATGATTATAGACATATAGGAATAAAACAATCAGCTATATCAACTATCACTTATATATGATTGAAAATGGTTTTGGTTTTGACTTAGAAATTTAAAATGAATTATTTCAAAGAATATTTGGAACACACATATTATAAAAGCAGGATAAAAACTGTGTGCGTGTGTGTGTGTGTGTGTATGCAGTAGGTCCACACTTTATTGTAGTTCTCCCTATCTTTTATTTAATTAATTTATTTAATATAATATAATTTATTGTCAAATTGGCTAACATACAGTGTGTAAAGTGTGCTCTTGGTTTTGGAGGTAGATTCCCATGGTTCATCGCTTACATACGACACCCAGTGTTCATCCCAACAAGTGCCCTCCCTATCTTTTAAAAGATCTCTCATGAAATATAACCTGGCTAACTGGAGAACAGAATTCTAAGTGATTATATTCTTTATACATTTCTAATTATTTGTATAAATAAGAAAGACAAGAATTGTGATGGCATTAAATGCCCCACATTTTCCATTAAGCAATACTGTAGCAAGTACATTAAATGTACTTTCATACTTGAGATATAAACAATTCTACAAGGTGGAAACTGAATTTTCCTTTAGCATACAAATAAGAAAAACTCTTTGTAATTTGAAAGTTAAAACATTATCATTTTTTCTAGTGTTTAAACATCAGAGGGAGCAATTTGGAAAACCCTGTCTCTATTGTTCTGAAGGAGTCCTGGAACCTAGCTTTGTCAAACAACTTGCCCTGTGCTTACTGTATGTACTTCTAATCCTCCTACCTCCCTCATATCCTCTTCCCTGTTGGAAGTCAAATACTTTTCTCTAAAAGTACTTTGCCTCCACAGCTTCTTGTCACAGGGAGAGGTCTGTTTAAAAATGCAGAGCAGCTTCATAGCAGCAAAGAAAAGTGGTAGAAGTCTTCCTGAAATTAAGTAGTAACTCTATTTCATTTAAAAAAAAACAGCATAGGCAGTTAGTTTCTGTTTTGTACTGCACTAAGTCCATTAATAGAGTTTCTCTCATTGCAGGAATTGATTAGAATGTTTTTGAGCCTTCTGGTTACCTTGATAGTCAGAAGGCAGCAGGGTAAATGTTAAAGGTGAAGCAGATATGCATTTATCCCTACAGTTAAAGGAATGGCATTTCATAGATTTAAACATTACCGTTTTACAGTCATATTAATATTTAAAAGGTATGCTCCCACATCAACATAGTAAGTGCTATACGCATTTTCCTATCTGAAAGGCAGAAAATTAAACCCACTTTCCTTCTCTCAGTGTTCAAAATTATTTGATAATATTTCTTCTGTTGATGTTTTAGTTTTTTAAATGTGGTAATGGAAAGACAATAAAGATAGAACAGAAATGGTAGAAAGATCACCAGAGGGGCACCTGGGTGGCTCAGCTGGTTAAGCATCTGACTCTTGGACTTGGCCCAGGTCATGATCTCATGGTTCGTGAGTTCGAGCCCCACTTCTGATTCTGTGCTGACAGCGCAGAGCCTGCTTGCAACTCTCTCTCACTCTCTGCCCCTTCCCAGCTCTCTAAAATAAAATAAACATTAAAAACAAATGCATTCTCTAAAAGATCACCAGAGACTTGAAGTTCAAGATGGCTTGCTCAGCATAGTCTCCTTCCCAAAGAACCACTAAAATGACAAAAGTAATATCGAAAAATAAAAACAGGTATGCCTGGGTGGCTCAATCAGTTAAGTGTCTGACTTTGGCTCAGGTCATGATCTCAAGGTTCCTGAGTTCGAACCCTGCATCTGGCTCTGCATTGACAGTGCAAAGCCTGCCTGGGATTCTCTCTCTTTCTCTCTCTCTCCCTGTTGCTCCCCACTTGTGCTTTCCCTCTTACAAAATAAACAAATAAACTTTAAAAATAACACCAAAATCTTATAGTTCAGAAAAGTTAATACAGAGGTACCACTACCAGACAGACCATAATGTTATGAGTTATAGGCAGGGTATAAAAAAGATGGAGAAAAATTGAAAATACAACTGCACAGGGCTAGGGGAGGACCCATAGTCCCTACATGTCCAAAATGAACCTTAAAAAAAAATGAAACTTTCAGGCATACTTTTAGACTAACTACAACATCAGAAATCCAGCTACTGTTGACCTACATCTACATTACCACAAGCCACAGAAAGAAGTGCTTAACTACCCACTTTTCTCCAGCAAACCACCAGGCTAATCTCCTATCATGCCTCACATTTCTACTTGCTTCATCATTTCCAAAAGCCTAATTTAACCAGATCATCCACTAACTCGCATCTCCAAACTGCAGTGCCAGTGTACATGCCCTAAAGAGCTGACATCGTATCAATCTCTAGCTCCTCTCCCTCCAGAATACTTCACTGTGCCCTTTGCTGCTCCTGATCTAAAATAAGCAGACTCTCCTACAACTTCAAGCTCCTCTCTGAATATACCCTTCACCTCCTGGCCTTAAAGGAAACCTAGAAGTCTTCTAAGCACTTGGGGTCTGATGACACACTCTCAAGAGAGGCTTCAAGAATAGGATGCATTGAGGAGGGCACCTTTTGGGATGAGCACTGGGTGTTGTATGGAAACCAATTTGTCAATAAATTTCATAAAAAAAAAAAAAAAAAAAAAAGAATAGGATGCCAGCAGGTGTCCTCCTTGTCACTTTAAAAGCACATTTCTCCTTCCACCTTTTCAAAGCCAAGTTCCCTTGAAGTACAGTCAATTCTTGTTCTTGGTGATTAGTTATGTTCTATAAAGTTATAGCAAATACTGATTTAGCAATTACAGTGCAAACCATTGTTTCTAGGGGAAATTTGGTGTTAGGTTCCTGTGAGCCCCTGGTCACATTTTCATTTCAAACATTTTCAAATTAGGAAAATGAAATAGATGTACAAAACAGAATGGATAAAACTGAGAAACAAATTAATGAACTAGAAAACTGAGTTGAAATATTTACCCAAAATATGACCCCATGGAAGCAAAGATGAAAAATATGAAACACATAAAAGATAAATACAGAAGTTCCAATATCCATATTATGTTTTCCACAAGTCAACCACAGAGAAAACGGGAAAGAAATAGATAACAAAATATCTCTAAGCTAAAAATAAACATGCATCTTCAGATTTAAAGAGAATGTTAACAGATGATCATGAATAATGATAAAATATGGAAGTTAGAAAAAACCCAGTGAAATTTCAGAGTTCTAGATACAAAAAGACACTAAATTCATCTGGAGAACAAGTGGTTACCTTTTCTGAAAAATCTGAAAAATCAGATTGACTGCAGTCATCTTATTTGCAAAATAAAATACAAAAGAGGGGGATGCTAGAAGACACTGAGTCAATGTCTTCAAAATAATAAGAAAAAAAAGAAGAAACAATGGGGAACCTCATAGCAAGAGCCTCCCTGACACCACAGTGATCCGTGCCTTCTGGTATCCAAGTCCTTCTGTAATTCTCCTCTCCTTAACAGCTGGACTTAGTGAATCATTTCAGATAAATACAATACAGAAGTGATGGGATGTCAGTTCTGAGATTAGGTTAAAAACTTTGTTTTCTATCCTGGGGACACTCTCTTTCTCTCTCATGCTCCCTAGCTCTGAGGGAAGCACCTGGATAGATCAGTTGGTTAAGCATCTAACTTTGGCTCAGGCCATAATCTCAAGGTTCATTGAATTTGAGCCCAGCACTGGGCTCTGTGCTGATAACTCAAAGACTGGAACCTGCTTCAGATTCTGTGTGTGTGAGTGTCTCTCTCTCTCTCTGACCCTCCTCTGCTCACACTTTCTCTCTCTCTCTCTCTCTCTCTCTCTCAAAAATAAACATTAGAAAAAAAATTTTTAAATGGGGGAGGACATCAGAAAAAAAATATTAAAAACATTAAAAGAGATAAGATCAAGAATAATTATATCAATTCCTATAAGCAAGGACTACATGTTAAATGACTATAATATTCAAAGACAATGATTCTTAGATTGAGTTTTTAAAATTAGCTATATGCTATTTATAAAAAGTACACCAAAATAACATGAAACAAAACCCCTTTTGTGGGTGAGAAAAGGTGATGGGCAAAGATAGACCTGGAAAAGAGTAACAAAAAACATTTGAATGGCAATATCAAAAACATAGTCTTTTTAAGGTGGAAAAAAAATTTAAACGAAGAGATTATTTAACACTGATAAAGAAGATATATCATAAAAAAGATACATCATTAAATTTTATGCATCTAACATTGGCATATATGCAAAACAAAATGTTAGTAACAAATAAATGACAAATCCACCAGCATAGTACAAGACTTAAATGAACCTTAATACCACTATAAATTTTGTTTTTTCTTGTCCAAAAAATACAGATTACACATTATTTTCTAAAAAGCTTTTAACATTTACTGAAAATGAACATGCATTTGTCAAGAATAAATTCCAAAAACAAGAAACCATATTTTCTCACTGCAAAGCAAGAATATTTTAAATTAACAAATTGAACAAAAAATCTATCAATTAGAGGGGTGCCTGGGTGGCTCAGTCGGTTGAACATCCAACTCTCTATCTCAGCTTGGCTCAGATATGACCTTGCAGTTTGTGGTTTTGAGCCCCATACTGGGCTCTGTGCTGATGGCACAGAGCCTTCTTGGGGTTCTGTCTCTCCTCTTTGCCCCTCACCCACTTGTGCTCTATCTCAAAATAAATAAACTTAAAAAATAATCTATCCAGTTAGAAACTAAAACTTATCTAAGGTATTTTAAAGGTGAAATCTATGCAGAAATTAGAAACTATGGAAAAATGCATGATCATATGTCATCTTATAGGCTAAAATATAGGGTAGACCTTAATTGATATTCAGTGGAGATTATATACAGCTAACTGTACTTATTAGAAGATTAAAAGTATTCATCTTAAGAACCTGTAATATGAACAATTAAATAACCTCTAAGTAGAAAGAAATAGCAAAGATAAGAGCAAAAACTGATTATAGCTTGTGTTGATCAGGGTGTAAGTTAAGACTGTACTTTCAGGTGTCAGACTATTGAAGCCTTTTGAGAGGCCAATGGAGAAAATCTATTAAAATTTCTAATATGTATATACTTGTTCTTTTTGGAAACCATCCAATAGTCACCCCCTGTCCCCACACATATAATGAAAGGCTGCTCATTCCAGCATTGTTTTTAATAACATTTGGGAAAGGTATTTAATGCCCATTAATAGGAGCCTGATTAAAGAAATTATGATATATTCATGTACAAAATATTCCAAGTGGTCGAAATAATGACTGCTCTCTGGTCTGATAGAAAATTATCAGGAATTTATTATTAAAAAGGTAAAAAACATGCAACAAAACAGTATATTTAATATGGTACCATTCAAAATGTTTTAAGTTAAATGTTTGTGTTATTTAAAAGTATCTTTATATAGAAATCTACAAGACTATATACCAAACTGTAAGTAGTTTTTCCCTGTGAAGTACAGGATTAAGGAATGTCCTTTTAGGGAAGTACATGAATCTTTTTTTTTTTTTAAGTCAGAAACCATGCTCAATTTTTGTAATAAAAAAAAAAAGAATCAGGAGTATCATTAGTATTTCCTTGACATGACACAAGGCCTAGGCTTCTGTTCCAGCTCTATTTTTTAATATGTAACTTTTAGCAAGTCATAAACTGTGTGTGTCAGGTTTCTCATTTTTTGAATGGGGATAATATAAGCTGTCCTATCTACCCAGCGGGATCATCAGGAAGGATAAATGGAATAATGAATGTTAACATGCTTTCAAAATCTACAAAACACTGTACAAATGCTAGAGACACAGGGAGCTGAAGTAAAAGAGTCATGAAATGTCACCCAAAGAAATGGAAAGTAATATCACATGACTTCTTTCAACCCATTACTTGTAAATGGAGACATGGATTCTTCTGACAGCTAAATGTGTCAAAAAGAAAATGCCCCCAAAGAGGCTAAAGAAGCTGCCAATCCCTAGAAGCAGGTTGATGATGTATAGGAGAGGGTCAAGATGCCATCTTAGGAAGGAAATAGATAGCATGATTTAACTCTTGCAGAAATCAACCAACCTTTTGTTCCCCCTCTCACTCTTGAGTATTTTTTTTAATGTTTATTTATTTTGAGAGAGAGAGCGAGTGTGCACACATGTGCATGGCAGAGGGTGGTGGTGGGCAGAGAGCGAGGGCAAGGGAATCCCAAGCAGGCTCCACCCTGTCAGCACAGTGCAGAGCCCTAGGCAGGGGCTCAGTCTCATTGTTCATGAGATCATGACCTGAGCCAAAATCAAGAGTTGGATGCCACATAGGCACCCCTATTGACTAACAGTATTGTTTTTGCAAGCTCTCACAGAAAGTACCTTTGCGAAAGTTTGTCCTCACTCTTTGAAAAGTTTTGGCCTTAAAAGATTAAAGGAAGACCCCAAATACCACCCATTAGCCTACCTGATTTTGCTGGTAAGGAGAATTTCACTTTTGTAGAGTAATCAGATTCCAGAAAACAATGGAGAAATGACTTGTGTGGAGATTACTCAATTTGTGTGCAAATTTTCTCTGAAATTTATACCTTAGAGAAACCCTCCACAAGTGTTTTGCTAGCCCACAGCAATAAATACATATAAAAGATTAATGTCCTGAGACAGAATAAGTAATTTTAAAACTACATATCTTGATTAATACTTTTATTTTAAAATTACCTTGTTATACTTGGCCTCAGGACATTAAACTTTCAGGTAGAAACAAAGACAGTAATAGCTAATAAATACATGGCAATCCACTAGGCAAAGAACTGTATTGTTTGCCATTTTCTGCACCACCTTCAGGCCAGTAGTGCTAATTATTATAAAACTTGACCTTAAAGGAAAGGCCTATGAAAGGGAGAATAGACCATCTCAAAACCTTACCAGAAGCATTTACAAGACTTCTGGTGGTCAGTGCAAGTAACTAAATAAAATAAAAACATAAAAGCCTCCTTGGTGGTCAGATTTACCCCAGTTCTTGAACTGAGCTTTCAGTTCAGTGGATGTCTTTCTGTGCCCTGTTGGATCTCTGTCATAAGCACACTCTGAAGGCACACACAGGGGTTGTGTCTTTCTACAATGTCAGCTTTATTCAGTAAACAAAGCAAGGTTAACTATTATGAAGCAGGTTCAGGATTTCAAACTCAATGACACTCTACTACGTGTTTAACTCGCCTTCTTACACATCACACAAAACAAAGTACAAGACAAGATAGAACAGAGGGTAGGAAGTTAATGAACCAAACGCTAAGTCAGTCTGTGAGTGCAGTTGAGATAAGGCCTCAGTCTGGTCCAGGTCAGCTCTCAGCACTTACTATAGTGTTCTAGCAGTCAAGGATCTCTGTTCTTTTTGGAGATCAATCTGGTAGAACCCTTGGCACCAGCTGCCTTTTTGAAGTGGTCAAACATAGAGGGTTCAGTGTCTGAGGAGCCTGACAGTTTGCTGCAAAAATTCTCTCTTTTTTAAAGGTATTTAATCAGTCTTGGGTCTTTGCAGACCTCCTCTGTTTCTACTGGTTACCCTTTCTGAATGCATCACCAGTTGATGCTGGTCTCAGCAAAATCTGGTCTTAGCTGCAATGCCCTTAGCTGCTTGTATCATTGCTTCCCATAGGCCCCTGTTTGATACAAGTGACTCCCACATTGCTCTTTACAATCTCGCATGTCTAGCACAGTATCTGGCGTACAACAGGCTCTCTAAACACTTGTTAAACGTATAAAGAATTCTAAAGGTTATGGATATTTTTCCTCTTCTTGTGAATCATCTTTATAGAAACTAAAAGCTTCCTGAAGCTCTGACCTTTCTTTACGAATTATTTATTGAAAATTTGGAGAAGACAGTGAGGGAATAGATTAAGTGAGGAAGGAGATATGTGGAAATTGGTAAGTGGTGCTTTTTATCTCTGATAATGTCCGGGGTGTGAACAGGAAGCCATCACTACCTAATATCTTATTTAGGGGATAACTTCTACAAGCAAAGGGTTTCAGGCATTCAATACTGGCCAAGCAAGTCAAAGGAGAATGAGGCATCCAAAAAAAGGAGAGTGGAAGTTACACGAGAGAAAAGAACAAACACAGGCTCCACACAATTCAACATGTCTAAAATGAATTTATCAGGATTATCTTTAAACAGCTGCAACTTCATACTTTCCCTTTTTGCCTTCATGATGTTCCTATTCATCCTCTGAGACATCTATTGAGACACCAGCATCTGATTTTCCCTTTCTCTGTACTTCTTCATTTATTCATCTTGGGAGCATCTGCTATCATTCGGGCTTCATGTTATGTTCTAGATAAGGTGCAGACATGACCTCTACTCTCAAAAAAATTCATGCTCTAGCCCCCAAGGTAACACCTACCTTAACTGCTTAATAACTGTAATAGTCTCATACCTGTATTTTCTCATGTGGTGTATCTTCACGTAACCCATCATTCACTCAACAGATTTATCTTTCTCTTCAGTATTGTGTGTGCATGTGTGTGTGCACATATATATAAAATACTTCATGGCCAAGATATTCACACTGTGACAGGCACTGTTAGTAATGCATAATGAATAAGTATCTAAAAGCATCTTGATTATTTTAAGCAGCTAGCCTCACACAATTCCTAGCTTTCCCCGAAGCCTTGCATGTGACTCCTCTGAACCACACCTTCTGTTTCCCCCCTTCTACTGTCAAGCTCATCTACTTACTGTCACTAAAATGGACCATGAGCTCCATGCCTTTGTTTTTTCCCCTCATAGTGAATATAAGCCCTCTTCCCTTTTTTTCCCCCTAGATATCTAACTCCTACCCTCTGGTATAAGGACAAGTTTACAGGGTAGAAAAAGCATGAGCTTTTCCATCAGGCTGACCTAGGTTTTAATCCTAGCTCCTCTGCTAACCAACACAGCAATCTTGGACCTTAATTTCCACACCCCTCAGTTTCCTCATTAGTAGGACAAAGATGAGAATATTTATCTGGTAGGGTGCTTTTGAGCAATGGTCAGAAAACTATACCCTGTATGCCAAATCTGGTCCATGGCCTACTTTTATAAGTAAAGTTTTATTAGAGCACAACCATATGTGTGTATTGTCTATGACTGCCTTCATGCTACAACAGCAGAGATGAATAGTTGTGGCAGAGACCCTGTGGCCTGCACAGCCAAAACTTACACTCTGGCCTTGAGGGTTGAGTATCAAAGGAGGAAATGATGTTAAAAGCTTAGAATAGCATCCACAGGGAGTAGAATGCTCAGTAAATGGAAATGGTGAGTAATGGATGGAAGGGGCATGTGTCAGAGGGAAGTGCTAAGCGAAAGATCAATGGACCAGTTGTTGGTAGGTCTTCCAGGAAGTCACTAAAGATTATCGAGTCAGGTTTTGAGTTTTTCAGGTCGAGAAACAATTTGGTCCACGCTCTGGGAATAGGATCCTGTCCCGGGGCAAATAAAAAATAAAAATAAAAATAAATAAAAAATAAAAACTAAGCTCACAAGAGACAAATGGATAATACAACATAAACTTGCTACAGGAAACCTTTGGCGTTCTTGGAAAGAAAAGTCCTTTCAACGAATTGGAAGTAAATGTAATTGTAAGTAACTGTTACTCAAGAGACAGTAACATGAGATAGTAACAGATCATTGTTTTTGTTAAGGAGTGAATTTGCATTGAGTGTACAGAAACAAGAGACTTAGCTAGTGAGCCAACCTGTTAAGCACCTATGCACATCTCAAGGAGACTTTTATTCACCTTACCACCACTTAGTTGTTAAATCCTGTGGTAGAATGTGATAGAGACTTTATTTCTAAGTGAAAACATGTCCCCAGCTCCCCCAAAATAAACATAAAAATGAACAAAACACCAACTGATCATGCTGAGACAGAAGTAAAATTACAGGAAAATCAAGTAAGGTGATATTTCCTAGCCAAAATAAAAAGTTTTGTTACCTGAAAAGTGGAACTTCCTAATATATAGACTCGTTATACATTTCCTAGTGGGGAAAATTATATACTACATATGGGGGAAATTACTCTATTTTACAAGAAAAAACATATGCTATAAGGGTACTTGCAAATTTGAAAGGAAGGAAAGAAGAAGTTCCCAAGAAACACCTGGAGAATATGTTCTGGTGAAATATTTCCCAAAATTGTTTAAGTTGTAATATTAACATATTCTCCACCAAAAAAGGATCTTATGGTCAAATATATTTAGGAAATGCTTAATAGCCATCCTCTCTTGGGGAATCACCATGAATATCAGCATATCCAATGATCGCAAAAGACTGTAAGAAAAAAACAAACTTACATACTCGATTTGACGTAGCATTTTTTTCAAACCTGTTTCACCACTGTGACCTTTTAACTAAAAGGTCTATATACTAAACACACTTAATAAATGTCAACTTGGTCTCAACTAAATAAAGTTTATAAAAACTATGCTTATCTTTTTTATCTTCCGTTTTCCTTTCATTTCTCATAAGGTTATAAGAGCAAATGAAACACAATAGTCAAACCTTGGCTCAAACATCTCTGTCCAGGCTAAAGTAGCACCATTTCAGAAACTGAACTACTGGTAGTACACATTGCCATGTTTATTTGTAACTAATGTGTGAAACTGTGAATTTCTCAAAAGTTAAACATGAAAACATTAAGAACCTCTATATGAGGTGAAGGACTTCAAAGATGTGGTCAATGCTTCTGAAATACCAGGAAAAGTCTCCAGTAAAAAGGTGTATCTTGGGCCAGTATTCAAAGATAAACCACCAACCCAGAGAGGAACAAGTAAATCGACAGGAAGGCCTTGAGGCAATATTAATAAAAGTACGTAAGGGTCACCCACTGATTCAGGTATATAGCTTATATCAACTGTCCCAGATTATTACATTAACATTTGATATTGAAAAGTTTGATGGCCCTTATGCACAATTAAAATCTAGCTTCCGTTTATGGGATGAATAAATCATAGGAATAAAGAGCGCAGAGTAAGAAATATAATCAATGATATTGAGACAGATGGTAGCTATACTTGTGATGAACACAGCACAACGCATAAACTTGTCGAATCACTGTTGTATACCTGAAACTAATGTAACTTGGTGTCAATTATACTCAAAAAAAATAAATTTTTAAATTTTTTTTTTCAACGTTTATTTATTTTTGGGACAGAGAGATACAGAGCATGAACGGGGGAGGGGCAGAGAGAGAGGGAGACACAGAATCGGAAGCAGGCTCCGAGCCATCAGCCCAGAGCCTGACGCGGGGCTCGAACTCACGGAGCGCGAGATCGTGACCTGGCTGAAGTCGGACGCTTAACCGACTGCGCCACCCAGGCGCCCCAGAAAAAATAAATTTTTAAAAAACTAGCTTAAGCACTGTGATGATCATAAAAAATACATGTTTGGTCTAGGTCCCTTTTATGTTACAGAGCTCTTAAAACCCTTGGAATTTCCTAAGTGAAGAGAACCACGGAAGTATCTTCTGTTACATTAATAAGATGACTTTTGGAAAGCACCTAAGGTAATGGAAGCTGGTTGCCAGGGGAACCAACCTTGTGAAAGGAGGACTGCAAGCTTCAGCCCCACACCTGACCTCTGGGCCCCCATTGGCCAATGATTTAATCAAGCATGCCTATGTAATGAAGCCTCCATAAAAACCCAAAAGGATAGGGTTCATAGAGCTGCTGGGAGATTGGTGTGCTCTAGGAATACATGGAAGCTCTGCACCCTTTTCCCATGACCTTGCCCAGGCATCTCTAACATCTGCGTATTCCTGAGTTACCTCCTTCTATAATACACTGAGTGATTTAGTAAGTACAGTGTTCTGTGAGTTCTGTGAACTCCACTCTAGCAAACTAATAAAGCCCAAGGAGGAGTCTTGGGGACAACTGGCTTATAGCCAATTACTTGGAAATATAGGTAACAACCTGGACTTGAAATTTGTATCCTGAGTTGGAGGGGGTCACTGGAAACTCCAATCTATAGTAGCTTGGTCAGAAGCACAGATGATAATGTAGTGTGCAACTACAATCTGAAGTAGGTGGAAGGGAGTCAGGTGGGTAGTGGTAGGCAGTATTGTAGCACTGAGTCCTTCACCTATGGAATCTGATGCTACCTCCAGGTAGATAGTGTCAGAATTGAACTGGATCATAGGACACCCAGCTGGCGCCTGATTATCGCTTGTTTTATGTGTGGGGATTTGCGTGCACACATACACACACGCGCACACACACATGGAAATTGGGTTTAGGAACCCAGCTTACAGGCATGCATTCTTCATTTCAGGTGACTTCACAAGTTCATGTTTCATGCTCAAACTGCCCCTCTCCCAGCATCTAAACCCTAAGTAGCTACTTCTTTAGATTTATTCATAATTCTTAAATGGCCTCCATCTCTTCTGGGTACAGAGCCTTGAGGCCACCTGCATTAGACCACTCCTGTCCTAAAATGTCCTCTGGCTATCTGCAGAGATTTTCCAAAAGCCCCAAGTTGATCATCTCATCTGGGGGACACAGAATTCACATTTTCTAGGTCTTATCTGTCTAATATAACTAGGATTCCCCCACAAGTCCTCAAGCAGGATAAAATTAAAGGGTAGCTACACTTGCGGTGAGCATAATGTATAGAGAAGTTAATCACTATGCTGTACACCTGAAACTAATGTAACGTGTCAACTACACTCAAATAAAAAAAATAGTATTTGTAATGAATAAAAGAACAAAACAGATCAAATAATTGTGAGTATTTGTAGTAAACACATTTATTTGCTCTAGTTCTGCTCATAGAACTGTAATTGTACTTTGTCCCCCATTCCTTACCTCCATTCACCTTTCCTTACTCCTCACCCAATGGCTTCCCAGCTCTCCGGGGAGCACCTCACATTATTCTGAAGTGGTCCCCTCAAATAGTATATGGTACATGATGTTTCCCTTCTCTTGCTCCATCTCCCTGTGGCAAAGTCTATTGCTCAAAAACCACTATTCATATCAAGGTACTGATAAGGACACTTCAAAGCTACTTCCTATTGCAGATAAAGCACTTTTGTCAATGCCAAAGGTTCTAGTTCCAAAGCTGCGGCATCTTCCCATGTTGAAAGAATCTTTCCATGTCCCAGAATTAAAAAAAAATATTTTTCTATGTAGTATAGCCCTGAAGGCACTATATTAAATTCAGTATCATTCCCTTTTAGTTTTTCCAAATCCAAGGCATTGGTCATGGGTAGGATGATGATATATACTGGTTTGCTCCCAAACAGTCCTTGTCTTGGGTTTAAATATTAAAAGTATCTCATTCTCACAGGTGCCCTGGTTTGACTAATTATATAGTCATCCTATCCACTCAATGCTGTATACTCCATTCTCTTATCCTCTTAACTCTTCAAATAGGCTCATGCTAATGTATTTCTGTATTGTATCTTAAACTTCTGTAAACATACTTTGGGATACAAAACTGGATACCAGTTACATTAGTATTACATAAACATTATAATCTATTTAAATTTCAATGTTAGTTCTTTCCATTTATTCAGGTTTATATATGTTCAATCCAAATAATTTGCATTATCTAAAAATAGCAATATGAATACTCAACTACCCAGTATAATTGACCTGTCTCATTCAAGTTTTCATAGTATGATCATGTAAGTAAACAAGACATATTCTAACAGTGATACTTAAACAATTGGTGTTCCCATGGGGTTTTCTCATAGGTACACTTCACCATTTCATATATCATAGTAACAGTCATGAAATCATAATTAAAGGGTAGTAATAATCCAAGACTATATATATACATATGGCTTTGGTGATGGGGTTGACTTCAGGATTTCCCATGAAATTAACCACCAATGCAAAATAAACATTGAAAATGCCCTTGAAATACCACATTAGGTTAAATAAGAGCCTGTAAGAGTTTTAGTGAGGGATTCACCTAAGTCATGGTTTCTCGATCTGGGCACTACTGACATTTGGGGTCAGAAAATTATACTGCTTCGTAATTACCAGATTACACTGTTGTTGGGGACTGTCCTATGCATTGCAGGGTATTTGCAATATCCCTGCCCTCTAACCACTAGATGCCAGTAGCAACCCTGTCCTTTCCACCACGCCTCTGCATTGTGGAAACCCCCACATGTATCTCCAGCTATTGCCAAATGTCCTCTGGGAGGCACAATTGTTTCTGGCTGAGAACCACTGGAATAAGTAGTTGCAGTGATAGCTCATTCAAATAGCTGCAGAATTATGTCAAATCCATATTATCTTCTTAGGTGACAATTAATGTATTTCATATCAACAGAGGTCTGTTGAGCATCTACTATGTTCAAGACACTTTTCTAATACTTCAAGGGATTTAAAAAACAAACCTGAAATATGGCTCCTTCCATCAAAAACTTCAATAGATAAAAAACCTCTGAAGTAACTGACTTTTATTTCAATTCTAAATGTTTTTATTTAATACCCGTTGGGAAGTTGAGTGATGTATTTACTGAACATCTAAGGGAATATCTATTACAATATTTTGTTAGCGAGTCTTCTAAATACAATGGTCTGAAATAAATCAAAAGCACAAAATTGACACATATTATTCCATTAACAAATATTTCATGAATGAATAAAGAAATCCATACAAACTGCTACAAGGGAGGTTTCAGAAGAGATAGATTTTCTTCTAGTCTAAAATACATGACAGAGAAATGCTGGTCCTTTTCCAGGGATCAAGAAAGGGCTTATAGAAAAGCCCATACTTTAGCTTGGAATTTATGATACTTTTCTTTGGAGCTTCAGATATTAAACTCTCACAAGTTAAGTTGGAGAGTTCTGACACAAAGACCAAAGATAACCATGCGGATTGGTTGAAATCTGGTCTTTGAGTGGAAGGCCAGAGATGCACTCTTCTAGGCCTAGTATGGATAACACAGTTATAGGAAGAGACTAGCCTGGAAGGCAGGACACCTTGGTTGATTCTGATATTACTCTGCTGTCTCTTGGTCATTTAAAACCTAAATATGCTTTCCTATATAAAATAAGAATTATGTCTTCTCAGCCTACCTTAAATTCAGTTCTGTACACAAAAACATGAACTGAAATTGGCTGTGTAAATATAAGCTGTTAATGTTCTATAAAACTGAATAACTGTACTGAATGTCCTTTCAGGTTGTTTTCAGCTCTGAAAAATCCATGATTTTACCATAAATCTTGCTCATGTCTCCAAGATAGCATGTATATTTGGAAAAAACAACATATATGTATCAGCCTCCCAAGATTCACGGGTTGACTTCCCTGAGTAGGCTAGCCTGAGATCTAGATAGAAATGGTCAAGTGATCAGTATTTTTTTGTAAGGGACAAAACTGCAAATGAATGTCAGATTCCTCATGGGACTTGGGGAAAACCCCACTTGAGTTTTGACATTTAGGAGGAAAATGTGTCCATAAAAATTTTTTTGTTCTGACTTGTCAATGTAAATGGATAATAGAGAGTCATACCCCAGGCCTTGGTACCCTGCATGTGGTAAGGGCCACAAAGTGCATCTCGTCTATTCCAACCAAGGTGTGCTTGAATGCAATGGAGAAACCCTGTTGGACTTGACTTTTGGGATCTAACCCAAACATTCCCGGGTCTGACTTCCACAGTGTCATCTGTGCCCAGCAGATAGCTGAGTGCCTCTTCTTTGGTTAGTACAAAGATTTCTTCATCAGGAAAGAGGAAGCCACTGGGCCTGGGCTTGAACACAGAGCAAAGGGCAGCATATTTATAGACTGAGATGATGAACATGCATTTGAATTCATATTCTCAAGAAACGTACTAATGGTAGCAATATTACTATCTTCTGTGTAGTATTTTACAGTATCCTAACATACTCTTATTTTCATTTTTAATGAGATGAAACTCACTTGGTCAAGTGGATTTGTTTACTTAATATGTATTAGTATACACTAAAAGCAGACTCTCACCTTTGTGATCGCTCTTTCAATTTTTCCTGAGAGAAACCAGTCCACTGAAAAACACCAGGAGCTAGTGAAATATTGATAGATTTTAAAAATTATTCCTAAGGCTGAGTTAAATCTCAGTCAAAATCAGATTCCCACTTCCATCTGTTCTTCAGGATTCATGGAAAGCTGGGGTGCCAGTTGGACTGGAAAGTTCTAGTGTAAGATGAAATTTTCTTACTAAAAACCTAGACTTCATAGGCTGTCAGCAAACATAAGGTTCAGATATTTTGTGAAAATATTTCCCCAAAATAGCCACAGTATGCTGCTTCGGAAATGTTTGAGAAAGACGAAAGAAATCAGTCAGGGAAGTTTGTGACCATGAAGAACAAGATGTTCTCTAGAAGTTCCTTGATTTGTCTAATCTTGCACCCATCCCTTTCCTTCTCTCTCATGCATTTTCTTTATTCTTTCTGATGCATCAGCTCAATAGGGGTACATCTATATTTAGTATTTACCTTGTATAAATGGGAATCTATAACTTCCTCATACTTGGCAAGGATGATTCACTTTCTTGTTATCTTACTGTTGTTGCTAATGGGAGATGTACCTCACTGCAGCCTTGTGCACAAACTATAGTTCCTCTCCAGGCTGAATCTACATTAGGTAAGAGAGATGCTAGTAAAGGCAATTCTGAAACTACAATATTTTAACTCAAATGTTTAATTTAAATACTTAATAAACCATCACCATTTGGTGATTTTCATGGAAGTTTTTCAAAACACAAAACTTAAAAAAAAACTAAAAAAATATAAAAACTAATCCCATGCTCATTTTAAATACAGTGGAAAACATTACTACCAAATAGTTATCGAGTTTCCATTTGCCAGGAAATTATGTCTTGGGGGATAAAATAGCATCTATCCACAAAGAAAGTGTGATCTGGTGGTGAGAGAAGTCATATAGCCCAAAAAGTTTAATGTAAATACAAATTGAGTGGTAAATTAACCAACATTATAAGAGCTACCTAAGAAGGAAAATTAAAGGCTGGATCTGAACGGTGACTAAACTTTGTCCAGGTAGAGAAGAAAGAAATTCCTTTCGAGATGAAGAGGCTTATAGTCTAATTCCAATTAAGTGTATACTATGCACTGCGCCACACCCTTTCCTAGGTCATAGGCCACAAGGGTACCTAGAACAGGTATAATCCCTGCCCTTGTAAAATTAGCTGTCTGGTCCCCTAAAACATGGCTAAGGCAAGCACTGGAGAGAGTTACCAGATAAGCAAGCAGAAATAGAAAGGTCCTGTAGGGACAGAGTAGGGAATAAAAATAAATGGGTATGTTGGGTTGAGATGGTAGAAGGTCTGGTACAAGTCTGTTCCCAAGGGTCCTAGGATCAGGCAAGTCTCAGTATCTGACAATCCTGCTATCATCCTGATCCCCCAAACATGTCACACAGATGAAGCCAAATGAAAATGAATAAGAACAGTAAGAAATTAGAAAGAAATTATAAAAGAGCACTGGAGGGGCGCCTGGGTGGCGCAGTCGGTTAAGCATCCGACTTCAGCCAGGTCACGATCTCGCAGTCCGTGAGTTCGAGCCCCGCGTCGGGCTCTGGGCTGATGGCTCGGAGCCTGGAGCCTGTTTCCGATTCTGTGTCTCCCTCTCTCTCTGCCCCTCCCCCGTTCATGCTCTGTCTCTCTCTGTCCCAAAAATAAATAAACGTTGAAAAATTTAAAAAAATAAAATAAAAAAAAATAAAAGAGCCCTGGAATTTGGGGCAGGGAGGGACAGAGTTTGTGCTCATTTCCCAAATCTGGTCTAATTATCTTTTAACCTCCACCAACAGTACTTTTCTTCCCTCCCCATCTGTCCTTCTGCTTCATCCACATTTGAGTTCCTGTTCTCACTAGCTGTGTTAACACACTGTGATCACTAAGTGTCAGTCCCTCCACTGTAAACTGACATAAAGATACACTTGTTATGAGCATTAAGACAATGGATGTAATGAGCACCCAGCAGAGGAAGGGGGACAGTGTGCATGTTTGCCCCTCACCATCCCCTCCCTCCACCTTTAATCACCATCCAGCCTTGAGAAGTACACCCACACCCACCCTACTGATGCCTCGAATAATGACTGTCCAGGTTCACTTAAACCCTAGGGAATATTCCAGCTTTGACAACCAAACTGCTACACTTGAACCCTATCCTATATGGATAATAAAGAGCAATCACAGATTTGTGAGCACAGGACTGGTTTGTTTTCTCTCATCTCAATTTGGGCATTTCATACTCTCATATAGCAACTCCATGGAAGAGTGGAAAACATAAGGGAGAGATGGTGAAGACAGTTCTGAACCTCCTGAGGCCATCTGTTTAATTGTGGGTTTGAGGAGTAGATAGTGAAATAACATACTGAAATAACATTCAGTGTCATACTCTAAGGAATGGAGTCAGAACTCAGAACCATAGTCAGCTGGTTCTTTGCTTTGCCCCCTATGCCATACTGCTTGTTTGGAAATGGACCTCTACGTATGCCTTAACTTTGCCTTAGCACTCCCAGAATATCTGCATTTAGAATCCCATCTTTAATTATAAAATAAAACAAGTTTATGTTTAAGGATTTCATGGGTTACAAGAGATAAGGAGGTTTATAAAAAAAATGAAAGGAACCACATGGAGTTGCTCTGAAATTAGATAAAAGAAGGAGAGAGAGAAAAAGTAAGTTACTTCTCTCTGCCAAGGGTTAGTTTTGCCCTGGGATACTTTGTGGTTTACAATTTGTATGTAGATTCCTGGAAAGTGTGCTCCCTACTCAAAATCCCCCATACACTCAAGTAGCGTAGATCACTAGGAACTGATGTAGAAAATAGCCCCCTTCCCCTGAACTGATGATAATCACATCATCACTAGGTTAGTTGGTAACTGGGGGGAAGGGGACAAAGCTAGCAGTTCAATAAAATTTAATAGCTTTGGTTGGCTCCAGGTGAAACTTATATAGAGGCTACAAATCTCAAAGTATCTGCCCTATTGATCCTGGACTCAGTTCAAACCTTCAGGATACAGTAAGTGACGATCCAACTGATGAGCTTGGAATCTTGTTGGTTTTTTTCTTAGAAATCAAAAAGGATTATCTAATGGACTGTGACAGATTTGAAGAGAAATAATACTGAAATCTAACGCTGTTCTTCAGTTTTTCAGTCCTACATTAAATTTCTCAGACAATAACTACTTTTTTAAAGTGTCATTTTTAAACACACACACACACACACACACACACACACTTTTCCACAATTATAGGAGTAGCAGAGCATTAACAATGAAATTTTTAAAATTCAATAAAAATATAAAAGTGTTTCAGATTTTTAAAATTAAGAAAATGTCTAATAGCCCTGACCAAAGCTTAAGAGAACCACATGTAGGTCATGGGCCAAGTGCTGTAATATGTCTTCAGGGACACATTTCCACTATTTCCTTCAACCTAAACTCTGATTGCTGTTCATTATCATATCCCAATGGAGGGGAGCGAGGAGGTGCTTCTCTTTTGCTACCAAAGGCTTGAGTTCCCAAGACTGGATGTAGGTTCAGCTGAATAATCATGGGACATGACCAAGCAAAGGCACCCAGTTGGAATCAGCTGAATTTTGAAGCCTCACTGGACCCTTCTGGTTTCTTCCTCCACTTCAGAAATTCCTGCAGAAAATATTTCTTTCTCCTTGCTTGCCTCCACTCTGATATTTAGATAAAATATAGCCAGCAGGAAATGTTTATCTTTAATTAAAACTAAAAAGAACCTAAGATCTTGGGGGCGCTTTAGTTGGTTAAGTGTCTGACTCTTGATTTCAGCTCAGGTCATGATCTCACAGTTCCTGGGATCAAGCCCAGTGTAGGGCTCTATGCTATCAGCACAGGATTCTCTCTCTCTCAAAATAAATAAACTTTAAAAAATAAATAAACTTTTAAAAAATAAAAAAAATAAAAAGAACCTATGATCTTCAAACTGAGCAGTCATTATGAAAATTGCTAATGGTACCAAAGCCAAGGAAAATGTATCAGAAAATGACTATGGGAAAAAGTGATAACCCCCAGAATACAAAATCCGGGGAGTATTATCTGGTGCTTTAACAAGGAGCTGTACTTTACAAATGGGAGTTTTTAGAACCTATGGGGAACAGAACAAGAAATCCATTCACAAAGGATGTACTACCCCAACTTGTACTGCACCTGAATAATTATGTGTTAATTTACTGAGGAAATCTAGTATAACTTTTTTAAATGAAAGTTTACATTATATTGTAGGTTAATATTAAATGTTCTATAATCATTTTTTTATTTGCAATGAAATGTGTAAAAATTAATGTCTAAACTGGAACTAGCATAATATGTTAAGATACTGGCAAAGTCAGCCTTCTGCAACAAGATTTAGCCAATGATACTCAACCACCCAGGCTACCCTCAGTCTGACTATTCCTTGTGAAATACTTTTAAAGAAACCCTAGGCTGTAAATTGATCTGTAGGCTTCAGCACAGGGAAGTATACTGGAATCATTAAATCTGGATTAAAGTCTCTGTGCTGCTACAATTTAACTTCTCCAGAACTCAAGTGGTTCCTCACAATGTGGGAGAACTGGACAGGAGGTCCAGCCCCAGAGTTGTATGAGTCTACGGTTTTTGGGGGGGATGAGGCAAAGAATCCTCATGACTGGTACATTTAAGGAAAGAGCATGTACCACCATGATGCAGTCACTAACAGAGAGAAATCTGCCTGGAGATGATTTTGCAACCCTTTCTACTGTCTCCAATAAAACCTCCTGCCAATGCCCCTCTGGTCCTGGATACAATAAAAAAAATCAACAGTCAGCAAACTTCAGAGGTTATATAGTATTAAGCAGGCCTAGTCCAAACCTTGTTTTTCATTTCCAGTGTGAGTTTCTGGGACTTCAGGGTGGGGAGCACAAATATGCAACATGTACCTAAGAAGCACTCTGTAATAGTACAGGCACTAGGTCCCCTGTGCTAATTGCTGTGGAAGTCTACTTTCTTCTCCCTACTTCCTGGCTGAAGCCTACAGATAATGAATCCGATAGGCATAGTCTCAGCCCTTAGAAAACTTAGTCTAGACGAGAAGACCTAAACATACTAGCCTGAAGGATACAGATCAGCAGAGGGATTTGCATCAATGTTATGGGACACAGAGGTAAAGTACGTACCCTGGGAAATCAAGGTGGGCTTTTCGGAGGAGGTGACAGTGAAGTTAAGCCTGGATTATGTGTGGTCAAAGGTGCACAGACATTCAATAAAATGAAATTTTTATGGGCACAATAGATCTCTGAAAAATGACTTGTGAGGCTGTACTGATAGAGAATTTATAATAAGCACAGCCAACAAACCATACAGAATAAGAAAATGTGTATGTTTAGGCAGAAAACAAAATCTACTTTTTAAAAGTCTAGGCATCTTAGTTATTATTCTGACTTCTCTTCTTTCCCCTCTTCCCTCTACAAGAGGTAGGGGAGGGTGGAGAACAGGCAGGAAAGTTGGAATTTGACAATCACAGCAGGTGGGAGAGATTGGGTGGTAATCCAGTCATTTCCCTACAGGTGTGGTTCCTCCTGTTCCAGATTTGAGGAAGCATCAGTTTATTACCAAGCACTTGAGGGTGCTTAATAAACATTACTTAATAATTAATGGGACTTTTGAAAATAAAATAATAATTACTGGGACTTCTGAATGTAACTTTTCATTGTTTGGGGCACATTTAGAAAGGGCAGAACCTAAAACCCCATGCTCCGCAGGAGAGATGGAACAGTGGAAATGGGTCTTAGGAGCTTCAGAGAGTAGTTTTTCCATGTGTGAGCAAAGAGAACCAAGAGTACAATGGAAAGATGGAAGGAATTTAGTAGTTTAAGGAGTGTCATCAAGGATGCTTTGCTAAAACAGACTTATAATACTACAACACAGAATAGCCCTTAGGGTTCACTCCATTCAATGGTTTCCTAACTTTTATCCACATAAAGCTTTAATAAGAATCCCAATATCCAAATCCAATAAGAAAATCTGCCCTGGATGAAGTTGTGGGATGGACTTGAAATTTTCCCCCAAATCCAACCTCCCTTTCTCATGTCCAAACTATCCTTGAGACATTATCAGAACCTGTAGGGTTCAGCAAAATTGAATTCAAAAAACAATCCTATGGTTTACCTCTCCTTTTAAGAATGAAGCTGTGCACAACCTTTACTTATTTAAGTAATTTCATTTTCAAGAAATTAAGCTTTAGTTCGCCTAAAACTGTACCAGTAAACTTTTGTTTGACTGTAAAAATTCCAGGATTCCTGAAATAATGAGATAATTGTCAAGTCTTTCTTCCTTACTTGGAGAAGTAACTTGACTAAAATAATGAAAGAGACAAGCATGGAATCCAGATATCCTGGCTCAAGCCACTCTGCTTTGTTGCCTCTTTCCAGAACATAAACCAACCACAGGTAGGCAAATTCATCTATAAATTGTACAAAGTGTATTTTTTTCCTAATTTTTAAATTCTTTACTAAATCAAGAATTAGAGGATTCCATGATAGAGTTATTGGTCCTTCTAGTTGAGCTTCAAGACTCAGAAGGAAAAATAATGAATAAGAAGTAAACACCCAATGACACATTCCACACACACACTCCTACTAACAGAGTTCACATAGACTCATTCTCTTTAAACAAGACAGGGCATTGAAGCAAATGGTACCATTTTCTACTGCATTTGCCTGGAGCAGAGACTTCAGATACCTACAGGAAGGTTTGAGTTCTTGACTGGTCAGTTTTCACTTGTACACAGAAGAAACAACTCTACTGTCTGAATAAAAAAAGAAGGGTATTTATTGAAGGATATAAGATTCAGGATTACACAACTTAAAAACAAGAAGGCACTGGAGACTGGTCACTACTTGGGATGTTTACAGTATTACCAATGCTGGGTGCTGCCCCTCTTTTCTCCTTGTGCTATACATTCAAGATTCACCCTTCCATAGTAGAAACATCCAAGTGGCTAAGCTTTGGTCATATTCCCATACCTGGCTGTCCTGGAACAAGGAGAGGTTTTCTGGCCTCTCAGTCAGAGCCATACAATGAGAGATTCCCCACTGTCAATAAGAACATTCAGATGCTAGGCAGCCAGAAAAATGGCAAGTGTCAGATTTTCCAAATGTTAGGAGTCAAAGATTACATCGTTAGCCATTTAAACTATAGATGGAAGGAAGGAAGGAAGGAAGGAAGGAAGGAAGGAAGGAAGGAAGGAAGGAAGGAAGGAAGGAAGAAAGAAAGAATGAAAGAAAGAAAGAAAGAAAAGAAAGTCCAATTGAGGAAAGAGTGAAAATTCTTGGTCCATAGAGAACAAGAGGAAAGATACTTTAGGACTTCAGTGCATTCATTCTGTTGAACACTTTTATCCAAACTATGTTCCATAAAATACATCCTCTCTCAAGAGGCTGTCCATTTTGGAGACTCAAAATGCTAATTAGTGAATACATTAAAAGCTTATCTCATTCAGCATTTTCCAAACTTTTTTTAGCACTGAACCCTTGATACCCACAGAATCAGCTTTCCAAAAGCACACTTTGAGAAATGCTGTTTCTGATGAAAAAGTAATGTTATGAACCATTTGAGGCCATTTCACAAGAGTTAAGATTATTCTGATTAGGGAAAAAGGACCTCTCAAGTCTTCAATCCTTGAAATAACTTTATTGATGATCATAATTCAATTTTGATAACATGAAAGGTATAGCTGCTTCCTCTAAATCAGATTACAGAGACTTTCCAAAGATAAGGGAAGGTAAAAACTTTGATTCCATCTTGAAGGCCATCTCTAATGGTCAATAGGTAAGTGGTGACTCTTCCCCCACAATTAGCACAGTTTGACAGAAATAAGAAGCACCCTTGAAAAGCAGATAGAAATTATAAGACAAGTGCTGGGGCTTTGGCTGGATACGGAAGTCCTAATTTTCATTCCTTTTTGTTTAGGAACCCTGGGCCCTTCTTTCTCTAGCAGCCCACAGCCCATGTGCTCTACATCCAAACAGCTCTGCCAGCTTCCATGTTGTCCATCTCTGTGTAATTAAGAACATGACAGCTGAGAGCATGATACAACACTGAAATCACTTCCTTTCATTTACCCCCTTTAATTAAGCAAAGATGAAAAAATTAATCCTTAGCATGAGCGTAATCTGAAAGTGAGAGGTATCAAGTGTTTTATCAGATTCTGCCGGCAACTCTGTACTTGGCTTTGTATCCAGGCAGCAGATTATTGTAGCTTGCCCGACAAACATGATTAATAACTCAACCAGAGCTTTTGTACTGGATGTAGTGTTTGCCAAAAATGGTAGAACTCAGTGGAGAAGGGGTACTACAGTGACAGTTACTTCCCTGACACATGACCCTTCTTTGTAATTATGCAAACTCAATTATGCAGCATTCAATGACATAAGTCTTCTCCTCCCTCCTTTACGTGATGATTGCTGATGCTGCAATTGTTTTCACAGCTCTAAAGTAAAGCCAAAGGAAATATGGTGATCTATCAAAACGTAGTTTCCACATTCAATGTTTGCAGCCTCAGAACCTTGTCAGGCCGCAAACATTTATTGCTGTGCATGGCAGGTATACAGGACACTGTATGCCTTTTGGGGGGAACAGAGAAGCCAGGCATCTGCTCTATCTATGCCCCTTTTACCGGATACCTTTTGAAAATTTGCTATGGCAAAAATTAAAGAACATCTACGGCCATACTACCCAGACACCCTCCAAATGAGACAGTCTGTCAGTGATACGGTCCAGGTTCCGTGACTATTTCTACTGAATAGTTTTGTCAACTGTACCATTTTCCCCCACTTTTGTACAGTTTGTTCCTGACTGTTTAATGTGGTTTCTTCCCTGCTGTGGCAGCTTCCAAACAGCAGCTGTGATGCCACCCACCAGCATCCCAACAATGTCAAGCAGCTCAAGTAAACAGGTTGTGTGCTTCGACCCCTCCTACACACATGCAAGGAAATGCTCGCCTATGCAGATTTCAGCTGGGGGATACCTCTAAGGGAACAGCAGACCCACACAAGGTAGGCTAAATCCTGCCTGGTTTGATTTTGGAAGAATAATAACTTTATTTATAAAGGTCCCCTCCTACCATTGCCTTGGAAAGCAGTCACAATAGTGACTAGATAAAAACGTTAATTAAGACATCATAAGCCACCCTGAAGGAGCGAGAATAAAAATAAAGGAGGAATTTGCAAACGTGGGGGTTTCAAAAGAGTTCGCTAAAGAGAAATAAAGAGAGAGATTCTTGAGAACAAAGTGCCAAAGTGCTGAGAGAGCTCCTAGGCACTGCAGCCCCCAGGACCTCAGCCACAAAGATGTGAGCTGGAAAGCAGCACAGGCAGGCATTGTGGACAGGTGATGGGCCTGCTAGGTCTGCCATATCTCTTGGAAGAATGAATGAATGGCACACTGACATGGATGAGTCTAAATGCCCTATTATTTCCTCTGAAAATCAGTGGGACTAACCAGGACAACCCATTTCATTATTTGCATAAGTCTTTGTGTAAAAATAGTTGTCTAATTCACTGTAAAATAACAAGCATCTGGTTTTTCAATTGTAAACTTGTAATCATCCAATATCCCTTCCACCTTCAAGGATGATGGTTATTTCCCAGCAGGAAGATAAAATCAACCTGTAATCAGATCTACAATAAAAGGTATCTAGCAACACTATGTGTAAGAAACGGTGTTTGTGTATTTGTATACACAAACACAGGTAACCCGGTTTTATTGCTCTCAGTATCAGAACCCTTTAAAATGTGATCGATCACACATAGCCAAGGGAAAGTCCAAAGTAAAAGACCCCCAGAAAAGACTGCCATCCATCACTGTCCCTTACCCTTTTCACCCCATTAGGGGAAAATTTCTAGTCCTAAATAAAGCAACAAATCATGTTTTAAGTACTTCTGCAAACAGAAAGTCAGCTAGCAATTTTATTTAAGATCAACCAAATTTTCAGAACCATTATGCACTACAATATGTGTTGAAGTCAGATCGCCAAGATTAATGATTAGAAGAAAAATAAATGAAAAAAATCAATGTTTTAGTTAATGAGTAACACATGTAGAAAAGATAGGCTTCATTAAGACATTTATGCAAGATAGCCTCTTCACCTGATCTGACCCAATCTAGGCAACTGTACCTTGCTGCTAATCACATCATTAGGAGCTATCTAGTCCAGGTACCTAACAAAGCACCTAGAATTATTTTTAACAGGGATTTAAAATATATATATATATAACTAAAGCCTTTGTTGACAATGGCAATCTCTCATTCTGTAGTAAGAAACGTAAGGCTAATCATATACATTATATATATGCAGTGACCTAAAACACTTCAAAATAGATTCAAACATCAGATTGCAGCTCGCTGTCCCTCAGGGACCATGGCCAGCGTAGTTGTCTCTATATTGATCCTATCTACGTGCTTCCCATTATTCTTGTCCCAAGTGAGCCCTGATCTTTGTTGAGATGCCAGTTTCTTAGCTGGGGCCTCTATTACTCCATCCAAATCTTTGCTTATGCATTTACTCAATGTACAGTCCTTGAATTGAGTAGTTAATACTGAAATACCTGTGTAGGGTTGTAGCTCTGCCTCCATCTGAAGTCCCCTGCTTGGCACTGGACACAGAGGTCAGCATCCTATGGCTCTGGTGGCCAGCACTGCTCCACATGAGCTGCCTGGGAAGCTAGAAGGAAGAAATGATCTGCTTTAGAGGCCTCACTGAAAACAGATCATCTCACTAACCCAGCAAGCATGTCCTTCATGACCATGTTATGGGGATAAATAGTGTCCAGTGTGATAAAGACTCACAAGTAAGAATCATGAGGTGATTTTTACTACTAGTGAAACAGAGAAGTTTGGGTATTAGAGAAATTATGACTCAAGTTTTCTGGTTCTGATCAAAGAAAGCAAACCCAAAGTATGGCTCAAGATTGTACCTGATGTGTGTATTATCAACAAACAGAAAAGGCATTTATTTACTGAGGGGTTTTTATTGGGGGAGTGGGGAGAAAGGAGGCTATGATCACACTATATAAAGTTAAAAATAAAGTTTATTCAAAGTTCCCTCCCCAAATAAAAAAAATAATAAACAAAGTTCCCTCCCAAATCCAAATTAATTGAATTCAAAAAATGTATTTTTCTAAGATGAAAGCCTAATCAAGTTTTTCTTTCATTTAGTGTGATCTCTGCCAACATTCACCCTCTTAGATTCAATAGTGACAAGTTTTATATAAAACTTGAGGGTGATAACATGCACCACACACAAAAACCAATCTCATGATTTTAAATTCATATCTTATTACAGTGAATTATTCTCAGTTACTTCAAAGCTATGGGCTTTATGGATGGAAGGGTAATATCAATAACAGTTGTAATTATGATCAGCAGAGAGAAAATTGGTTTTTGTAGTAATGCCACAAATCCCAGATTTTAAAAAGATGTTCTGAGTTTCTGCCCTGTGGTAGAGAACATGCTCAGTGCTGAGAAAACAAGTAAATACAGCACAGCCCCTAATCTCAAACTTCTCAGACTAGTTATGGAATCAAAGAATAAGTAGCAATTAAAAACACAATGGTAGGAGCCCCTGGGTGGCTCAGTCGGTTAAGTGTCCGACTCTGGCTTAGGTCATGATCTCACGGTTCTTGAGTTCGAGCCCCACATTGGGCTCTATGCTGACAGCCAAGAGCCTGGAGCCTGCTTCAGATCCTGTGTCTCCCTCTCTCTGCCCCTCCCTCACCCACACTCTTTCTCTTTCAAAAATCAATCAACATTAAATACATAGATACATACATACATACATACATACATACATTCACATACAATGATAGATGCATTATTGGTCAGAAATGGTATTTGGCAGCAAGTAATCCAAAACCCAATTCACAACAGCTTTAAGAGGAAGGAACTTGCTTCATTTAACAAGAAACCTACAGATAAGGCAGCCCAGGGCTGATTCTACAGCTTAATCATGGCATCAGGGACCCAAGCTGTTTTTTTTGTCTTGTTTTAAACATGTCGCTCCATCACCCTGTGGATACTGAATTTCATCCTCATGGTGTCAAAATGGTGTAACTAGCACCATACATTCTATTCAGATTCCAGAAAAAAGAAGAAAGGGATAAAACATTTTCCAAATGTTAAGTAGAGTGGAATTAAAATTTAAGAAAAAAAATTTTTTCCAGAAACTCTATCTAGAAACGTCTACTTTTCAGTGGCCAGAAATGGGTCAACCATCAGCAAAGTAGTATGGGAAGATATTTTAGATGTGCCATGAAGAAGAAACAGAGAAGTACAACTTGGTAGACAACTAGCAGTGTCTGCCACAGAACTATGGAAACTTCAAAAGACTAGCTAACATATATCAGGGAAGTTTTTCCAGAGGAAAAGACAATTAGGTTTAACATGGAATTTCTACCAAGAACAAGTGAGGTGTGCACACGGAGAGGAAGTATTGGAGCAAAAATAGAAAGGGCATTTGAAGCACAGAACACAGAGGTGTTCCTAGCACTGCAAGCAGTTCAGTATGACTGGATCGCAGGCTTCACATTGGGAAGGGGACAGGACGCGAACGGAGTTTCGTGAAAAGCCTAATGACACATAGGCATGTGAAATTTCAAAGAGCCTTGTGGGCTGTGCCACACTAAGTAGTTCTGGCTTTAAGGTGAAGCTGAGAAGATGCCATTGTATTATGGTAAGTCTTATTGTTGGCATGACAAGCTCACCTCATGTCATCCTGTGGAGGAGCCTCTGGTAGGATAACATTCCTTCTCCGTCTCTCTCATTTTTGAGCTAGCCCTGCTCCTCCTACATTATAATATAACAGGGCAATGTCTGCCTTTATGAAGGACATCTGCAATTGTCATTACTGCCCATGACCAGTTCAGTAAATCTACTTCTGAAGTACATGGTTAGGAAGCTCATTGTAGCCTTACATTCAAACCAACTTCTCCAATGCAGCTTTACCAATAGTAATATTGATATATTGGTTTTCTTCCATCTGATGCCTCTCACAGTTGGTTCTGAAGTTGGTCCACCTCAACAGTTGGTGACTTCTTATCCTGTTCCCCAGTGTCTCTCGTCATACTATTTCGTCCCCTTACCCTTGCATTCATCCTTGGCCACATGGTTTCTTTGTTCTTCCCAGTCTCAGCACATGGGTGCAGGGAGAGCTGAAACACCTCCAGGCTAGTGGCTGAGCTCTGCTATGCTCTGCCTGATGGTTATACGGCAGAAACTCCTCTCATGGGGTTACTTTTCATTAGAAATAAATTTAGTTGGGAACTCTGTGCCTGGCACTTCTATCCTGTAGAATATTGGCCAGAACTCTCCACTGTTTCCAAAATAAAGCTCTGCCTTAATTGCCTCTGGCGAAATATTTGAATATAAAATCCAAAAACATGTGAAGTACACTGCTGACATTGATGGTACCCAAAATGACACATTTGCTTGGTTAAAGAATTATGTCAGAAAGAAGTGAAAACAGAAATTCAAGCCACATGATCCTTACCTGGGCATGTTCTCTGCATTTGTGTGGAAAGCTCATTAGTATATTCCCTAGTCTCTCTTGATTGGAAAACATAGGGTACAGCTGTACAAACATTGCTCAAACAGCTTCCAAGAACATCAGAAGAGAATGGTGATATCAAATGGTAGTGTTAATGAGAGCATTGCTGCTCAGAGACAGAAAATTTGCAAATGTTGGGTGTGAGGTAGAAAATGCAGAAGAATTACACAGAAGTAAATGCTGAAGGGATACCAGGGTGGCTCGGTCAGTTAAATGTCTGACTTCGGCTCAGGTCATGATCTAGTGGTTCGTGGGTTCGAGCCCTGCGTCAGGCTCTGTGCTGACAGATCAGAGTGTGGAGGCTTGGTTTCTATGTCTCCCTGTCTCTCTGCCCCTCCCCTGCTCATTCTCTCTCTCCTCTCCTCTCTCTCTCTTCCCCCCTCTCAAAAATAAGTAAATAAACATTTTAAAAAGTTAGATATTCTGAAATATTAAAAAAAAGAGGAGAGTCCAGAAATCTGACTATAAGTTATGCACAAGGAACAGAGCGTGGGCACTGATAAAAAAAAAAAAAAAACAACAAATAAGAATCAGGGGTGCTTGAGTGGCTCAGTCAGTTAAACCTCTAACTCTTGGTTAGGCTCAGATCAGGATCTCATGGTTCATGAGTTTGAACCCTGCATGGGGTATTCTCTATCTCTCCCTCTCTCTCTGCCCCTCCCCCACTTATGTGTGCACACTGTCTCTCTCAAAAAAAAAAAAAAAACATTAAAAAGAAAAACAAATAAGAATCAAAATGAGAGAAATTAACATCTCCTAGAAGTGGTCCAGGCACCCTGGACTGATCTGTTAAAAACTCATGGCTCCTGCCCCACCATGTCTTAAGATGGAGAGGGCATGCGGATTCCAAGGGCAGACAAAAGTGATGTTCTTTACAAGGTTATTTAGATAACATAATGCCAAGTGCATTCATTTCCTAGGGTTGCTATAACAAAGAACCACAAACTGAGTTGCTTAAAACAACAGAAATTTATCGTCTTATAGATTTGTAGGCTAGAATTCCAAAATCAAGAAACTGGCAAGGCCATATTCCCTTTGAAACCTGACAATCCTTCCTTGGCCTTTTCCTAGCTTCTGCTGGCTTGCCAGTAACCCTAACATTCCTTTGCTTGCAGGTGCAGTGCTTCCATCTCTGCCTCCATCATCACATGGTCATCTTCTCCCTGTGTGTGTCTGTCTCCGTGACTCTTCTCTTCTTCTTACAAGGAAACTAGCCATAATGGATTCAAGGTCCACCATATTCCTGTATGGCCCCATCTTAACTTGTATCTTAATTATAGCTGCAAAGATTCTATTTTCAAATAATTTCGTATTCACAGCCACCAAGAGTTAGGGCTTAAGCATATCTTTTAGGAGGATACAATACAAGCCTTAAATCTTGTGTTTGACTAATTAGTGTGGATGGGAAGCTTAGGCTGAAAAAGTAGAATAGCAGTTTCTGCAAGAAAAAAGTCAAAGGCAAGGTAGACCCATTCACACAATGCTAACAGACAACATAAAGACTTACTCTATGACAGACACTGCTCTAACTCTTTTGCAAATATCCACACATTTTCCCTCACTATGATGACATGAGGTTGTAGTTTTCTACTTATTTAAAGATGAGAAAACTAAAGCACAGAGGTATCAAATTGCAGTGATGTGTCAACACCGGAAATTAAACCCAGATAGTCTGGCGGTATTTATGTGCCTAACTAGGATAAGATTTCAAATTGCAAGCTGGCTCCTCAAATTTTTAAGAATTATTACCAGCTACATCTTCCTTTTTCCTCCTGATTAGCAGCATTGTGATGGGCTAATGGGTGACGTGAGGTTAAATGTGCCTTAAGGACTGGCCATAAAAGGATTACCAAGTTTACAAAATGTAGGTTCAGAGTCAGCTCTGTATTCATGTATGCTCATAATTATAGGCATACATTTAAACCTCTTTTCATTCTTTTGATAATACCTACTTCTATTATCTGAGAATAGGTACCTAACTGAATCACAAAGTTATATATACCTCCCACTTCCCTACACATTTTCTTTTCATTATCTGTATTAGGAAGAATAACTAAAGAACTGACATTTCAACTTGCCACATTTAAAATCTGCTATACTTAAATTTATTTTTATAAAAAATGTTTATAGTCATAGATATATACAAAAATAAATATAAACATAAGGAAGCATATGCAAAATACAGATAAGAGCATGGAGCCTGCTTTGGTTTCTATGTCTCCCTGTCTCTCTGCCCCTCCCCTGCTCATTCTCTCTCCCTCTCCCTCTCCCTCTCTCTCTTCTCTCTCAAAAATGAACATTAATTTTTTTTTTTTAAGCAAACGCTGAAGAATCAAGACTAGGGTGGAGATACACCCATTTCACCCTGGGGATAGAAAACAAAAAGAATAACCTCTGGATCTCCCCCAGTGCATAAATACAAAATACATAGATACTCTTGGAAAATTTTTCTACTAATGAAATATAAATCAACCAAAAATAATTTTTTAACATTAGACTCACGCGTGTCTCTTAATTGGCATGAAAAGTGAGTTTTCAAATCAGCTACAGTTCTATGTGTTTTGCATTTGTTCCCTTGTCATGCCATTTGGGCACTGCACAGTGATGAAAGACAACTTCCTAATGGAAATGTATTTTTGGTATGTCTGATTCTTCTAGAAGACAGAATGAGTGAAGGATGCTGAAAACAGCATAATGGGGGTACCTAATCATTTTTGTTGAATTTTCTATTTGCCCATTCATATGGATAGTTAGCAGCTATTCTTAACAAGTAAGAAACAAAACTTGGTCTTATGGCCAGGATCAGCTCAGTGAACAATGTTGACCAGAAAACTTTTCTTTCCTAGATTTTTTATTCTTCATTATGCCTCTCCCCTTTTTTAAATTAAACTTACTTAAGTTAGTTAACTACAGTGTAGTATTGGTTTCAGAAGTAGGACCCAGTGATTCATCACTTACATATAACACCCAGTGCTCACCCAAAAACGTGCCCTCTGAAATGCCCATTATCCATTTAGCCTATCCCCCCTCCCACTCCCCCCACCCCAGCAACCCTCAGTTTGTTCTCTGTATTTAAGAGTCTTTTATGGTTTGCCTCTCTCTTTTTTTTTCCTTCCCTTCCCCTATGTTCATCTGTTGTGTTTCTTAAATTCCACGTGTGAGTGAAATCATATATTTGTCTTTCTCTAATTTATTTAACTTAGTATAATACATTCTAATTCCTTCCACATTGTTACAAATGGCAAGATTTCATTCTTTTTGATCACCAAGTAGTATTCCACTGTACACATATGTACCACATCTTCTTTATCCATTCATCGTCAAAGTACATTTGGGATCTTTCCATAATTTGCCTATTGTTGATAGCACTGCTATAAACATTGGAGTGCATGTGCTCCTTTTAATCAGCACTTCTGTATCCTTTGGATAAAAAGGTAGTTGCTCAATTGCTGGGTCATAAGGTAGCTCTATTCTTATGAGAAACCTCCACACTGTTCTCCAGAGTGCTGCACCAGTTTGCATTCCCACCAACAGTGCAAAAGGATTCCCTTTCCTCTGCATCCTTGCCAACATCTGTTGTTTCTTGAGTTATTCATTTTAGCCATTCTGACAGGTATGAAGTTGTATTTCATTGTGGTTTTGATTTGTATTTCCCTGATGATGAGTGATGTTGAGCATCTTTTCACATGTCTATTAGCCATCTGGATGTCTTCCTTGGCGAAGTGTCTACTCATGTTTTCTTCCCATTTCCTCACTGGATTATTTGTTTGTTGGGTGTTGAGTTTGATAAGTTCTTCATAGATTATGGATACTGACCATTTGTCCAGTATGCCATTTGCAAATATCTTCTCCCATTCCATCAGTTGCCATTTAGTCTTGATAATTGTTTCTTTCACTCTGCAGCAGTTTTTTATCTTGATAAATTCTCAATAGTTCATTTGCTTTTATTTCCCTTGCTTCTGGAGACATGTCTAGTAAGAAGTTGCTGTGGCCAAGGTCAAAGAGGCTGTTGCCTGTTTTCTCCTCTAGGATTTTGATGGTTTCCTATCTCACATTTAGGTATTTTATCCATTTTTAATTTATTTTCATGTATAGTGTAAGAAAGTCATCCAGTTTTCCTAGCACCATTTGCTGAACAGACTGTGTTTTTTTCCATTGGATACTCTTTCCTACTTTGTTGAAGATTAGCTGGCCATACAGCTGTGGGTCCATTTCTGGGTTCTCTATTCTGTTCCATTGATCCATGTGTCTGTTTTTGTGCCAGTACCATAATCTCTTGATGATTACAGTTTTGTGATACAGCTTAAAGTCTGGAATTGTGATGACTCTAGCTTTGGTTTTCTTTTTCAACGTTACTTTGGCTATTTGGTGTCTTTTCTGGTTCCTAAAGTTTAGGTTTGTTTGTTCTAGTTCTGCAAAGAATGCTGATGTTGTTTTGATAGGGATTTTGTTGAATGCGTAGATTGCTTTGGGTAGTATCCACAATGTTAACAATATTTGTTTTTCCAGTCCATGAGGCATGAACTGTTTTTCCATTTTTTTGTGTCTTCTTCAATTTCTTTCATAAGCTTTCTATACTTGTCAGCGTACAGATCTTTCACCTCTTTGGTTGTGTTCATTCCTAGGTATCTTATGGTTTTTGGTGCAATTGTAAATGGGATTGATTCCTTGGTTTCTCTTTCTGTTGTTTCATTATTGGTGTATAGAAATGCAACTAATTTCTGTATGTTGATTTTATATCCTGTGACTTTGCTGAATTGATGTCAGTTCTAAAAGTTTTTTGGTGGAGTCCTTTGGGTTTTCTACATCTGTGAAGAATGAAAGTTTCACTTCTTCCTTGCCAATTTGAATGACTTTCATTTCTTTTTGTTGTCTGACTGCTGAGACTAGGACTTCTAGTACTATGTTGAACAACAGTGGTAAGAGTGGCCATCCCTCTCGTGTTCTGACCTCAGGGGAAAAGCTCTCAGTTTCTCCCCATTGAGGATATTAGCTGTGGGTCTTCTGTATATGGCCTTTATGATATTGAGGTATATTCCTTCGGTCCCTACTTTCTTGAGAGTTTTTATCAAGAAAGGATGCTGTATTTTGTCAAATGCTTTTTCTGCATCTATTGAGATAATCTTATGGTTTTTATTCTTTCTTTTATTAATGGGCTATATCACATTGATTGATTGGCTAATACTGAACCACCTCTGCAACCAAGGAACAAGTCTCATTTGATCTTGGTGAGTGATTCTTTTAATGTACTGTTGGATACAATTTGCTAGTATCTTGTTGAAAATGTTTGCATCCAGGCTCATCAGGGATATTGGCCTGTAATTCTCCTTTTTAGTGGGGTCTTTGTCTGGTTTTGGAATCAAGGTGAGGCTGGCTTCATAGAATGAGTCTGGAAACTTTCTTTCCATTTCTATTTTTTGGATCCCCTCCTTTTGCTAATGTAGTTGCTTCATTATTTTGTCTTCCTCACTATCTAGAATTCCTTCAAAATCTCAACTTCAGATATATCCATAGTACACGTCCTTTACACCACAGAGAAGATTTAATCACCATTCAGATGCACTGGCATTGCAGTGCTAGCCCAAGAAGGCCTACATTTGAATCCCAGCTCTGCCATGCCTCCATGTGTGGTCTGAAGTAAGTTAGTTAATCTCTCTAGGCCTCAGTTTACTTCTCTGAAATGGGGATGATGGATAATCATACCCACTGCTGAGATTTGTTATGAGGACTGAAGGAATGATTAAAATAGACTTTCACAGAGTAATCCCAACAAATAATAGCTAATCAACACTACAGTATCTCCTCTCATGGCATTTGCACTACAAACCTAATTTCAAACTGGCATGAAGGGAAGGTTAGGCACAGAAATATTCGGTGGGGGTAGAAGAATAGACTATGCTGCTTAAATATAAAGCTAAACCAAAACTTCAAATAAAACCTAGCCTACAGAACTGTTGTGGAGTTTGTGATGAGTGTGGTTGGAAAGGGAGATTATGTAAAGGCAATATGCACCTTGTAGGACCCAGAAACAGTCCATGGGTTGACATCTGGCTGGGTGTTCCAGGTGCCCTAAAACCCCCCACAAAACCAGAGTTAAAAAGCTAACACCAGGGGCGCCTGGGTGGTGCAGTCGGTTAAGCGTCCGACTTCAGCCAGGTCACGATCTCGCGGTCCGGGAGTTCGAGCCCCGCGTCAGGCTCTGGGCTGATGGCTCAGAGCCTGGAGCCTGTTTCCGATTCTGTGTCTCCTTCTCTCTCTGCCCCTCGCCCGTTCATGCTCTGTCTCTCTCTGTCCCAAAAATAAATAAACGTTGAAAAAAAAAAATTAAAAAAAAAAAAAAAAAAAGCTAACACCACAGAGGCCTGACCATACTTTAGATGGGTCTGAAGCTGTTAGATCAATATAATACATTTTTTCACAGTTCTTTTAAAATAATTAAATTTCAAAATACCATCAGCTCGCTAAGAAGAAAATTCAGGAAACTACATGGACCAATTTCAAGCATATTAGGCATCTAGTCTAGGAAATAGTATCTACTGAGACCATTGATTTGTACAGAGTAGATGCTCAGTAAATACAGAAAGGAGTCCATTCTGCCCATGGACTTGTATGTCAGGGAGAAAGGATGAGGACTTTTGAAAAGGGTCTTCCAAAAGTTCTGCTGCTTAAAAATTTGCAACACCTCAGTGAAACAAAACTGTAGTGATTTTTTTGTTTTGCTAGAAAAGTATCATGACATTAGTTTTTAACTACAAAAAAAAAAATAGAGATGTTTAAGCTCTGCAGAAAGAGCAAGCTTTGCCTGTGGCAAATTCACAAAATTTCATAATTCCACCAGAGGCAAAGTGTCAGAGTTTTCCCCATAGGAGCTACATTCCCAGTTGGAAATGTGAAATTTTAGCTCAGAAAAAAAACCTGGGTATGTTTTGCAAAAAGTTAAAACTGATTCTCTTATTTTGATTCTGGGTAAGGCCAAACCACCCCAAGGTGGGGAAAGTAACAAGTAGGGAAGAGAGGAAGATAAGGTCTAGAATCAGAAGAGAGAGGGGGCGTAAGTGAACAAAAATACTTGGCAGAAGAAATCCTGAGAAAGATTAAAAGGAAATGATATGATGGATATGCTGTGACCTTACAGAATTTAAGAGCTTAGAAGATTGTTTAAAGACCAGGTTCAGTAGTAAATCCCCAACCAAGACCCTGAGACCAGAATGTCTATTCATGCCCTCTATTTCTGCCAAATCCAACCTTTTCTCTCTGTTCCTGCCTCTGGTATTTTCCTTTGATGAAAACAGTGCCAGGTTTTATTATACAATTTCAAAGGGAAAGGATTTTGTTTCTGTATTTGGACTGAATTTTCAAGATGTAATTTCCTAAAACAAGCTTTGGAGAAGAGCATAAAAGTACAACTTTAAGATGTTTCACAAACATCTGACCCTTTTTTTTTTTTTCCAAAGGATTGCAAAGCCTCATAAATCTTCAGCTTTGTTCTGTGGGCTCCAGCTCCTTGACTGCAGAATTTTCAATCTACATCATGTATAAAGCACATAAACTGGACTGGAAAGGACTGTACAATGGGGAAATTTAAATATATGGTTTTAATCCCATTAATTAAGTACTATTATTGGAGATGGGCTGGAGACCATAAGGCACTAAAAACAATTTTTTTATTAAATAATATGGTTCTTCCACCATCCCTGAAGATCTTTTGTGTATTCACTCATTTTCCTCCTAACCCCCGCCAACACTGTCTCTTATCCTTCAGACAGAGGAAATAATGTGAAAGGCTTTAACATCAGAAGATTCAAAGATTTTTGAGTACTTATAACCTTCTGAGGCAACAGATCTGAATAAGAACCTACACTAAATACAGCTTCTCCTGTCAGAATTGAACTATCTTTGATATAAAAAAGACTGGGTTTATAAAATGCATTCAGATTTACCTCCAGCACTCTGCACAAACTGCCTATCCTAATCTAAGATGAAGCAATTCCATATGGCCCTTGATAGTTCTTGCGTACAGGACATTTCAGGATGCTCAGAGAAGACAGGTAGGTGCGTATAAAGACAGAAGACCATTCACTTAGAGTCATGCAATAGGAAAACTCTCACCAGGACATCAAAAATCAATGAAGACATTATGCCACCTCACAGTCCAGTAAAAGAGCTAGATAAATGCTCAACTACTTGAATAAATCATTTATGAAACACTGGGGGGGTAGACATACCATATTCCAGACCTTGAATTAGAAGAAAAGAAATGACAATTTAAGCAGTGATTTCAAGTTTGGCTGCAGTTTGCAAATAACTGTTTTAAAAATTCCTCATAGTGGAGAATCTCGGACCATTTCTCTCTTAGGAGACGTTTCATTAATAAGAGTTGGCTGCTGAGTTTGAGGAAATGGGAACTTTCATACACATCGTAAGTGGCTAATGAAAAGGAAGATCCCAAATTATTCATGATAGCTAAAGAACACTCAGAGAAGTAGAACATGCAGCAAGACAGCATGACAGAGAGTCCCAGTGGCTAGAAAGGCCTGAAGTCCAGAGGGTATTCATATGAACAGCCATGCACAGATATACTAGTAAGTCACTGAGGAAATCGGGTAAAAGAGTCTGATAGTGAATGAGAAATCCCAGGGACTAATCTACAGAAAACAGGAAACCTTGAAGAACTGACAGTGAGCAAAGAGAAAAGAGGTGAGTCTCCTGCAGCACAGGATTCAGTTGCTATTAATTCAGCCCCTCTAATCACCTAATTTTATCTTAAGTGTTTCCCAAGCTTTATTATTTTCTGCAAACAAATCACCTGGAGAATCTAGTCAAAATGCAAATTCTAATGCAAGGAACTTCTGGGAGAGGCCAGAGACGTTACTTTCAGATGATGGCGGCACTACTAATCCATGGACCATGCACTAAATTTCAGAGTACCTATAAGGCTGAATCTCATCATGTCAGTGAAATTATCACAAACTAATAGATGTAGTACCTCCAGGTACTTCAAGATAATGAAGCACCCTGGTCTCTGAATTATCTCTGGATCTAGTTTACTTTCTGTCCATGTGACTTGCTTCTCTTCTCGAAGGGCATATAACTGAAAGAGTGTGATGAAGGTGGTATCCAAATTTTCATTTGAACTCCCTGTCTCCCATTTTGTGACTTAACAATCAAAGACCAATTAATGAGTTTTATGAGTCAGAATTCTCTAACATGGTAATAATCATATAATCCTCAACAAAGCTATTGTGAAGGTCAAAACTGGATTATGTAAGTAAAACATATAGTAAGAACTCAGCAAATATCAGCCCTTCTTCCTTCTCTCCTCTATTAATAACAAGTACAGCTATCACTAAAAGAGCTGGCAGTGGACAATGAACTTTCAATGACACATTTTTTTGTCCACTAAAGTCCATAAACAAGATCCATGTCATCACCCTCTAAAGATGAAGAAATTAAAATTCATAGAGGTTTGGTGTAGTCATCAAGAGCCCAAGGTGTCACTCTAATACACTTCAATTCAGATTCTCTATTTGTCTCTCATAAAAACTTTGTCATTTGTAGAGTAGCACTTACATTGAGTAAAATACATGTAAAATGCCTATTAGAACTTCCTGTTAAATAAAATGAAAAGAATTTAAGTCATTGTATTAGTTTGCTAGAACTGCCAGAACAAAGTACCGCAGACTGGGGGCTTAAACAGCAGAAATTTATTGTCCACAGTTCTGGAGACTCTACGTCCAAAATTAAAATACAAACAAAGTTCCTTTTAAAGACTGTGAGGAAAGGACCTGATCCAGGCTTCTCTCCTTGGCTTGTAGATGGCTGCTTTTCTCTATATCTCTTCACATTGGCTTCCCTCTAAGCCTGTGTCTACGTACAAATTTCTCTTTTTTATGAGGAGGACTAGTTTTATTGAATTAGAATCTACCTTTATGACCTCATTTTAAATTGATTACCTCTGTAAATACCCTCTCTTCTTTTCTCTCTAAGGTTTATTTATTTATTTTGGAAGAGACCGAGAGCACAAGCAAGGGAAGGGCAGAGAGGTGGGGGGAAAGACAGAATTGCAAGCAGACTGCATGCTATCAGCACAGAGCCTGACATGGGGCTTGAACTCACAAACTGTGAGATCATGACCTGAGCCAAAACGAAGAGTCAGACATTTAACTGACTAAGCCATCCAGGAGCCTCAACACCATATTTCCAAATAAGATCACATTTTGAAGTACTGGGTTAGGACTTCTACGTATGAATTTTGGGGAGATGCAATTCAACCATAAATTCAACCCACAAAGACAAAACTGTAAACAAAAGTCAACAGAGTGTTGGAAGATGAAATATGGACTGAAGGAGAGAAGATGTAAGAAATCTGAATGTCAAATACCCAGGGTAATGAATGGGATGCAAACAAGAAATGAGGGATTTCATAATATAAAACACCAGAAAGGTCCTGAAATGGTACTAACTTATTCTTCCAAAGAGACAAGAGAAGCAAAAGCCTGAAACAAGACATTTAAGAATATGTATTAGGAATAGTTATATCCCCAGGCATTCTCTACTCCATAAACAGGATTTATTTGCTGGACAAATTGAACCATGCACATTATAAACCCAGGGAGGATTAGGGTAGAGGAAGCACCCTACTGAAAATCAGCTCAGCAAATTAAGTTAAAAATGGCATACTGAATGACAAGACCTCCAACTCTTTTCTTCACTCTGCTTTAGGAATGTTGGCAGTCAGGCAAATACTGCCTCAGGCAAGTAATTGGTATCTTGTTCTCTGGTCTGGCATAACTGACGAGCTCCAGTAGGGGTAAAATTAATAAACATTGACACTTAGGGTCCCCTCAGGAAACTTCTAGATCCCTGGCCATTAGATCTTTAGCTGTTCAGCTTTGACCATGCACACAAAATTTCCAACCATGCTTTTTAGTTCCTCATTCTATTTTAAAAACTATTTTAAGATGCAACATATAAACAAAACAGTGCCTAAAATATAAATGAAATATACTCTGTGAAATATCACATAGTGAACACCTACATGGCCACCAAACAAATCAAGAAAAACTTCTAGCAACACAGAAGCCATTCCCCTCATGGCTTTCCCAAAGGCGACTCCTCCCTCCTCTTCTCAAATATAACTACTATTCTGTAATCTAACACCACAGTTTAGTGTTGCCTGTTTTGGAATACTACCAGACGAATGTTTAGAAGATACTTGTTTTTATCTGGCTTCTTCTCCCCAACAGTATGCTTGAGAGTTTGACCTACAAATTCAGAAGCATCTGGAGGGTTTTGTTTTGTTTTTACTACTGTATAATATTCTTGGATGACAACACCACAACTTAATGTATCCACTCTATTGTCAATAGGTATCTACTATTTATGATTTTTTTCAACATTATATTTGTGAGACTTATCCATATTGCTGAAGATAACTATAGCCTATCATTCATGTTGTTGCAGGTATCCATAGTCTAGATTTTTCAATGCTGTATAATGTTCCATTAAAGAACAAATTTGTATCAATTCTACTATTAATGGATGTCTCATTTGTTTTCATTTTTTGCCTATTATGAATGATACTTCAGACATTCCTGCATGTATCTCTTCTTGCACATGTCTAGGCCTCTCTACTGGGTTTTTAACTAAAGTAGAAGCACTGGGTCATAAAGTATGCATATTCCAAATTTATACACAAACTAATTTTCCCCAGTTATTTTGTAACAATTTACCTTCCTGAAAATAAACTAAGAAAATTCCTATTTTTCCATATTCTCACCAACACTGGACAGTTCACAATCTTTTTAAATTTAGAGGGCCTTACTTTCAAAGAAAGTAAAACCAAGATCAACAGCTATTTGAGGGAAACTTCCAATGTGAAAATAAAAACAAAAATAAAAATGAAGACTGTAAAATGCATAGGGAAAACAGATAAAAATACATTTAATATTTTAGTAGCTTCAGAGGGGTAAAATGCTATTAATCCCATATGGAAAAGGTTTTTATAAAATAGAGAATAAGAAACTACTAAAATTCAATAGAAGAACTGAGAGAAATTTTAAGAATTTCTCCCAAAAGCTGGGGGTGAGTGGGTGGAGAGAAAACAGAAAACCAGGGAAAGTTAAAAAAAAAAAAAAAAATCTCACAATGCTGCACTACTAATTTATAGGAGTTCCAGGAAGAAAGCAAAACAAAAAGTCAGCAAACAGATGGAAGGAAATGATCAAAAAGCAGGTACAGGGGAAACTGCTAGAACTGCCGAACATGCATGCATTTTTAGATTCAAGGGGCTCACCACGTGCACAGCACATGGACTGACACAAAACAAAAGCACATCAAGCCACAGTGCCATTGAATTTTAAACACCAAGGATAAAAAGAAGATTCTAAAACACTCAGAGTATAAATCACAGACAATATAACAAAGGAAGTGGGATAAAAAATGTCAGTAGGACTCTACAAGAGCAACATCGAGGTTATAACACAATAGGGAAAAAAACTTCAAAATCAAGTGAGTCAGTCCAGGCGAAAAAAAGAGAACGAAAAAAAATCACACAACAAAAAAGCATACATGGCTCATCACCATGATACACTGAGGTAAAAGAAGCTGCATGCATGTGTGAGTGTGAGAATATGGGTTTGTGTGTTATGGAAAATGTAATAGTTTTAATAATATTCTGAGAATCATTATTATTTCACCTGAGAATTCTCTACCTGGCCAAGATATCAACCCTGTGTGAGGGTAAAATAAAGACATGTCACATGGTCAAGAACTCAAACACTGCACCCCATGTACACTTTCTCAGAAAGTTACAACAGGAAATGCTTAATAAAACCAAAGAGGACACTGGATTCAGGAAACAGAGATAAATCAAGGTCCTGAGAAAATACATGTGCAGCAGGCCAAGACAATTAGTCCAGGATTAAGAAAACAGAACACTCCATAAGTTTATTCTTAAGGAAAAAAAAGCCTAATAGATTAGCTGGCTTGTTTGATCTTATAGGAAACATGATTCCATGGGTTTTTGCAATTCTGTCATGGAATTTGAAAAATTAATGACAGTTACATAATAGAAAACTAAGCATACCACAATGAGAGAGAGAGAGAGAGATGCATAAAAGAGCTTTCTACAGCCTCAGGGGAGAGCAGTTGTTTAAAAAAAAAAAAAGCAAGAGTATTCATAGTACACTATTTGACAGACAGGTATGTCATAATAATGTAACTTGTGTTGGGATATGTCCATCTTGCTTGGAGAAAATGCTGGGAGAAGAGGAGGAAACGCAGACCTACCAAGATAAAGTCTACAGATAACATATAAAGTATATAAATCAAAAAATAGTATCATATTTAGATATATAGAAATAAAAGTCAGAAGAAAAAAGTTAAAAAGTTGAAAGTGGTCAGGGAACCTGGGTGGCTGAGTTGGTTAAGTGTCTGACTCTTGGTTTCAGCTCAGGTCATAATCTCACAGTTTCTAAGTTCAAGCCCTGCATCAGGCTCTGAGCTGACAACACAGAGCTTGCTTGGGATCCTCTCTTCCTCTCTGTCTCTCTCTCTCTGGCCTCACCAGTTTGCTCTTTCTCACTCTCTCAAAAATAAGTAATAAAAATTAAAATTAAAAAAAATTTTTTTTTTAAGTTGAAAGTGGTTCCCATTAAGGAGTGGGATGGGGCAAGGGACCTTCACTGACACTGTTATGTGCCCTGTTGTATTTTGACTTTTTAAACTATGTAAGTGAATTACTCCAGTAAACTTTTAATTAGGGAAGTAATAATAAAAATAAAATGCTTGGCATAGTAATAATAAAAATAAAATGCTTGGTATAGAACAAAGTAAGCATTGATAATGGCAATCATAACTTTTACTGTGAGTTAGATACTATGCTACATGCATTACCTGAATGACAGAATTTAATCTTTTCAATAAACCTTTTACATTTTACAGGTAAGAAAACAGGGCCACTGAAAGGTTTTGTTACTTTACCCAAATGACATAGCTAGCTAGTAAAGAGAAGAACCAAGCTCAGTCAGCCTTTAGAATGGGCTGTTAACCCCCAGGCTCCACTGTACATAGAAATGAAGGTGCCCATTATCACAAACCTAACGATCTTGCTACGAACTGACACAGCAAAGTCCTCTGATTCTAAACCCCATGTTTTCAATACATTCTATTATAAAACTATGAAATTAAATATTTCATTTTCAATGGAGGTATTTTCTAGAACCACAAAAATTAAAAATGTTTTGCACTTGACAACTAAATATTTCTCCTCGGGAAATCCTTACTCATTTTGCTATAGCTGCAATGTCCCTATCAGCTTTCCTCAATCAGAAATATCTATCACCTCAACAAAGATAACTTTGAATAGCTTTCCACTGCAGCACCATTCAACCTGCTGCCACTAGGTTAACCTCCCCTTGGTACCCAAAACAGAAAGGTGAGGGAAGCACGAACACTCAGAATGCTAGTACTAGAATTTAAAGCAGGCTTTGTCTCTGAAGCACCCATTAATAAAGACAGAGCATCATTTAGGAAATGAAGTAACTAATTAAGGATACTGCACAAATAAAAATAATGAAAAAGAATCCATTCCTTTCAGCTATCAAGATTTTGACTGAAATTATGATATAAAAGAATTCACTAACCTTTTTTTTTTTTTTTCCAGAAAGAGAGAGAGAGAGAAAGCATGAGTGTGGGAGGAGCAAGAAAGAGAATCTCAAGCAGGCTCCACATTGTGAGCACAGAGCCTGATGTAGGGCTCAAACCCACAAACTGTGAGATCGTGACCTCGTGACCTGAGCCAAAGTCGGACACTTAACCAACTGAGCCACATAGGTGTCCCCAAAAGAATTCACTAATTTATAAGGTCCATATGAACAGGCCTCTTCCAGATCTGACCTCATCAAACAACACCATTTCCTCTGTTTATTGACTAGACTCCAGCCACCATGGCCTTCTTTGTTGTTCCCCAAGTACATCAATCCCATCTCACAGCCTTCACACTTGCCCTTCCTTCTCTCTGGAACACACTTGCCTCAGGTCCTCATGTGGCTCAATTATCTATGGATCAGATCAGATACCACCTCTTCAAATAAGACTTCCCTGAGCACCCTCTAGCAACTAGACTACCCCATTCCAGTACATGTCTCTCATTGTACCCTGCTTTATCTTCAGAATATGTCATTCTATTTGGACTCTGTATCTCTGCTCAATTTTTCATTGTTTCTGTCCTCCACTAGAATATAACTCCATAATTTGTCCACTGATGAATCAGCAGAGCCTGGCACTGATTAAGTGGCAAATAAATATTTGAAGGAGGGAGGGAGGGAGGAAAAGAAGACAGGCACACTTTTTAGCATTCCCTAAGGTAGGACCCAGCCAGGTTACACCTAGACCTTCTGAGGACATTGCCAGTGTCAGTACAAGTCCATTCCAACCTTCCCTGACATCATCAATATGGTTGGAAGTGAAATTAAGCGCTGTAAAACACTCAGGTAAGAAAAGGGGACCCTGGCAACAATTAGCGACAGAGAAGCAAATGAAAATGGTACCCATTATGTGTAGGCAGTAAGTACAAAATATACTTAGAGAAGAAACATACGTTTTGTCTTCTAAAACAAATCAAGAGAACTTAGAAAGTAGAAAAAGAGTAGTTAAAAACAAGCAACCATTTGGAAATTAGAATTTCAGATTCAGCTTTTGATGCCAGTGTCCAGGAATATAACTGATCTCTATTTTAAGAAGTAGAGTTGTCAGTGAAACAATTCAGAATGATAATTTAATAATAGCACTTTGGATGAGAGAAGCTATAAAATCACAAATTTCTCCTAAGAATTCCAAGCCTTAATTCATATGAGGCACCTTAAAAGGATGAAGTACAATTTGGAAAGACGTACAGTAACTCCTTCCAAAACTGAAGCAAGTTTTTCTAAGCGGAAAAGTTAATTCATTTCAGCCTAGCCTAGAATACTCCAACAGAGACTGCAAAAATCCTTTGAACTGAAACTCCAGCATTAAGTGTGACAGTGAAACTTTGGTTTGTGATATGGGTGGGGCCAGAAGACCTACATGTCCCCTACCTCTTCTGAGAGGCAGAGGAAGCTCAGCCTTATCTAATGGCCTTACCTCTCTATCATCCAAAGCTCAGCAGTACTCCCACTGATCCAAACAAGGCCACCTAGGCTGAGAATTCTATGAGGGTCATAAATCAACTGCTCTCTTAGGGGACTGGAAGAGCAGAATGAAGGGTGGAATAATCAGAAAAGCTGAGATACCAGTATCAGTTAATATATCCCTCCACAATTAAGCTTAATGAATTTCAATTCTCCCGCTATATCCTTTTTGCACTGAACATAGAAACATCAGGTAAGTCAGCCAATACAGTGGCACTAAATGGTACCTATTAGGGCTAACGTGGCATAAGACGAATTTCACATTTTCGAGTTGGGTGATACACCCTTCAAGGTCATGAGATCTCCCAATAGATATTTTATTAGTTAAGGCAGTGGTATTCCAAGTGTAGCCCCCACATCAGCAACATCAGCATCACCAGGAAGTTTGTAAGGAGTGAAAACTTCCAGGCCCCACCCCAGACTTATAGATTCTGAAACTCTGATGGTGGAGTCAAGCAATAAGTGCTTTGTCAAGCCCTCCAAGTGATTCTGGATGACCCTAATGTTAGAAGATCTTTGAGTTGGGATAACACTAGACACTCTGACAAACAAACCCCAAATATTCAGTGACTTAAACGCTTGTTTCTCAGTCACATAATAGCTCCCTGTGGCAGTGGACAACTTTTCTCCACATAATGGTCCAAGAAGCCAGCCACCTTCCATCTTCCTCTATCTCATACTGGCCTTGGTTCTCTGCATATTTCTGGGTGGATGGTAAAAAAAAGAATAGAGAAGTCCCACTCTCATCTTAAAATCCCTGACTCAAAAGTAGCACATATCACACATTTCATTGATGTTAACTAGTTAAGAGGTCAGATCTAGATACAAAGAGAACAAGAAAATATTTTCCCTGGCTGGTTACATGTCTTTCTGCCACAACTGCACTTGTCCATGGAATGAGCACAGATCTCCATTATGGCTGTAGAAACTGCACTCTATAAACTCTGTGGGGCAGCCAGAGCAGAAATAGACAAAGCTCCCTGGAGCATACCCTCCGAAGTAGCATCTTTTGGAAAATTTAAAGTATAGATATGATTGTTATTACAGTGATAAATAGGACTTATACTGCAGTTTATCAAATGTAAATGTATACATCAACTACTGGACAATCTAATTATCTAGTTAAAACTAGACAATCTAGTTATCTAGTTAAAATTCATGTTCTGGTTTGTAGGTCCTGGATGGAGGTGGAGATTCTGCATTTCTAAACAGGTCTCGGTAATTCCAATGCACTGGTTCAGGGACCACATATTGAGAGCAAGAATTCGGAGGAGGTTGCTTGAAAACACAGGTCAATTTGTTCAATATATGACTGTCATACATAAAAAGCTAACGTCCTTACAATGGTCTACACAAACAGCCATACATGATCTGGTTCACTGCCCTCCGTGCTACTCCCTCAATTTTATCCCCACCTTGCTCACTTCACTCCAGCTATAGTAGCCTTACTGTTGGTCTTTAACACACCAGACACACTCCTGCCTCACAGTATTTGTAGTAATATTTCCTCTGCCCAGAACTGCTCTTCGCCAAAATGTACCTGTCAACTCCCTTCCCTCCTCCTTCAAGCCTTTGTTTCAATGTCACCTTCAAAAGAGACCTACCCTGACCACCCAATTTTAAATTGTAACCCACCTCCTTTCCCATGTACTCCCAGTATTCCTTTCCCTGATCACCATTTCTTGATATTTTAATATGATACAGATACTAAGTACCCAAAACCATGCCTGGAGCATAAGAGATGCTCAACAAGTATTTGTTGAATGAGAAATTCAGTGGTCAGACCATAAAACCAGCCCCCCCCCCACATCATCATGGAGTGATAACTTCTAAGTCCCCAATTCTCCTGATGTTAAATCCCACCTTTATCAAGAAATGGTCAAAAGGGAAGGGAGTAGGAAAGGTTGGTTGGATCTGGTTCTTGAAATAAAAATATCCCCTGGAACACCGACAGGATACTGACTCATTATAAAAATGGTAGACAAATTTCTCTACTTCAAGCTGACATTCTGGGAACTCCTACTTTTTTCTTTGAGCCCCATTAGCGTAAATTAGCAGGTACCCTCTCCCTTACCACAAGCCACAAAGGAAATGGATGATAGCCTTCTTGAGAGTGTCTGACCTTGGAATCCTTTTACTCTTTGTGACCTCTGATGTTCCAAAAATTCACTAGATCCCAAGTGTACCCTACAGACATCATCTAGACTACACCTGCACACCAGCTACGAAGAGACAAAGCAAAGTAGAATCTAGGAGCATACAGGGAGACCAGGCCAGTGGAAAGCAACAAAGTGAAATATAGATACAAGGTACAAGGGGGAAAGCTTTAGCTGCTGATAGGAAAGCCGGAGCCAGAGCCAGAGTCACCTATTGGCAAGGATTCTATCAGTTAGGTGCTGGAAAAGTCATGAGTACTCCACGTAAATCTAGTACATAAGGTTAAGTGTAAGGATAGTTTTAAAGTCCAAAACAACCTTCTAGATTGCAACACAGTGTACTTTAAAAGTGAAATGTTATAGTCCCCTCCACACACACACATGTACACACTCCAGATGCACACAGGCATATTTCATGAATCACAAGCACTGGTATTATATGTCTATAAAAGCTGACTTAACAGACTACATTTTTCAATCACGTGCTCTTAAAATAAGACAAATGCTGTAACTCCCCTGTGTTGGCTGGGAGCTTCTGCTGATAGATCCCTGGTCTTCCCATTGCCATATATTTCAAATATAAAACACATGTGGTCACCACGGACATTCTGGGATTTGTGCTGCAAACCCCATTCTCTTTGCCACTACACAATAGCAAATACTTAAACTTTTTCTAACTTGTCTATGAAATGCCAATTCCTCTGCCAGCTTGCATTGTGATCCGCCGTCATGGGGTAGCTGGAAGAACTACACTGTGACTTAGCTGAGATGCCGCCAGAATGCACTCAGTGGGGAGACACTGCTGTTCTTCCCTCCTGAGCCAGTGATGGTTCAAAGCTCCAGAATCTTGCCTCATTAATGCAGAACCACGGGTGTTAACAAATCCCAATTTCTATTCATTGTCCTTCTCTAGCTTCCTAGACTGAAGCCAGGGGTGGGAATAAGACTAAATAATGAATTCAAATAATAGGTCAGAGGATATTATCTAATCCAAGTCATCAAGTAGAAGAGAGGGCCAAAAGCCACAGGAGAGGCAAATAGGATGAATAGCAAAAATTGCACAGGGATGGATGCTTAATTCTTCCTCCATTTCCTCTTATTCTCCCTAAGGGAGTTTCAAAACCCTCGATTAATACAACTGCAGATCCGTCAAAGGAGTAGCTGGTGAACAAACCAAAAATAAATGGAAACTCACAATGAGAGATATGAAAGATAAGAACATTATTTCTGTAGGTAATCCTTAGGCAACCAAATTTACCTCATTAATCTGAGTAACAGAAATAAGGCTGAGATCATTTTTTGTTGTGTAGTTCTATTAATATGTAAGCTTTTACAGCTGTTGAAGCAAAGCAGCCATATTATTATTCTTACACTTTCCCAAACTATCTCTCCTTAGAGAAGACTCCTTCACTTGTACTCCATCTTGTGTCTCAGCTCATAGGCTACCTTCCTTTACCCAAAGGTAACAGTTGCAAGATGTCCATGTATTTATCTGTTATGGACTGAATGTCTGCATCCCCTCAAAATTCATACATTGAAGTCCTGCCCTGAAGTGTGATGATGGTACGTGGAGACGAGGCCTTTTGGAAGTAACTTAAGTCCTGAGTGTGGGGTCCAGGTGTAATGGAATTAGTGTGCTCTTATAAGAATGGACACCAATGAGTACTTGCTTGCTCTTTCTACCATGTGAGGACACAGCCAGAAGGCAGCTGTTACCTACAAGCCAGGAAAAGAGATCTCATCAGAATCCAAACATGCTGGCACCCTGATTTCAGACTTTCAGCCTCTAGAAATGTGATCAAATATATTTATGTTGTTAAGCACCCAGTCTGTGGTATGGTTATGGCAGCCTAAGCAGACTAAGAAAAAGTTTCTCTCCAATTTTTTAGTACATCGTCAATACCTGTCGAGGACCCATTCAGTGCAAATCATATTAGATACTATGAGCACATGAATGTTGATCATACATAGGTCTTGAAAATATCATACAGTGAGTGGTTAAGAGAATAATTCGGTACCTGTCTTAAAGGAATTAATTGAAATAGTGCATGTCAAATGCTTTGCACTGTGACTAATATGAGGTAAGTTTTCAAAACTATTATTTAAAAGAGTAAATGGAAGGGAAGTATTTTGGAAAGGTGGTATATCAGACTTCTTAACTACAAATTATAGAAATTGAGTTGATTTTAAGCTGAGGGAGAATTTATTAACAGATATTAAGTAGCTCTCAGAATCTCAGCATGGGCTACATCAGGCTAATAAGCTAGCAAGTGCATAACGATGTCCCTAATCACACTCTGGAATCAGTCTGATGGACACCTCACAGCTACTGCTTCCATCAGGTGCAACTTTCATAACCTTCATATTATTTTGGATAATGCTGCGAGAACATCTGGTATTGCTACCTCTTCAGATTGTATGCAGCTGCTGCCACCTTCTCAGGGATAAATGCCTCATAGCACTAGTTTCTTTGTGCCCCACTTCCTAACTCCTGGATCTGCCTCCTGAATCCTAGCTGTCAAAATTGGTGGGAAAATAGAATATGAAGATCATCATGTCTGAAAGTGTAAAATTCCGTAAAAGTAGGAAAGAGAAAATAAAATGGGAAACAAAACAAAAAATAGTCACTAGAGTAGTAAGGGCAATGCTATATGAGGAATACATCTTGGGCTGATCAATGAAAGATGATAAATTCTGGGAGGGGAGTATTCCAGGTCAAGTGACAGGCAAATGAAAGACTGATGCAACAATGACCCTGGCTCAAGGAGCAGAAACAAAAGCCCAGTAGTGGGCTGTGGTGAGTAGAGGAGAAAGTGGCAAAAGATGAGGTCAGAGAAGCAGGCAGGGACTCAATTAAGTTGATCTTTATAGGCTGCTATGTAATGGTGTCCTTCCAAAAATTCATACGTTGCATAATCCCAATGTGGCTATACTTAGAGAACTTTTAGAAGGTAGTTAACATTAAGTCAGGTCATAAGGGTAGGGTCCTAATCCCACCTGATTGGTGGCCTTTAAAAAGAGGAAGCAATAACTCTCCTTGCCTTCTCCTTGCCTCTCTCAATGTCACATGGATGGAATCATACAGGATGTAGCCTTTCCAGGTTGGCTTCCTAATAACATGCATTTAAGTCTCCTCTATATCTTCATAGCTTGACAGTTCATTTCCTTTTAGTATGGAGTTATATTCCATTGTCTGGATGTATGACAGTTTATTTGTCCATTCACCTATTAAACACTGTGGTTGCTTCCAAGTTTTGGCAATTATGAAGCTACTATAAATACACTTGTGCATATTTATGTATGGTCATAGCTTTTCAATTCCTTTGCATATATACCAAGAAACTTGATTGTGAATCACAAAGTGTATGATTAGTTTTGTAAGCAACCGTTGAATTAAATTCTAAAGTCTGTACCATTTTGTATACGCACTAGTCATGAATGAGAATTCCTGTTGCTACCCATTCTTGCTGGCATTTGATGTTGTAGTTCAGATTTTGGCCATTTGAAAATATATGCATTAGTATCTCATTGTTTTAATTTGCATTTCTCTGATGACAAAGGATGTGGATCATCTTTTCACATGCTCATTTAGCATTTGTATATTTTCCTTGGTTAGGTATCTGTTAAGATCTTGGACCATCTCTCACTGGATTTTGTTTTTTTTTTTTTTTAAGTTGAATTTTAAGAATCCTTTGTATATTTTGCATAATGTCTTCAAGGAGCTTTATTCTTTTGCATTTTACAGTTAAATCTGTAATCCATTTTGAGTTAGTTTTCGTGAAGGATGCAAGGTCTGTTTATAGTTTTTGTTTGTTTGTTTGTTTCTGTTTTTTGCTCAAGGATGTCCAGTTATTTCAGCACCATTTGTTTAAAAGACTATCTTTGTTCTATTGTATTGCCTTTGCTCTTTTGCCAATATCAGCTGATGGTATTTATGACCTATTTCTGACCTTATAATTCTTAAGGTTGGATAGTATCAAGTCCTCCAACTTTGTTCCTCTCCTTCAGTATCATGTTGGCTATTTCGAGTCTTTTGTCTATTCACATAAACTTCAGAATCAGTTTGTTGTTATCCACAAAGTAAACTGCTAGGATTTCAACTGGGATTACATTGAAGCTACACATCAAGGTGAGAGCAAAATCTTCTCAATATTAAGACTTCTTATTCATGAACATGGACCATCTCCCCATTTACTTAGTTCTTTTATTTCTTTCATCAGAGTTTTGTAGTTTCCTCATATAAATCTTCTACATATTTTGTTAGACTTGTAATTATTTCATTTTTGAAGAAACTCAATAGTGGGACAGAGAGAGGGAGACACAGAATCCTAAACAGGCTCCAGGCTCTGAGCTGTCCCACACAGAGCCCAATGTGGGGCTCAAACTTACGAGCAGTGAGATAATGACCTGAGCTGAAGTTGGAGGCTTAACTGACTGAGCCACCCAGGCATCCTTAAATGTGTCTTTATAAAGTGAGTTTCTTGTAGACAACATAGAGCTGGGTCTTGTTTTCTGACCCACTCTGACAATTCCTGTATTTTATTTGGTTCATTTAGACCATTAACATTCAAAGTGATTATGGATATGATTTGGAGTAACACCTACCATATTTCTTGTTTTCTTTGCTCTTCCCCCTGTCAAAAATCACAAGATTCTTTTGATATTTAAAAAATGGTTTAGGGGCGCCTGGGTGGCTCAGTCAGTTGAGCGTCCGACTTCGGCTCGGGTCACGGTCTCGCGGTCCATGAGTTCGAGCCCAGCGTCAGGCTCTGGGCTGATGGCTCAGAGCCTGGAGCCTGCTTCCGATTCTGTGTCTCCCTCTCTCTCTGCCCCTCCCCCGTTCATGCTGTCTCAAAAATAAATAAATGTTAAAAAAAAAATTTTAAAAAAAATGGTTTAATTCCTGGAGGCAAATGGGGAAATGGTTTAATCCCTGGAGGCAAATATCATAGCACTGTGAGGTACCCCCTATGACTGGATCTTTTTGGAGGTTTTAACTCTCAGAATTGTTCACACTGAGCCCCCATCAATTCATCCAGAATATCTGGACATCAGAACAAGTACAGCAGGAGAACATAAGTGATAATAAGACCACTGTATTATAATACTTCATCTAAGAGATAATGGAAGCCTGAATCAGAATAACTGTGGGATCAAGTTAGGGACAGCTTCAAGACATGGTGAATAAAGAACCTACAGAATGTGATGAATGACTGAATTGGTAACATGAGAAAAATCTATGAAACCAAAACAAGTTACATATTTTTTTTCACTTATTTATTTTTTATAGACAGAGAGAGAGAACAAATGGGGGAGGGGCAGAGAGAGAAGGAGACATAGAATCTGAAGCAGGCTCCAGGCTCTGAGCTGTCAGCACAGAGCCCAACGCGGGGCTCGAACCCACAAACCACAAGATCATGACCTGAACCGAAGTCAGATGTTCAACTGACTGAGCTACCCAGGCACCCCACAGGTTATGTATTTTAAAATACAATGGCAAGACAGGCACAGGATACAAATTCTCATTCTAAAAGGGAGAAATAAGGAAGAAGTGACAGATGTCAAACAAGTCCAAAACTTAGCAGGGCAAACTACATTAGACCTAAAGACTCAAGAATAATCCTCTTTGATGTTCTGCTTCTGGACCCTCTGGGGCTTCCTGCTCTTGCAGAAATACTGAGGAGAACCTGTGCTCCCAGGTCTCTCTGCCTGGAGGGCCTGTCTCCACCACTTTGGTCAGCTCTGCCCCTATAGCTTGGGGAAGAGGTCAAATGGTCTGTTGAAAACAAGCTAACGGTTCCCCCATTTTGAAACCAAATAGGCAGCCCAGATAGTCTTTAATTCATATTCAGGTCATTCTTCCCCTATTTTGAAGAATAACAAACATTTGAAGCTAAATCACTCTATGATTCTGTCCTGTAAAATATAAGCAATCCCACAGCCTGTCATCATTTCTTCCCATTTCCTTCCTCTTCAGTTCAAAAAAGGCCATTGTCTTGCTGGGATGGCTAAGTCCATGGTTCACACATCCATACTAATCTCATGGATGGTTGACCATACCTTAGTGTTCTCTCAAACATGCCTTCTCCTTTTGCAGTATGGGTAAGAATTGTCCAAATTTTTAAGATCTGGTACCTTTTTTTTTTTTTAACGTTTATTTACTGTTGAGATAGAGAGAGACAGAGCATGAATGGGGGAGGGTCAGAGAGAGGGAGACACAGAATCTGAAACAGGCTCCAGGCTCTGAGCTGTCAGCACAGAGCCCGACGCGGGGCTCAAACTCAAGGACCGTGAGATCATGACCTGAGCCGAAGTCAGCCGCTCAACCGACTGAGCCACCCAGGCGCCCCATGGTCTGGTACCTTTTTGCTTAAAATTGTTTTTTCAAGTCATTTCTGTCCTCTTGTATTTCACTGCAAACAATCAGGAGGTACACCATTCCTTCAACATTTTGTTTAGAAATCTCCTCAGGTAGATACACAATTTCATTGCTTCCAAGTTCCACCTTCCACAAAGCACTAGGACACGAACAATGCATCCAAGTTCTTTGCTACTTTATAACAAATACTGCCTTTCATCTAGTTTCCAACAACATACTCATTTTTGTGTGAGAACTCATCAGAATGGACCTTACCATCCATATTTCTAAGTGCATGGCTTATAAACAACAGAAATTTATTTCTCACAGTTATGGAAGCTAAAATTTAAAGATCAGGGTGCCAGCACAGTCAACTTCTGGTGAAATCCCTGTTCCAGGTTGCAGACTGCCAACTTCTCATTGTATCTTCACATGGCAAAAAAGAGCAAAGTAGAAGCAAGCTCTCTCATGATTCGTATCCCATGGGCATTAATCCCATTCATGATGAATATCCTCCCTAGTGACTTCATCTAATCCTAATTACCTCCCAAAGACCCCCATTTTCTAATATTTTTACACTGGGGCATAAGATTTCAATATGAATTTGGGTGATGTGGAGGAGAACAGAAACAGTACATCCATAAGAAGCAGCTATTACACAGGGTACTTTAATATTAGAAAAAAAAATGTATAAAGGTAATTCACCAGATTAACAGATGAAAGGAAAACTCCACATGGCCATTTAAATAGAAGTATCAAATAAAATACTTGCTTTGGAAAAAAATCTATCAGGAAACTAGGGATAATAAGGAATATTTTTAACCTCATAAGGTGTAACCAAAAGCAGCCTACATTAGATTCAAGAATATTAACTTTAAAATTAAGAAAACAAAGGTATACATTGATCATCACTTTTATTAGCATTTTAATACAGAATCTAGCCAATAAGATAATGCCAAGTATGCAGCCATTTTGGAAGAAAGTTTAGCAGTTTCCTACAAAGCCAAACATGCCCTTATCATATGATCCAGCACACATATTCCTATATATTTACCCAACTGATCTGAAAACTTACGTCTACACAAAAATCTGCACACAAACGTCTACAGAAGTTTTTTCCTAAGTGCCAAAAGCTGAAATAACTAAGATGTCCTTCAATGGGTGAGTGAATTTTGGTATATCTATACAATGGAATATTTTATGACAATTAAAAATACTGAGCTGCCAAATCATACAAATACATGGATGGGCCTTAAATGCATATAGCCAAGTGAAAGAAGCCAATCTGAAAAGGCTATGTACATTATGATTACAATTATATGACATAATGAGAGAATTAAACAAAAAACCTGATAAACACATCAGTGGTTTCCAGTGGTTGAGGAGGAGGGAGTGCATCAGTTAGATGAAATGCAGGCAATTTTTTAGGTTGGTAAAACTATTCTGTAGGACACTGCAATGGTACACTGTGTGCTAGTCAAAGTCCAAAGAAATCACAGCACAAGAGAGTGAATCATAATACAAATATTAAAAAAATAATTTAGGAAGTAGGGAGTCTCAGGATGTAACTTAGATGTGACCAATCAATCCAATTACATGACAAATGTATGAAACTACTTCACTGAAGGGGTGGGGATAAAAGGTTCTGACCTTAGTACCACTAAGAAAAAAATGGGCTCTGTCAAAATGAAGTTAAAAAAAAAAAAACTGCACATAAGTATGATATTCTAGTTAATAAAGTTATTTCGCATGGAGCTACAGGTTAATAATTCTGAACCCATTAGTCACGCACACTGGACCTAAACAATTAAACAAATGGATACAGAAGCCAGATTTCTCACTGTGACAGTGAAAAGTAACAAGATAAGCAAGGGAAGAATGTTAGATTTATCTATGCAGGAGTTAGAATTGGAGATCTCAGTATGAACTCATGTTCCACTTACTATACATTTTTGATTAAATAATTACAGATATGTTATATTCACAGGTTAGTACACACACATATTTCCCTGTTCTGTCAGCTGAGAGGGTCTAGAAGCAATGACTCTCAGTAGCAATGAGTACACCCAGTGCCTACATCTTGATTTCCAGTATCTTCTCCATTTTCCAATAAATATACAAAGTTAACTTGGAGAGGACTGCAGTGCCAAAAAAGTGCTAAAAAATAAAATATAGAATAAGAGTATGTCAAAGGACATAGGAACCAACTAGGAAACTCCCAATGTCTCAACTTGAAACAATATGAGCAACAAAATAAATTTAGTTTTGGATTATAAACCAAAATACAAGAATCCATAAATCTACAACAATGTAAATAAAGGACTGCATGAATAAGTAAGTGGGGGATAATATATTTTCTGTGCAGAATTCCAAATAATTGATGTAAATATGTCACCCTAAAGAAAGACACGCATAACTCTACTTCATGGGCACACTACACATATGCACATGGTGACTTCTTTCCAAAGGGTACAGTAAGATACCACTCTCAGTATAAGACAATCAGGTGGGCGAAAAGGAGGTAAGGATATAAAAATTTAAACCACATAATCAACAAGATAAATACTACTTATATCAAATTTTATGATTTGATAATAGAGAATACACTTTCCCAGGGGCACAAAGCACATTCACAAAAGTTGATCATATATTCAATCACAAAGCAGACATCAGTAAGTTCCATAAAGGAGAAATATTACCAGCAACCCTCTCTGATCACACTACTATAAAGTTAGAAATTATACATAGAAAGAGGGGGTAAAAGTTTATTATTTTGGAAATAAAAAACTTTAAAATTTATATTAAGCAACTCTTAGATGAAAGGGACACTAAAAACAAAATTACAGAATTTCTTTTAAAATAATAAAAACATTAGTTGGCCATACTTTTGTGGGTCTAGTTCTGGGGTTTCTATTCTATTCCATTGGTCTGTGTGTCTGTTTTTGTGCCAATACCATGCTGTCTTGATGATTACAGCCTTGTAGTAGAGGCTAAATCTGGGATTGTGATGCCTCCTGCTTTGGTCTTCTTCTTCAAAGTTACTTTGGCTATTCGTGGCCTTCTGTGGTTCCATACAAATTTTAGGATTGCTTGCTCTAGCTTTGAGAAGAATGCTGGTGTAATTTTGATTGAGATTGCATTGAATGTGTAGATAGCTTTGGGTAGTATTGACATTTTAACAATATTTATTCTTCCAATCTATTAGCATATGTTTTCACTCTTATGTGGATCCTGAGAAACTTAACAGAAGTCCATGGGGGAAGGGAAGGAAAAAAAAAAAAAAAGGTTAGAGAGGGACAGAGCCAAAGCATAAGAGACTTTTAAAAACTGAGAACAAACTGAGGGTAGATGGGGGGGTGGGAGGGAGGAGAGGGTGGGTGATGGGTATTGAGGAGGGCACTTTTTGGGATGAGCACTGGGTGTTGTATGGAAACCAATTTGACAATAAATTTCATATTAAAAAATTGAAAAAAATAAATACATAAAAGTAAACTTAAAAAATGAATCAGGTTTTGGATGTGGATATTTATCAACTACATATGGATCCACTAAGGGCTCTGTAGAAAGTTTGAGTTTTGTCACTACAAATAAAAATTAATATAACATATTTGTATTTTACATTGTCATTAAAATTGTCCTTGGAGTAAAAAAATAAAATAAAATAAAATAAAATAAAATAAAATAAAATAAAATAAAATAAAATAAAATAAAATAAAATAATAAAAACACCACCTAGCAAATTCTGTGGAATATATTTAAGAGAGAAAAGAGAAAAGTTCACAGTCTGAAACACTTATCAATAAAAAGAATTAAAATAATCTAATTAAATTCTTATCTTAAAAAACAAGAAAGAAAAAAATGAAGTAAACCAAAGGAACACACAAAGAAGGAAACACTCAAGATAAAAGTAAAAACTAATAAGGTACAGGATAGGAAATCAGAAGATGTAACTAATAAAGCAAAATCTCTAACAAAAAAAAAACAAACACATGAGTCAATAGTTAACTTAATTCAGAAAAATATAGGCAGAAAATATAAATACAAAATATGAAATTGCAAGGGAAATAACCATTGAAATAGAAGAAATGCTTTAAAATAATAGGATAGTGCTTTAGAGAAATAAATTTGAAAATCTGTATGAAATGCATTTTTTTTAGGGACTTACACTCTATGAAAATGATTCCATTAGTGATAGAAGAGGTAAACAGACCAATTTCCATAGAAGAAAAAAAGCAAATAAGAAATTGCTACACACAAAATAAACACCAGGCCCTGATGGTTTCATAGGGGAGTTCTGCAAAATATTTAATGACCAGATAGTACCAACATTCCACAATAAGTTCCAGAACACTGAAAATAAAGGAAAATGATCCAATTCTTTTTATGGAATAAGAACAAAGCTTTTAGCCAACAGAATCCAGCATGGTAATATGAAAACAATACTCCATGACCAAGTAAGATTTATTCCAAATGTAAAGTTGGCTCAATTTCAGTAAATAAGTTATTAAGACTTCATACTAATACTTCCAAACCACTTTGTTTCCATAAGTGGAGAAATTCTTTAACAAATTTTAAAACGTGTTTTTGGTAAAAATCACTCAACTAAACAGAACTCACCCTGTTCTTAAAATGAGTATTGAGAACATAAGTGGATATCCACAAAGTACAGTACTATTTAAAATTTTCTAGAGGCCAATGCAATCAGATGAGAGAAAACACTATGAGGCATAAGAGTTGGGGGAAAAAAAAGAAATTTACTATTTGCAGACTATATAATCATATACCCAGATAGTCAATGACAAAGGTAACTCAAAAAACTCAGAACATAAAATTAACATGCAGACACCAAACATGCTTTCAGAAACACAAAAGGTAATCAGAGCATATAATGAAAAAGAAAGCCTTATTTGTAATAGCAAAAAGGAAATAAAACACCTAGAAATAAATAGGAAATGTACTAAATTTATACACAGAAAACTTAACATTCCTGAGATATAATATTAGACTTGAACAAATGGAAAGACATTCTTACATCTTGAATAATGTGGCTCAACATCTTATAGACATCAGTTCTTCATAAGGTATAAATTTAATGCAACCCCCAAGAAAATATTAGTAAGCTTTTAATAGATTTAAACATGTTGATTCAAATTTTATGTGGAATATCCAGGAAATACTATAAAAGAGAGCTACTAGGAAACAAGCCCTGGCAGACATTACAACATACTATAACACCTTTATAGTTAAAATAGAGCAGTACTGGTACATGGGCATACAGGCAGTCCAGTGGGAAAAGATTAAAAGTCCAGATACACACCAAAGTGAATATTTTAATGTATGATGGAGGTAACATCTCAAGTCACTGGGGCAAGAACTGATATTTTAATAACTGGCGCTGAGATAACTGATATTTGGATAAACATCAAAATTAGATCTATACCTCATTTCGTACAGAAAAATAAACTCCAAGTGGTTCAGGATTATAAATATTAAAAAAAATGAAACCACAAAAGAACAAGAAAAAAAATGAATGAATTTTTATAAAATCTTGGAGGTGGGGAAAGGTCTTTCTAGCTGTAACTCAAGATCCAGAGAAAATGCAAAAACTGTTAAATTTGGCTACATAAAAACTTAAAACTTCAGCAAGGCCAAAACAAAACACACCACAAAGTCATAAGACAGAATACTAGAGAAAAACACTTATATATCACAAATGAAGAGCCAATAACATTAATATGGAATTCTTAAAAAATTCTGGAGGAAAAAAAAAAACGGACCAAAATCCTGGTAGTAAAATGAATGAAAAACACGAAAAAACAATCCAAACATTTTTTAAAGCCCTTAAACACATGGAAAGGCATTCAATCTTACTTATATTGATAGAATGCAAATTAATACAATTCTGAGATATCATTTCTCACCAAGCAGATTGGTAAAAATTCAAAAAAACAACACACCATTTGCAAGGTTATGGAGAGACAAATTTGAAAACTTGTATGAAATAGTTTTTTTTTAATTTTTTGAGGAACTATATAGTTTATGAAAATGACCCCATTAGTAATAGAAAGCTTAAATAAATTTCCATAGAAGAACAAAAAGCAAACAAGAAACTGCTGTACGTAAAACAAGCACCAGGCCCTGATTGGGGCCCCACAGGGGTAAAGTATGCCTTTACAGAAGAGAATGTAGCAACATTTAACCAAAAACAGTAAATGAGAAAAAGTTTATATTTGGGGGATCTAGATGAAGGATTTAAAGGAAACCTTTGTACTATTCTTGTAGAGTTTCTATAAACCTGATATTATGTCGAAATTAAAAATTAGAAAAAAAAAAAACATTGTTCTGGATGCTCTTGAAAATAGACTATAAGAGGGGTGCCTGGGTGGCTCAGTCGGTTAAGCGGCCGACTTCGGCTCAGGTCATGATCTCGCGGTCCGTGAGTTCGAGCCCCGCATCGGGCTCTGTGCTGACAGCTCAGAGCCTGCAGCCTGTTTCAGATTCTGTGTCTCCCTCTCTCTGACCCTCCCCTGTTCATGCTCTGTCTCTCCCTGTCTCAAAAATAAATAAAACGTTAAAAAAAATTTTTTTAAAAATAGACTATAAGAAGAAAAGATACGCAGAAGGGAGAATTTGTTGTATTTCAACCAGGACAGTCACAGCAAAGATTATTTGATTCTGGATATATCTTGAAGATAGAACTGGTACTATTTCCTGATAGACTAGATGTAGGGTAAGAGAGATTGAGAGGAGTCAAGGATAATTCCAGTGTTTTTGGCTTGAGTACATGGAGTTGGCATCAACTGAAATGGGGAAGACATTGGTACAAATTTGGAGGTTAATTTCAGTTTGGGACAAATTAATTGTGAAATGTTTATTAGATATTTGGATGGGAATGTGCGTACCACACTTAACGCTTGCTATAGCTTGCACCTGCTCAGTACTCCATATATCTTGAGGCTTTGGTATGTAGAAGAGCAAGGAAGACAAGGAAAAGAGGGAGACTTTGCCTTCCCAACCAACATAGTGAGGCCCACAATTTCAATACCACCTTCATCAAACATTCATCCTCTTGCTTCTATTTTTGGTTCTACACTGATTAACAGACTTCTTTGGGCAAACATTAGTAAAGCTTCTAGTCCTCACCCATTTTCATATAAACTGAGAGTGTAGAACTAAGGCCACTGCCCATTATTCCATTCCAGCAAACCAAGGTTGAATTAAGAATGCAGTGCTTTTACTTTGGAAGTGGCTTTAATTCTTTTAATCGTGAAAAGCCATTATGATTATAGAAGTGCCAACTGGGAAAGCTGACATTTTCAGTGTGTCTAAAGCTCAGACCTAATTATGCCAGCATAGGGTTGAATTTATCATTAATTAAAGCCTTTTAATCATCTTAAATTTTTCATATTATCTGTTTTCAGTGAAAATGTCTTTACTGTTCAGTGCATTTTTAAGTATGAATTACCTAAATAATATCTAAATCTACTGTGGCATTATGTCCAAGTGCTCCACTATAAGTATATATCAGGCAGCCATTAAATACACAAGACTTCTTCAGTAGTTAAGAGAGTTAACAATGGACTATGGTTTATTTAAATGGAGAAACAAGAGGATAAATTCTTCCAAATAATGCCTAGTATGGTGATACAGACATGCCTGTCACTCTTGTAATCTGAAAGTATGACTTCTTTTAATGTCTTATATCTGGACCTTGATCTGTGAACACTAAGCATTATCACCTACCAAGAAAATGTTTCCATTTTTTTTTCCTGTCCCAATCTGCAATGGTTCTGGACTCCAAATTAACCTTTAATGGGGGAAAATGCCCTTAAGAAATCAATGTAGTCACTATTTCAGTTTTGAGCTGAATAAAGAAATTTTTTAATGTGGTATACATATTGCAAAGATGCATTCATAAGCTCATCTTTTGCTTCCCTAGTATATATCTGTTTATAATGTGTTTAAATGCTTGCTTGTTTCTGTCTTACATGTATATAATAAACACGTCAGAGTTCCCTCACCCTTGGAAATCTAGATATGACTGGCTCAGAGTACTGCCAATTCTTCATAATAACTAAAACCTTCTTCATGATTTCTGCTAACCCCTGAGGGTTTCATTTCTCCTATTGCTCTGACTTCAGCTTTTGCATACAATTGTGCAGCATATATTGAGGCTTTTCACCAAATTCCACAAGGACTCCATCTACTCTGAGCACAGACCTGGCACTACAAAGTAATTAGCTGCTGGACATATAAACCTATAGGGTTGAGTTCAGTGAGGAAGGAAGGGAGGGGAGGAGAGAGAGGTGGGAACAGAGAGAAGCTAATTGAGTCTATTTAGCAAAGTGGAATGAGCTTGGAGTTGGAGGCAATACAGGGTGGTAGGTAAATTCAGTGCAGTGAATGTAAAAGATAAAGCATCTGAAGAAAGAAGGAAGTAAGGAAGGGGGTCAGAGGGTCAGTGGAGAGGAGAGGGAAATAAATGGAGGAAGGGAGGTAAAAGGGAGAAAAGAAGGACAGAGAAAATCAAAGAGCAAGAAGGAAAAAAAAAAAAAAAAAGGTATCATGAGGATTTGCATGCCGAAAAGGAAACCTGTCATATTATGTAAGTGGACAGAAAGCTACTACCAGGCAGGCTCAGGGGTCTCAACAATATGGGGTAAGACAGTGAGCTGCCTAGATCATCTGTGGGGCAGGATCTGCAATCAAAGCTAACTTCATATTTACGCAGAAAGTTTGTAATTCAGGTGTTTAACTTAACCATTTAGTAAATTCAATTGTTTCAATTCTGTATTCTCCATCCTGTTTGTTTTAAGATCCGATACCCTGAACTGGATACTATACATATCAAAAATATCCTACCAGTCACAAAACAGAAATTTAAATAGGACAAAGAAAACCTGAACCCATCTTACTAGGTAAAGTGGCAAGGCCAGTGATCTTATAGAATCTGAGTTCTCCATGACTGCTATACTAGCATAATGCATAATAAATGTAATTCTTTGAATAAAGCAGCCATCACATTATCCTCTCTGGACTAGACACAGGAATAACTACAGTAGAAGTCTAAAATCACATCTCCCCCATAGCACCCTGGTTTCTCTGTTGCCATGACAACTCCAGAGAGAATGAAATAAGGTTTCAAGATACCATCAAATTCATTGATTTTTTTTTAAATCAGGTTATGTATTTCATGAATAGCAAACCCTGAATGCTGAGTTAAAATTAAATTAGAATATATTGCTTGAATTATCTCATTATACATATTCAAGTAAGGGACTTGACAATCTAGAATTCAAAGGACCGTATCCCTAGAGTTGCTGAAATAAGTCTAGTATCCTCTTCATTATGTTTTTACAATGAACACTGAGTCATCTGAATGGGAAAGATGAAGAGACTCTACTGTCTGCAAAGACAATGAGCTGTCACTTCCTATCACCAGCTGCATTCCAGAAAACAGGTGTTCCAATAACCAGGTATCACAGCTCAGTGTTTTTAAACATTATTTGAATGATAAACAGTATTCAAATATGGCAAAAAAAAAATACATAGTACAAATAGGAACAAATTCCAAGTAAACAGACTTGGGAAATAACAATTAATGGATAACAAATAAATACATTGAAGCATAAACGTGTGTAACTATTACTACCTGGTAGTTAAGGCCACCCTTGTTAGACTTAGAAGAAATCTGTGAAAAATAATTTTACTGAAAAACGTACTTCAGACTTAGAAATATATTTTATGTTCTCCATCAACCTATAAAAGCTTCAACAGTAACTGACTGACATTATTTTTGACTAAAGTTACCAATATCTGGCATGCCTAATTTTTAATAGGCATATCAATAATTTTTAATAGCTTAGAAAAACAACGTATACGTCCATTTCATTGAAAGATCTAATGGGGTTTGTTTTTTGTTTTTGTTAGGGTTGGGTCAATTTCCTCTAGGTCTACGCTCATTTGTTTGACAATCTCCTTACAGGTTAGGCATTGTGGGACTTATGACAAGTTAAAGGCTTTTAGCTGCCCCAAAACATCAGTGTGAAAGGAGGTCAGTTTGCAAGAAGCACTTAGAATTTAAGTGTGATGGCACGTAAGAGACAAACATTGCCTGGTTCTTTATAAAATTATAATGAGTTTTTTTTAACGAATTATATATTTATAGTTCAGGATGAATTTACAATGAGTAAGGGCTCCTTTATTTGGAGAAACACAACAATAGTAAATAAGTATCAATATCTGGAAACAATGTGGTTTGATGGTTTCCCTCACTGTTTACTCTAAGTTGTGAGCATGGCAAATTGTGTATAGCCAACTGTTAAAGAATTGTGTCTCCCCAAATTCATAAGTTGAAGTCCTAATCCCCCAGTACCTTAGAATGTGACTGTACTTGAATACAGACCTTTAGAGTAGTAATTAAGGTTAAATGAAGTCACAAGGATTGGGCTTTATTCTGATTGGTGTCCTTTTAGGGACACAGCAAGAAAGTAGCTGTCTACAAGACAAGGACAGAGGCCTCAATAGAAACCAAATCTTCTGACATCTTGATATTGGACTTCCAGCCTCCAGAACCAGGAGAAAACAAATTTCCACTGTTTAAGCCACCCCATGTCTGGTATTTCATTATGGCAACCCTAGCAAACCAATATACCAATTCTGAGAAATTAAAATCAATTCAGATCATTTTATTTGGGGGAATTTTCTGTCTAAGGCATCTCAACTCAGAATCTATAAGCTTTCCTCTGCACTATTCCCCATCAATTTATACCAAGTTAGAGACAAATGAATTTATCTATCTTCAAAGGTAAGGACCAAGATCAAGAGCCTCTCTTCTGATTCCTTCTTCCTGGCATCTCTTGGATGGAGTCTAGACAATTGCTATGGTAAAGGAGCAGCCTAAACAACTTTGACCTTGGGAATCACTTTATAAAAAAGTTAAATGTGTGATGTTATTCTAAAGTTGGTAAAGCCCCTAAGGTTTGCAGAAAAGGGGAGGTGGGGCCAAGAGACGTTGCTGTTTAGATACTCTACTTAGGGTAATAGCCCATGAGTTGCTGTGTCGTTCATCATTTTACAGTTATTCTAGAGAAAGTGAATGGATAGGATGCACATCATACTTATATGGAGACTTTAACTGAAAATGTCACAGAATGTTTAACAAAAAAAGGACAGGAATACAAAGGAAACAGTAAAGGAGATGGAGGAAATTGTAAAGGGAATACAAGCACATTATTTCTCTACTGAAAATCTAGATGGAGAGAACTTGTGAACATAAAAACCCTAGAAACTACCTCCATCATCTCTAATTTCTGCCAGTTTGTGTAGAGGGACCACTCCTCCCATCTGGGGCATTTTAGTCCTAGGTTATACAGAGATATTGTCAATAAGCCACCTTTTCACTGGACCACATGTGATTGTCTCTCCATAATTCTGATCAGCTCAATACTTCTGAAGTATTAATTCAGAAATTTTGTAAATTACCACCCTCCTGTTTAACTCCAAAGTCAAGTCAAAAAGATATTCAGGAAATGATGTGCTTTAGACTCAAAATGCCCTCCAAACCTAAAGTAAATGAGGACACTGATGGTCACAAGAAGTGACTGGTTCCAGATGCATTCTCTCCCGCAAACGCAGAGTTGTTCATGGTCATGGTTTCCACCTCCCACCAGCCCAATGATGCACTAGCCAACTGCCAGGACTACAGAGGTTGGCATCACAACTGCTGGTCTCCACAGCTGTTACTTCTGAGGGGGAAGCGGACATATGGAAAGTAGGGTGAAGGAATAATTCAGGAAGCATGAAAGATGCAGTGAATTAAATAGCCTTTTATTTGGTAGTATACTTAGCTGGGCACGAATTTCATCCGTTTAGAAATCACGTGCACTCCATGTTTTAGCTTTTAAGCTAAAGGGAAGCAAACACTCACCAGTATTCAATTACTATGGCAACATTTCTACCTCTCAGTTAGAACCCTGATTTAGGACATTTTGTGCATTCGTCAGTGCCTACCCTGTGCAGAGAGCCTCCTGAGCAACAATTTTCAGCCTTGCTAGCTTAACTCCCATAGCTGTCATATTACTTTAGTTCAACAGACATCCAGTGTGTGTCTACCAAATATCCGGGCTGTATTCTAGGGATTCAAAGATGAATGCCATAAGACCATGGAATGCTTACAGCCAGCCAACACTCGTCCCTGGAACTACACTGTAAAAGTCTCTCTCTCTGCAGTGCTTTTTCAAGATGTCTCATAAGTCATTCTCATCTTCTGTCTCTTCTCCACTTCATTAGGGAGGGAATTTTAATGCACATTAAAATTTCCAACGATAGAGTCTATACTTAGTAGTTGTATCTTAAATAACTATTTTGAAGTACTGAATCACAAGTCCCCCATTAATATTTAGGAAAAAGCCTAGCCATGACATACTTATATGAAACCTAGCCATAAACCAATGGCCCACACATGAATGAGTAAAGTGAATAAACTGACATACTCACGAATCATCTTTAGGTAGATCAATTCCTAGACACATGGCTCCTCCTATCTATGTTGGCTCCTCTTGGCTTCAGTGTCAGAGAGTCAGTGAATTGTGGGCTTGTCCATAAATTGGGAGAGGTTGGTGGAGAATTCCATCTTCTTAGAGCCAATGAACCTCGTGCACAGATTTAGAGAAAGACAGAATCTTTGGTTCTTCTCCCTAGCCTCATTGTGCTACTCTGTCAAAGGACATAGTAAAACATGAACTATCCTAAAACAATGAAAACTGTGTGTTGCCTACAAATAGCCACAGTCTCAGAAATATACTGTATTGGCATCTTTTGAACCACGAAGACGTAAGATTGAAAAGGTAGCTGTTATTTTAACCCTGCTATTAACAATGGCAACAAAATCCTTATTATTAAGTCCCTGCACTTTGTGGCTGGTCACTCACCTCTCATCATCATCATTCAGATTGTCTGGTACTGATCAAATAAATCAATCCATTCATCACCAAGTGAAGAAGCACCCTAGACTTGATCTCCAGATCTGTTTACAGTGTCTCCCAATCCCTCCATCTTTGCATCTCATCCAAGAATGAGAGGAGAAAAAGTTTGGGTGGGATCTCAAGCTAGTGAAAGATGACTCTCCCTAGACTACCACTGGTTGCTAAGAAACTGCTAAACTCCCTGTTTCAGTTGAAGGCCCTTCTCAATGTGGCCCTCACCTGCTACATCATCTTCTCCCACCTCCCCTTTACCAGAAATCATTTTCCCCCATATGGCTAAGGCACTAACCTTGGTCAACTCTGCTGATAACATTTACCGTACATGAAAGTTTTCCCCACTCCTTTGCACTGGTTCCTACAATACCTATTCTCTGAGGATCACGAAAATTCTCATCTCCCACTGACAGGTCACAGTGCTGTGTCCAGCTCAGCTCTGAGCTCTTATGGTATCTCCACTCTCTGGATGACTCTTTTGACAAACAAATCATCCTGCCTGTGACACTTCTTGTCTCAAAGCTGGACAGTTGTTTGTTGTTGTATTTATTCTGAATGCCTTGCCTTCTAAAACGCACAGATCCTGGTTCTCCTAAATTAGACCACAGAAAGCTTGTGTGAGTGCAGAAATAAAAATGTTTTTAAAAATATATTATCTTGAAATAAGCAAGAACTACCACCTGAATCCTGAAATAAGAAATCAAATATTTTTATCCTTCGCAGAATCATAGGAATAGAGGAGTTAAGTCTTCTATATTCTGTTGCTTTTTCTGTACTTATCCACCCAACACTGGATTTCTTTATAGATATATTTATGACATTTTTATGTCTCCCCATTAAGGTTATAAATCTCCTTAATATCAGTCTATGAAATATCTTATTTCTTTAGAATATTCAGAGTGATGCACAGTAACTGTTCAATAACTATTAACCCCAGTCAAATGATTAAACTATGAAATCTGAGTTGCCCTATTTTTAAAACAGAAAATCATATGTAGCTTTTAATAACAGCAAGAATTTTCCTCAATGATACCAAGATTAGTCTGACACATGACTGGCATTCACTGGAAGGAAAGGAGGGAGGGAAAGTGGAGGGAAGGAAAGAGGAAGGAGAGGATGCTATGGCTTGTAGCTTATGGTGCAGAATATAAACTGAATGTTAATGCTATTAAGCACTGTTATCAGGTACAGGTACAAACAGGATACACAACATTTCCACTGTTAAGAAATATAATTCTAACTCTTTGCTTCCTGTGTATATTCGATATTTATTAAGATATATGTCATCTTTCTCCCCTCCCCCATCTACGTAGATATCAGCAAAATTATTTTCCTTTTACCTACAGTAGCAGAAACATTATTCAAAGTAACCACATTTTACTACCAGCAGGAGCAACATTTAACAAGTAACATTTTGCCTTAGAAAAAGAATCAACAAAAATGCCAAATTACTGAATAGTTGATGTAAATTATTAGAAGCCAAAAAACATGCTGAAAATTTGTAACTGTGCCCAGAGCTACATTTAAGCAAAAGAATCATTACTTCTACTTTGAAGAAAAAGCTTCTAAATCAGAAAAGCAAAGAAAGTCAGCTGAACCTTTCTCTGAATTATTTGGCAAAAAGCACATTTAGTAATATTTTATACACAAACGATGCCACTTTTCCAAGGTGCTCAAAATATTTTGCAAACAACCAGTCAGCTTCAGAGTATCATGATTAAACCAAAAGCAGTGTTCATGCCTTTGCACAGGAATAAAACTCAATGCTCATAGTAATTGAATTATGTAGAAAGTCATTCAGATCCCTTCTCACCCCTAACCACCCCCATCTATTCTCCTATAGGTCTGCCTGTTCCCAGATCCTGCACTAAAATAGAAACTGGTTTTCCTATCTGGGACTTTCTGTAAAAGGTAAAGAGCAAACCTAGGCATGTCTGGCTGTCACTCAGGAATAGATCGATTCAAAAGGTGATTAAGGACATTTTCAGCTGGAGCAAACTACAGCTGGCTTTACAGATAACAATTACTCACTGATAATTGTGGTGTTTGAAAATTACTACTGTTTCCAGGGACGTCCACAATTCCTCATAGCTTTCCGGGGCTCAGAAGAAATGACTGGCAGCCTCTTTTCTACAACATGACAAATCAGAGCTTTCACAAACTCAATCAAAATTGATTTCTGATGGCAAATAAGCATCTAAAAAGATGCTACACATCACATGTTGTCAGAGAAATGCAAATTAAAACCATGAGATACTATACTCCTATCGTCCAAATTCCGGAGCACTGACACCACCAAAGGCTGGTGAGGGTGTGGAGCAAGAGGAACGCTCTATATGGTTGGCGGGATGCACAACGGTCCAGCCACTTTGGAAGAAAGTTTGACAGCATCTTAAAAACTAAACATAGTTTCATCAAAGTTTCTCTTTATTTGTTTAATCTCTACACTCAATATGGGGCTCGAACTCAGGACCCTGAGATCAAGAGTCACATGCTCTTATGACTGAGCCATCCAGGAACCCCAAAACTAAACATATTTTTATATAATCCAGTAATCATGCTCCTTGTTATTTACCCAACAGAGCTAAAGACTTATGTTTGCATGAAAACCTGCACATGGATGTTTGTAGTTTTATTCATAACTTCCAAAACTTGGAAGCAACCAAGGCATCTTTCAGTAGGTGAATGAATAATCTGTGGTACATTCAGGAAATAGAATGTTATTCAGCTGAAAAGAAATGAGCTATCAAGCTACGAAAAGGTAGAGAAATCTTAAATGCATATTACTGATAGAACACAGTCTTTAAAAGTTACACACCATAAGATTCCAACTATCTGACATCCTCAAAAAGGCAAAACTATGACGACAGTAAGAAGATCAAGGGTTGGCAAGGGTTAGTGAGAAAAGGATGAATAGGTGGAACACAGAGGATTTTTAGGGCACTGAAACTACTCTGTATGGTACTATAATGGTGGATACATATAATTACACATTTGTCCAAACACAAAGAATATACACCACCAGGAACGAACCCCAATATAAAGTATGGATCCTGGGTGATAATGATGCATCAACGTAGGTTTTGTCAGTTGACAAATATAACACTCTGGTGAGTGATGCTGATAATGGGGGGAGGCTATGTATATTGGGGGCTAAGAAGTATATAGGAAATTTCTTTATCTTCCCAATTTTCCTTAGTGTATAAGAATGCAACTGATTTCTGTACATTAAGTTTGTACCCTGCAACTTTGCTGAATTCATGTATCAGTTCTAGCAGACTTTTGGTGGAGTCTATCCAGTTTTCCATGTATAATATCATGTGATCTGCAAAAAGTGAAAGCTTGACTTCATCTTTGCCAATTTTGATGCCTTTGATTTCCTTTTGTTGTCTGATTGCTGATGCTAGAACTTCCAACACTATGTTAAACAACAGCGGTGAGAGTGGACATCCCTGTCGTGTTCCCGATCTCAGGGGGAAAGCTCTCAGTTTTTCCCCATTGAGGATGATGTTAGCTGTGGGCTTTTCATAAACGGCTTTTATGATCTTTAAGTATGTTCCTTCTATCCTGACTTTCTCAAGGGTTTTTATTAAGAAAGGATGCTGAATTTTGTCAAATGCTTTTTCTGCATCGATTGACAGGATCATATGGTTCTTATCTTTTCTTTTCTTAATGTGATGTATCACAGATTGATTTGTGAATATCGAACCAGCCCTGCAGCCCAGGAATGAATCCCACTTGATCATGGTGAATAATTCTTTTTATATGCTGTTGAATTCGATTTGCTAGCATCTTGTTGAGAATTTTTGCATCCGTATTCATCAGGGATATTGGCCTGTAGTTCCCTTTTTTGCTGGATCTCTGTCTGATTTGGGAATCAAAGTAAAAGCCAGTAAAGCTGGCTTCATAGCTTCTGCACGGCAAAGGAAACAATCAACAAAACTAAAAGGCAACCCGTGGAATGGGAAAAGATATTTGCAAATGACATATCGGACAAAGGGCTAGTATCCAAAATCTATAAAGAACTTACCAAACTCCACACCTGAAAAACAAATAATCCAGTGAAGAAATGGACAGAAGACATGAATAGACACTTTTCTAAAGAAGACATCCAGATGGCCAACAGGCACATGACAAGATGCTCAACGTCACTCCTCATCAGGGAAATACAAATCAAAACCACACTGAGATACCACCTCACACCAGTCAGAGTGGCTAAAATGAACAAATCAGGAGACTATAGATGCTGGAGAGGATGTGGAGAAAATGGAACACTCTTGCGCTGTTGGTGGGAATGCAAACTGGTGCAGCCACTCTAGAAAACAGTGTGGAGGTTCCTCAAAAAGTTAGAAATAGATCTACCCTATGACCCAGCAATAGCACTGCTAGGAATTTATCCAAGGGATACAAGAGTGCTGATGACAGGTGCCCTTTGTACCCCAATGTTTTTGGGGTTTTTTAATTGTTGAGAGACAGAGACAGAGCATGAGCGGGGGAGGGGCAAAGAGAGAGGGAGACACAGAATTGGAAGAAGACTCCAGGCTCTGCGCTGTCAGAACAGGGCCCAATGCAGGGCTCAAACCCACTAACTGTGAGATCATGACCTGAGCTGAAGTCAGACGTTCAATCGATTGAACCACCCAGGCGCCCCTGTACCCCAATGTTTATAGCAGCACTTTCAACAATAGCCAAATTATGGAAAGAGCCTAAATGTCCATCAACTGACGAATGGATAAAGAAGATGTGGCTTAGATATACAATGGAATACTATTTGGCAATGAGAAAGAATGAAATCTGGCCACTTGCAGCAACGTGGATGGAACTGGAGACTGTTATGCTAAGTGAAATAAGTCAGGCAGAGAAAGACAGATACCATATGTTTTCATTCATATGTGGATCCTGAGAAACTCACCAGAAGACCAAGGGGGAGGGCGGCGGAGGGGGAAGTTACAGAGAGGGTAGGAGGCAAACCATAAGAGACTCTTAAATACTGAGAACAAATGAGTGTTGATGGGGGGTGGGGAAGAGGGGAAAGTGGGTGATGGGCATTGAGGAGGGCACCTGTTGGGATGAGCACTGGGTATTGTATGGAAACCAATTTGACAATAAATTACATATAAAAAATAAAATGTAACTCTAATGCTTACTAAAATAAATACATAAATACATAAATAAATACATAGATAAATAAAATTAATCCTTAACCCACCATCTTCATAGAAGCTACTGAGGACACTGGCCATAGGAAAGCACCTACTCCTTCCCCTACAAATATCCACACACATCCTTGTTCCTGGTTTCTGCAATACTCCCCCTTATAATATAAAAGCACTGTAGCTCACTCTTTTGGGTCATTCATATGATCTGCTCTTTCCTAGTGCTCCCCCAAAGACAACCCATGATTGCTTTACCACCTGATACCCCTAGACCAGATCCTTTCACTATTCCTCCCACCTAAAACTCATGAAATCAAAACTATGATTTGGAATGCAACATTCAATGCTGCCTTTATTATTCCCAGCTTCCAGCACTCTTGCTATCCCTTATCTCCTGAAATCCTTACCACTTTTTCAGAATTTGTATGTAGTGTTTTGGGGTATTTTCATACTTTAGTATTTGATACATGAATTCATGAATTTAAGATCCTGCATCTAAAGTTCTAAGAGAATCATGCCATTATAAATAGGGTCAATTATATACCTAAGCAGAAAGATTAGTTCAATTTCCACAGTGGATAAACTTCAGACTTTTATTCTCCCAATAATCAAGCTAGTACTCTAGATCAGATCTACTTTAGGATGTAGATAAGAGGTAGCTAAACTGTAGTTCTAAAACCCTAACCCTTATCTCTTAGCCTCACTCTGCATAGGAAATTTTCCAATCGCATTTCTAATATTAGAATCATACCGTTGTTATTTAATGTAATATCCTATGCTTATCTACCTTTTGCACTACTGTATTGTCTTGAAATTTTCAGAATTCCTGTTTCTCTGACTCCCTCCCTTCCTCTCTTGATTAAGCTCCCAAAGGCAAACACAATGTGTTCTTCTCACCTCCCAAGGCCTATAGCAATGCCTGGGATATGGTGAACGCTCAATTGATGTGTGTGGACAAACCCATTCAATGTGTGAGTGAAAGAATTAATAGCATATTCAAGAGCATATTCACTAAACATGTCAACTCCCTTTTACCTTTTTTCTATGTGTGTGCATTTGCAACTACTGCCAATACATTTCAAACATACAGGGTGAAACAATGTAGATAATAGTAAAGGTGAAGTATTGTCCATGTAGACTTGGCTGGGATCTCAACAGAGCTTCTCCTTGGAACACGTCTCTAAAATCTAAAGTGAGGGCACCTGGGTGACTCAGTCAGTTAAGCATCCAACTCTTAATTTCGGCTCAGGTCATGATCTCACATTTGGTGAGATTGATCCCGCGATGAGCTCTATGGTGACAGCTTGGGATATTATCTCTCCTCTGCCCCTCCCCAGCTAGCACTCTCTTACATGTGCTCTCTCTCTAAAAATAAATAAACTTTAAAAATCCAAAGTGAAGAGGGCAGGGCATGGACTGAATTGTGTCCCAACAAAAATTAGTATCTTTGTCCAAACCTCCAGTATTTTAGAATGTAATTGTATCTGGAGGTAGGGTCTTTAAAGAGGCAATTAAGTTAAAATGAGGTGATTAGAGTAAGCCCTAATCCCATATGACTACTGTCTTTACAAGAGGAAATTTGGATACACATAACAGGCAGAGTTAAGACTGTGTGAAGACAGCCATATACAAGCCAAGGAGAAAAGCCTCAGAAGGAACCAAACTGACACCTTGGACTTCTGGCTTTCAAAATTGTAAATAAATTTGTTTTCCTTCCCTTCCCCTAATGTTCATCTGTTGAGTTTCTCAAATTCCACATATGAGTGATTTCATGTGATATCTCTCTCTAACTTATTTTGCTTAGCATAATACGTTCCAGTTCCATCCATGTTGTTGCAAATGGCAAGATCTCAATTTTCATCACTGAGTGGTATTCCATTGTGTGTGTGTGTGTGTGTATACACATATACATATATATATATATATATATACACACACACACACTATATCATATTTATCCATTATATACACTATATACACATATACATACATATATATACACACACTATATCATCTTTATCCATTCATCAGTCGATGGACATTTGGGCTCTTTCCATAATTTGGCTATTGTTGATAGTGGTACTATAAACATTGGGAGGCAAACCATAAGAGACTTTCAAATACAGAGATCAAACTGAGGGTTGCTGGGGAGTGGGGCGGGGAAGGTTCGGGGGGGTGGGGGCTGCGTTAAATAAGTGACAGGCATTAAGGAGAGCACTTTTCAGGATGAGCTCTGGGTGTCCTATGTAAGAGTTGAATCACTGGGTTCTACTCCTGAAGCAAAAACTACACTGTATGTTAACTAACTTGAAAAAAAAAATTCTGTCATGTAAGCTACCCAGTCTGCACTGCTTTTTTATGGCAGCCCAAGCAAATTAATAAGCAGGGCATGGGCTGCTTTAGAAGGCATAGGTGCTTCATACAGTGAGGCATTTTTCATAGAAGATATGAAGGAAACCATCATGGTTGTCTATAATATGCCTGGGTGCAGTGCTGGGTTGTTCATGAGAATTACCCTTTTAGCTCCTCACAAAACCATATAAGGTCATATTATTAACCCAGTTTTTAAAATAAGTGAGTTCGATAGATTGAGAGGCTTTCTAAGGATATTTGGCTGATTTACTTCAGAAACAGTTTCAATAATGCCTAGGTGACTTCAAAGTCCATATTCTTTTTTTTTTTAAAAACATGTTTATTGTCTGCACATACATATAAATTCACCACATAAGATGCTATTCTCTCATTTCCCCATCTTCTTCCTCTTCAACACCCCTGAATTAAAGAACATTACACCTTATTAAAACTTCACCCAAATGACCAGACAATGCTCCATCTGTATATTCTTCTGTGTTTGCAAGCTACATGTTCATATAGCCATCTGCAGATACCAGATAGCTTTTGTACTCCATTCCCTACTTGAGTTTCACCATCACTGGCTTTCCTGTTAATCCATTCAGGAAAGATTTGGGATTGAGGGGCAAATTCATCTCGACTACAAGCAAATGCTGCAGGCCACTCAGCACCGACCCAGCTGTTGCCCGTCCCTCCTGACTGGAGTAGCTATGCCTGAGCGCAAATCGCAGCACTTCCAGGGTGAAGATAAATGTCCATATTCTTTTTTGAACAAAGTCTATGTTCTTTACAACTCCTCCAGAATAATAAAAGGGCTCTGATGGCTGAAGGTCTGGGACAAAGATGTTCCTACGTCCACAGGCAGGAGAACATCCCAACGCACAATCTGGAGGTAGACTGGAGGTAGCTGATATTTTTTAAATGACATCTCTACAATTATAGTATGTGCCAGAATAGAAGATGCAAGTTTTCACACACAAAAAAATAGAAAACATAAAGAAAAATAGAGAAGGTGGAGGAGGGAGAGATGGAAAAATCCGAAAGTAACTTTGCATCAATTGAAGGTAAAAAACCTAGAACCAAAGCACCCAAGATTCAGCGTCTTGTTACTCCATGTGTCCTCCAAAACAAACGTCGGCATACTGCTTGGAAGAAGCAGTGCACTAAGAAAAGTAAGGAAGAGGCTGCAGAATATACTAAACCTGTGGCCAACAGACTGAAGGAGGCCAAAGAAAAACACCAGGAACAGATTGCCAAGAGACAGACACTGTCTTCTCTGAGAGCTTCTGAGTTCAGACAGAAAGGAGATTTTTCTAAGAGTAACAAATAAATAAGATCAGACATCAAAAAAAAAAAAAATAACCTTATTTCTGCAGTGCATTACTAGTATTTGTTTTTATAGAACTGCATGTATGGTATGAAATTTCATTTACCAGTAATGTGTGTTTTGTTGTCTAATATTACCTGATACACAGTGAATATATTTTTTCACTGTGATTATCTATTTTCCAGGATTAGAATGCTAATATCCAAAAATATCATAGTATCATATCCAGAACATACTATTTTGCACCTGGACTCCACTATGTAGTACAACATATAAATAATATATTTCCTTTAAATGTATTTTTATGATAGCATATCATGGATTATACTTTTTCCCCCAAATTATCTCTGAAAATTTGAGATATATCTTATATATCTCTGTGTCCTACATATAATATGAAAAGTGACATTAGGGAATTTTTAAGTTAAAAGTCATTTAAATTCCCTACCCCTTTCATTTGTACATACTAGATGTGCAGAGATTAGGTTCAATTTAGCAAACATTTACTGAGCACTAGAGAAATGATGATGACTAAGACAGAGTTGCTAGCTGTAAAGAGCTTACTTCCGGCCAAAGTAAAACATGAAGAGCAAACTATTTTTCCTTGTATTTGGATTTACAAGGTACAAAATAAAGTATCCTTCTTTATACTTAACCCCCCAAAGTGTCTACCAACCAGTTTTCCTGTTTCCTTATAGTCTCACCAATTACCAATTCTAATAATTTTAATGTTATATTGAGTCAAGATCCATGATTTCTAAGGCAAATTTTGAATCTATTGGGACATTCTCATTCTTGCCAATTGCTCTCTCTAGATAATACTACAACAGAAATTTCAAGTATGTGGATTTTTTCTTTTAGAATATTTAAGATAAATTTCAGAGGGGCTGAATTGCTGAGTCAGTTTTTACTCTAAGAATATTGTTATTTATAAAACCACGATGCCAACATCCATTGCAACTGGAGTATAATGGTTAAAAAAATTCACTGCATATTTTCTAGTAATGAGGTTTATCTATGAAAAAAATGTTTTGGAATTGAATGAGATTTTAAATGTACCTTAAATTTTGTTCAAATTTTAGATCTCTGTAACTTATATACAATAAACTCTCCTGTATTCTAATTTGCACTGTTTTCTGAAATTAAATGTTTATGTCATATGCTGATTTATCTGTTACAGTCTTAAGATTTTTTTCGTAAAATTAAACACAGAATAATTATTTATTAATCAAATAGTCCCACTACCATTTGGCTTATAGATTCTTAAAGGATTATTGTGTTAATGGTACATTTAAACAGGTTTTGAACAACCAAAGAAACCAGAATCCTGAGAATATTTTTATTTTTTTTAATGTTTTTATTCATTTTTGAGACAGAGAGAGACAGAGCATGAGCAGGGGAGGGACAGAGAGAGAGGGAGACACAGAATCTGAAGCAGGCTCCAGGCTCTGAGCTGTCGGCACAGAGCCCAACGCGGGGCTCGAACTCACAGAGTATGAGATCATGACCTGAGCTAAAGTAGGATGCTTAACTGACTGAGCCACCCAGGCGCCCTGAGAATATTTAATACTTTCCACAAAGATTTGGGGTGGGGGGAGTTTAATGGCTATGGCAACAAAAGCCATTAATACCAGCTATCCACTCACCAAAGAGGCATGATTTGCTTTCAAAGTGATTGTAGTAGCCAAGTTTAAAGTAAGTCAGAAATAGATAGATAAATAAATAATAAAAACAACCATCTGTTAAAAATTTTGTCTTTTCTCGCCATCTACTTTCTCTGTGTGAGTAGTTTAACGGGATTAATGTGAACATCTGAACATGCTGTTTTGCACCAAGCTCACTTAGCCTTTCTTCAAGTCCTTGACCCAGATAAAGAAAGATATGATTTCCAAATTCAAAGAAAGCTTCAATTGGAGGGGAGGAGAAAAATGCTACCTCAGCTCAAAGTCTGATTTTTCTGCTGTCCTACAGTTGTAATTGTAAAATAGAGCTTCACTTAAAAATATCTCCCTTTGTTCATGTGGGAAGGGACCTTGAGATGTCATTTACCACCACAGACCACATGTTATGAGCCAAAACTCAAAACAATAGCCTAACCAAAGACTTTCTTTCCCTTATTTGTCAATGTATTTATAATGACCTTGTAAGTGCTCGAACGTCACATGAATATATACACAAAATCAATTGCCTAAGTTTCATTCATCTCTTGGTCCCTGGGCAATCTCATCTAGTGTCAAGGCATGGACAGGATTTATGTGCTGTCCACCCCCCGCCCCACTTGTTTTCAGATCTTCTCTCTTTAATTTAGTCTATGTATCCAAGTGCCCATAAACCTCTCTCTCAATACACATTTTACAGGTATTCTAAACTCCACATATCCGAAACTGAAATCATCTTTCCTTCCAAACCCATTTTTCCACCTCTCCTCCTCACCCATGAACAATACCACATCACTCATTACCCAAAACAGAAAGCTCAGAGTTCACACAGGTCACTTTCTCCCTTTCCAACAGTCACCGAATCCTGTCAATCCTACCTGAAAAGAAAATATCTCTTGTGCTTTTCCTTCTCTTCATTCTCACCACTGCTGCCTTAGTGCACATCCTCCAACTTCCTGAGCAAATTATTATGTTTTTAGTTTTTCTTTGTTATTTTAAATTTATTTTTTAATTTATATCCAAGTTAGTTAGCATAGAGTACAACAATGATTTCAGGAATAGATTCCTTAATGCTCCTTACCCACTTGGCCCATTCCCCCTCCCACAACCTCTCCAGTGACCCTCTGTTCTCTATATTTAAGAGTCTCTTACGTTTTGTCCCCTCCCTGTTTTTATATTATTTTTGCTTCCCTTCCCTTATGATCATCTGCTTTGTATCTTAAATTCCTTATATGAGTTGAAGTCATATGATATTTGTCTTTCTCTAATTTCGCTTAGCATAATACCCTCTAGTTCCATCCGTGTAGTTGCAAATGCAAGATTTCATTCTTTCTGATTGCTGAGTAATACTCCATTGTATATACATACCACATCTTCTTTACCCATTCATCCACTGATGGACATTTGGGCTCTTTCCATACTTTGGCTATTGTCGATAGTGCTGCTATAAACGTTGGGGTGTATGTGCCCCTTCGAAACAGCATACCTGTATCCCTTGGATAAATACCTACTAGTGCAACTGCTGGGTCATAGGGTAGTTCTATTTTTAGTTTTTTGAGGAACCTCCATACTGTTTTCCAGAGTGGCTGTACCAGTTTGCATTCTCACCAGCAGTGCAAAAGAGATCCTCTTTCTCCACATCCTCACCAACATCTGTTGTTGCCTGAGTTGTTAATGTTAGCCATTCTGACAGGTGTGAGGTGGTATCTCATTGTGGTTTTGATTTGTATTTCCCTAATGATGAGTGATGTGGAGCATTTTTTCATGTGTCGTTGGCCATCTGGATGTCTTCTTTGGAGAAGTATCTATTCATGTCTTTTGCCCATTTCTTCACTGGATTGTTTTTTGGGTTTCCTGAGCAAATTATTGAAGTTCTTTCCTTGTTGGTCTTTTGCTTCCAGTGTTCATCACCATCCACTTGCCCCCCCCCCCCCACCAATACGTCACCTCTCAGCATACTCCTTATCTTGGTCAGAGATACACATCTCATCATGTGACCACTACTCTTTATGATCTTATTTTAAATATTTGAGTTTTCTGCTGTAACTGAAATAGTCATGAATGAAACTCAAGTTCACTACTACAACAGGGCAAAATGAGAAATTTTGGATTGTTTAAAAAAAAAAAACAGTTGCCAGGCTGACTTTTTCCCCCAACACAGGATTTCTAGGATTGAAAACTGCCAAACAGCTTTGTGATCCAGCTTGTAACATGCCCCATGCTCTGCTGTATCCTCCATATAGACTGTGAACCCAGCCATGGGACACACAGAAGATAAAATATACACAACTTCAAAGGCTGCAAATAGACTGCAAACAGCTACAACATACAGTTGTTTAAAGAAACTGACAGATCCTTCAAGTCCTCCTAAACTGTTATCAATAATATTCAATGATTCTTTTTCCTATGAGATGCTCTGAGCTCTATAAAAAGAGCAACTCTTTGAATACATAAACAGAACTCACAGAAAGAGTGAACACAAGAATGATCTCCATCCCTTTCTCACAGCTACAGACAATTCCTTCCGTATCCAAAACCAGGGGCATGGGAAGGATTCCTTTATTTATAGATGCATAAGCTCTTTCAATAGTATTTTTAAGCTATATTGAACCAGACAGTATGCTATGGGAACCCACTGGTGCCAGGGAAAGCCCCTCATTATTCCAGGGGTTTCTGAGGGCAGTGACTGCACCCAGCATGAGGATCAGTACCAAGACAGTATTCAATAAATGTTCAGTGAATATTAGAGGAAAAGTGTCGCCAAATGGTGAGATGGTGTTGAAAAAGAGGCATGTGCCAACTGCTGCAGGGAAGACCTGGTACCAACTGGCTCAGTGGAGTGAGCTGGAGCCAGGGAAGCTTTCTGGGCAGAATGTTGTGGACAGGGCTCTTTGAGTTAGAAGACAGCTTGTGCTGCTCCCATTTCTGGAAATTCTCCTACCTGTTACTCTACATACTGAACTCTTATTCATCACTCAAGACCCAGATGAAGTCTCAACTCCCCAGTGGAGCCACTCCCTACCATCACACTCCCCATCAAAATCTTCCGGACTCCAGAAGCGGAGCACTTTACTTATTGCCTACATGCTCATGCTAGGTTCTTACCACATGTTAATGTCCTCTAGCTCATCTATTTTGCTGAAACACTTACATTGCACTTACTACATACCAGGCAGCATCCTGATGGCTTTGTGACATTACCTCACTTAATCCACACAGTTAGCTACATGTGGTCTATTATCCCTACTTTACAGCTGAGGAAACTGAAGCCCAGACTTTTAGCATTCTGCCTCTTGCACTACAGAGCAAGCTTCTCAAGAGAAGAAAATGCATGGTTTCCATCATTACAACCTCAGCCCTTTTACACATGACTTAGCAAATTATAGACTTCGAAACATATGTATATATTGTTGAATAAAGAACATTTGGCAGAGATGCCTGTCCAAACAGAAGTGACTCTATTCATTTTAATTCACTCAATTCAATTCTTTTATATAACCTTCTCTTAACAACTAAAATGTTTGGTGAATTATTACTCTCAGCTTTAAAAAAAGATGAAAATAATAATTAGTGACTTAACTACTATTCTCAAGCCCAAGTAAAGCTCATCAAGACCTGGTTAACTCATTTTCTTCAGAAAGACAAGTTTCACATCACTGCCTTAAAACAAACAAACGAACAAACAAACAAGATGTAGTGCTTGCAAATTTTCTGTGAGAAATCTCAGTTCAAAACTGTGCCAGCATGCTGTTCAATGTGCTACTAAAGAACAGAGGAGGTCTGCAGTTAAAGCTGTTGCTGATAAGATGAGCACCTTGTCCTCATCACCAGCCCTGTCCACATCAGGGGAATGTGTGGAAAGACCTAGAGCACAATGAAAAGAGGCGACTTGTGAGCAAACTGTCCTTAACCACCCTGACTCTAAGCGTTTGGAGGGTCAAGATCTGCTCAGGGTCAATAGGGAAGATACTGCAGCGATGGTGTCAGACATCTAGAAGAGGTGGAACTGTATGAACACAGTGCACTGTCTGAACAGGGAATGAAATGTCATTAGGTACAACTTTACTGGCATCTAGGTCTCCTGAAATTTTGGTTATTTTTAAGTACCAAAAATTAAACCTATCCTGGATAATGGAGGCATGGATTTTTGTAAAGTCCCAAAAGAACACTACTTTTCTTTCAATGATTACAATCTCATTCATTTGCGACAAGTCCCCAGTTTAAAATGCTAGCACCCCGGGGCGCCTGGGTGGCTCAGTCGGTAAGCGTCCAACTTCAGCTCAGGTCATGATCTCGCAGTTTGTGAGTTCGAGCCCCGCATCGGGCGCTGTGCTGACAGCTCGGAGCCTGAAGCCTGCTTCAGATTCTGTGTCTCCCTCTGCTCCTCCCCCACTCACACTCTGTCTCTCTCTCAAAAATAAAATAAAAATGCTAGCACCCCATGAGGAGGTAAACCTTTTATCATTACCACCTAACACTTGGTTTCCCCAGTAATTCCCAGAGGGTAGTATGCCTACAGGCAAGGATAAGAAAAGGACCCAGAGAGGTGCCGGGGGCAAGGAGGGTCATTCTAGGAGAGAGAAAAACAACCACTTTAAGTGAGGAAGGCCCAAAAGGCCCACATGCTGTGCTTCACAGTTTTCCCAGGCTGCCTGTGTCACCAGGACAGAGTGGAACTGCAGGTAGGTCCAGGACATTGCAACTAATAAGCAATTTCTACTTGGGAAGCATTTTCAGTGAGAGAAAAGTGTGTCTTTAATAAACCAGTGGTTATTTAAAAAGGAGGAAGAAGAGGAGGAGGAGGAAGAGGAGGAGGAGGAGGAGGAGGAAGAGGGGACAGTGGTGGTTTTGGTGAGTAAATGAAGGTCTACTGGGCCAGCACCCATGTCACCTGGAGAATAATCAAACAGCCAGGAGAAGGCATCAGCTCAGCAGTGGCACATGGCCAGACAGAACTCAGGGCTGAAATTACTCAGAACTGGACAGCAACTCAGTGTTCTTTTCTGCCCTCACAAAAGGACAAGGTGCATGACTGCTCCTTGCATACCTGGATGGAAAAATGTTTTGTTTCATAAATAAGACAAATAAGTCATTGAGACACTGTTGATGGCTTACTCCTTTTTATACAGTCATGTTCTGGAAACGATAAATGAAGATCTGCCATCTGTGTCACATTCTAATCATCTGACCAGTGGACCAAAGCTAACCAATCAGTGGAACTTCTAAAATGACCAAGTGTGGGTTTAAGCTCCAGTGCACAAAAGGTGCATTTTCAGTTGAGCTGAAAATGAAGAGAAGCTGAAAGATCCTTGACACAGATGGTATAGGGGAATGACAACAATAAAATGAGACTTAAAGTCCTTACCACTGAACTCAGGCCAAGAGCCAGGGATGCCCTGAACTGTTGTGCAGGTTGTACCCTGCACAAGGGTACCCAGTTCAAGTAAGCATGAGTGGAAACAACTACTCTCTGCAAGCCAAGTAATGGCCTGAGCAGGACTGTACCAGCTTCTGAAGGGGTACCATTTTCTAACACATGTACCCAAAGTGGGTTCCTTTTTTTTTTTTTTAATAAGCAGTTCACCCTGCAGGTGTATCTTTTTCTTAGTAAACACAAAAGACACCTTGTATATATGAAGAGATTATATCAAGTCCCATTCAATTGGATGTGAGCAGGAGCAAAATAGAAAGTTGAGAGGTAATCTGGGCCCCCACACCACACCTACAGTTCTTGACCTTCCCTCCTACAGACCTCACTCAACTCAGAGTCTCTGCTCTCACAACAGAGGGAAGGAGCAGAGCTGTTGTGCACACCTATGGACACCTGCCCAGTTCAGAAGTGAGAGGTGAGTGGCAACGGGAGATAGTTGAAAAGAGCTGTGTGATGGGACCACCTCTGAGAATACCTTGTTTCTTTTTCATATGTTAAAAAATGAGAGGTTGAAGTCAACTTGGAAGAACCTGTGTGTTGAGCAATGGGAATGGGCTAAAGTACTAAAGATAATTTCTGCCTAATTTGTAGGCTTCTCCAGAGCTGGATATAACTTTCCCACTTGCTCGTCATCTCTAGGTCCACACCACAACTCTCAGTCTCACATCTTTACTAAAAACCAGATACCCTGCTTGGAGATTTCTGTGACCCCATAGATCCATCTTCTCAGGAACCTGGAGCTACCCTCAGGTGGTAGGAGGATGCCCCACACCTTTCTCCTCATGGCTGAATACAGCCCCTTAACTCCCAGCTGGTGTGGAGGAGATGCAGAGTCTAGCCCCAAAGAAGCACCCCTCAACTGGGATGAGTCTCATTCTTTGGTCCTGTGAACTTGCTCCATTAGAATGAAGGAGCTCTTATGGGGGGGTTCTGGTAACGAAGAGCACACTTTTCCAGCCTCAGGCACCAGCCAGCTTGCCTGTGAATTTTGCATTTTAAGCGCCTGAGATCTCAGCTTAATTAAGAGCATCACTGCTCCCAGAGAGATCTGGTGACAGAAAAGTGGGCAAGCAAAAAAGAAGGAAACACAATTCACCTCAGCAAACTAGTTCCATTCCTTCAAGTAAGCATTTAAGGAGAAGTGGATCCTTCTCAGCAGGATACAGGTGGTGCTGAGGGAGTGGGGCAGGGCAAAAGAGGGAGCCAGGAATAGGGAGGGTATAGCCTGGCCTGGGACCAGACACATAGTTAGGCAGCCAGAGGTCAGCTTTATGACAACCGAGCATGTAACAGTCCGTCTCTTCCCAAGTGCAGAGGACACAGGTGGAGGGGCCAAAGAAGGGGAGCTCGTCCTAAAATTAAGTGCGAGGTTGCTGAGACAATTAAATGTGAGGGCCTGGGAAGCGCTGAGTGTGGATCTGGCATATGGAATCATTAGTAGCTGCTACAGTTAGTATGTGGCCCTTGGACTCACCCCACTTATCTCCACGGCCCCTAGAGGAGACCTCCAAGAGGGACTGTGCTTGTGGCTAGCAAGAACTTTGCCTTATCTTCTGGGAAAAGGTGGAACCAGCCCCTTCCCTCCTAGAAAAGCTAATCCCAGGAAAATTCACAGAAACGGTTGAGCTGAGTCACAATTTGTCCCTTCTCTCTGACAGCTGACTTCTGACACCAGAAAGTTTGGAGCACTTAGAAATGCAAAAGACCTAGCTGAAAGCTACCTGTTTGGAAGCCACAACTCTGCTTTCTCCCTCCTGCATCATCTCCTAGACCTGTGGAGATACATACACATCCAGAATACATGTTTCTCAGTTAACTAAATGACACTTTACTCAACAGGAACTGAGTTGGGCTCACCTGGAGCTAAAAAGTAGAAAAGAGGGAGGAGGAGGAAGAGACAATGCTTTACTGGAAAGGCAGGAGCAAGGTAGGTGATGATGAAGCTGAGTGTTGGAGATAGCCCACTTGGACCTGAACCCCAATCTCACCACTCTAACCATGGGGCTTTGAACAGATTGTTAATGTCATTTGTCCAATGAGAACAAGAGAACATGCAAGATAGGGTTTTAAATGAGCTAACATACATAAAGTGCACAGTTCACACATGTTCTCTATATTATAATCTCTATAATTACTAGCCATTAATCCATAAAAACACTGTAAAACAGATGCTATGATTATCTTCCTCCCTTTACAGATGAGGAAACTGAGGCACAGGGCCCAAAGTTGCACACCTAGTAAATGGCAGACCTGGAAACTGAACCAGAGTCTGTGATACCCCCTGAACTATGTTATCTCTTAAGCACTAGAAGTTGCAAGTGGGGCAAAGGGTTTCTTGTTCCACATCGCAAAATTAAAAATTAATGATTTCTCATCAGGTACTAGAATTTTATATGTTCTTTTATTTCTTAGTATGAAACTCTACCCAGGTAAAGCAAGCCATTTTCCTAAGTGCTGACCCTGCTGGCCCCCAGGGCCATTATCTCCTCCTGAGTCTGCATATTAAACTGCAATTCCTAGCTCCCCACCCCAAACCTATTAAATCAGATTTGCTGGAGCAGAGCCCAGGAGTCTGCATTTTTAACAAACTCCCTCACACAACCATCCTACCCTCCCCCCTATAACTCTCATGCACCCCAAGGCTGGGAACCAGGGCTACAGATTCTCTTTCCAATTCTGTTTTTGTTTTATATATATATATATATATATATATATATATATATATATATATCCTTATTAGATACCTGAAATGTTCTGAGTTTCAAAACATGAAATGAGTTTGAATCAAATTCAAAGCAGAAAAAAAAAGGCACCGCTTCACTTGTCTTTTACAAATAACACAGTCTCGTATAAAAGTGCCGAGTCTGTGGAAGGTACAGGATGAACAGAAGTCCCATTGCTACCATTTATCCAGACCGTTTCCATTAGGAAAGGAAACATTAACTTCATAATTATCCCCACATCTCCAGGTCTGTGGTGGTTCTTTTAATCACTTGTTTAGGATGAAAAAGTTAACTCTTTCCTACTGCATTCGTGGTTCCCAGTTACACAGAAGCAAAAAGGACTCATCGTCATGATAATAGGAGCTGCCCTGGTGACCTATGATCTGCAGGTATGGTGTGTTCACTCTGGAGGTCAACCCTTCAGAGGGAACACACCTGCCAGATACAAATTCTTCCTTCCTCCTTCATGAGTCTGTCACTACAGAGAGCTTTTAAATTTCTTCTAGTACATAATGTTATTCTAAACAAAAATGTGTTGTTTAAATCGCTCAAAAAGTAACTGACCCATGAGCTACCAAGTCCCATGACCACCACAAAAGTTCACAATTCAGTCATACAACTGGACTCTGAGACATTCAGCGACTACATGTTTAGAGTATAGTCTTGTTCTAACAACACCAAAAAAAATAATAATTCCAAAGGTCTGTGCTCAGTGTTTTCTATAATTAACTTACACAGTGAAAAGTACCAGGAAGAAGGGAGAAAGCCATTCGCCTTTGAAAAATAACAATGAGTTCACAGCAAGTTTGCTCTGATGAAATCTATAGTATGTAATTTACCAGTGCATGGTCCTTCCCCTTGGTGTTCCTAGCCCCCAACCAACTTGCATGTGACACCCCTCCAGCTGCCCTGCCCTTTGCCGGCAAACTGGCAGATACATAAATAATACCTTCAGTCTGCTAGAAGTTCTGTGGTATTTTCTTCCAATACAGCACTTATGGGATTTTAATAGAGGACTGGGTGGGGGCGGGGAGCAGGGAGAGGATGGTGGAATTACTTCAGGTTAAAAATGAAGAGAAGCATTATGTGCAGCTGGCCATTTCCAATTAACCACCAGCTCCTTTGGTTAGCAACGGTCTGAGCCTGCAGCATTTGGGTTGTTTTTCCCCTGAGCTATTATGATATTCATTAGTTCAAATAAAAATCTGCAAGCAAGCTGCTAATAAAGATAGTAAATTTGCTTCTTTACCAGCCTGATGGTGGAGCGTTTTTGGCTTATTATCGTATTTAATTGTCTAAGGAAACTAAGTGTTTTGGCTCATTTGTTGAAGTTTATAATACTTGGATCATTTTCTTTGCTTACAGAGCAGGCTAGAACATTTCAGCATTGAATAATGTGTAGTTCATCTATGAAGGATAGTCTTTTGAATATGCAATTTGACTATGGTGGAAAATTTATTCTTTCAAAATCTCATTAGTTTATATTGGAATGTCCTTTAAATGGAAATCAATACAGTATTCTATAAGCAGTAGTGTTTCTGTATATATGGAGAGGAGATACCCAACTCATTGGATCAGGAACCTACTTTGCCCTAGAAATATATACTTTGCAGACAATACTGTGGCAGTGCTAATAATAATAGAGAGGGGGAGCCTGGGTGACTCAGTTGGTTAAGTCTTTGACTCTTGATTTCGGCTCAGGTCATGATCTCACAATCAAGCTCCTCATGGAGCTCAATGCTGAGCATGGACCCTGCTTGGGTCTGTCACGCTCGCGCGCGCTCGCTCTCTCTCTCTCTCTCTCTCTCTCTCTGACCCTCCCCAACTTATCCTCTGTCTCTCTCTCTCTAAACATTTTTTTAAAAAAATAACAGGGAGGGGCACCTAGGTGGCTCAGTCAGTTAAGTATCCAACTCTTGATTTCAGCTCAGGTCACGATCTCACAGTTCGTGAGTTCAAGCCCCACATCGGGCTCTGCACTGACATCTCTCTCTGCCCCTCCCCTGCTCACTCACTCACTCTCTCTTTCTCTCTAAAAAATAAATAAATAAAAATTTTAAAAAATACCAAGGAGGAGAAGGAAAAGAAAGAAGAAACAGAACAGAAAGAAATGAATGAACTGGACTTTCCAGTTCCTCAGATCTGGGTTGAAATTAAGTGCTGCTACTACCAGCTCTTCATTTTCCTTACCTGTAAAGTGGATACTATTTCCCAAGGTTGTTGAAAGAATTAAATGTGCTCCTGTACATAAGGCTTCTGACCTATCACAGAGCTCCAATGAAATTAGTGCAAGCCAGAACTAGGGTGGCCAGGTAAGATACAGGACACCAGGTGTATCAGTTTCCTGTTGCTGCTGTAAAAACTTACCACAAAGTTAGTGACTTAAACCAACATAAATAACATTATCATACAATTCTGGAGGTTAGAAATCTAAAATGGAACTTCAGGGCTGTATTTACTCTGGAAACTCCAGGAAAGGACCTGTTTCCTTGACGTTCTGTTTTGTTTTTAGCTACCAGAAGACTCCTACATTCCTTGGCTCTTGGCTTCTTCCCCTATCTTTAAAGCCAGTAGCATAGCATCTTCTCTGTTCTTTGAACTCTGCTTCTATCCTTTTATCTTCTCCCTAAGAAGGACCCTGGTAATTATCTGATCAACCAAGGTAATTTAAGATAATTTCATTTCTAGATTCTTAATGTATTCATATCTGCAAAGTCCCTTCTGCCATATAAGGTAACATACTGACCTATTCTGGGGAATGAGGCTTGAGCAACTGTGGAGGCCACTGTTCAGCCTACCACAGTTCACCCTCTGGCCTCCAAAGGTTTATATCCATCTCTTATGCAAAATACATTCACTCATCCCAGTATCTCCAGAAGTCTCAAGTTATTACAGCACCAATGCAATTTCAAAGTCTATCATCCACCCAAAAGTCCTAAATCTCACTTTAAATTTTATATGGGTCATAAGTCCCAGTATGATCCATTTAAGGCAAAATTTCTATCTGTGGACCTGTGAAAATAAAAAACAAGTTATGTGATTCTAAAACACAATGATAGGACAGAATAAGACAACAGTTATAGTCATTCCCTTTCAAAAGCAAGAGTGAGGGATGGATTGAAAAAAAGAATCATTGGTTCTAAGCAATGCTGAGATCCAACTGGGAAAAAATCATTAGGTTTTAAGAGCTGGGAATAATACTCTGTGGTTCTCATCTTTACCCTCTGGGCCTTCACTTCCAGCCTCTGAACTTGAGGCTCTCCCTTCTGGACAAGCAGGCAGTATTTCTGATGATATGACATCCTCAAGAACACTGTGAGTATGCCATGTATGTATCAGGAATTCATTCTGTTAAACCAAAGGCTGCTCCACAGATGCTCCCAGATCACTTCATCTCTATTTTGACTTCTCCAGAGATGACTGAAAGGATCCATCAAATGAGTCAAATGCATAATCTCTTCAAAGAGACTTCTTCAAGGTTGAATATTTGGAACTTCTGATCCTTCCAAGGAATTAGTGAAAGGTTGCTGAGACACACCCTTGGCTTTCTCTCAATAGGATGCTTTCCTGACAATCAACTCCTAACTACATCTTTTTTTCCCTAACTATATCTTTGCAATATGGATAGACTAAGAATTTCCTAAATCAGGTCATTGTTCTATTTTGCTTAGAGTTCTTCCCTTAATCTCTTTTCTCTTACATTTTACTATAAGCAGCAAGAAGAACCTGGATATACGTTCAAGACTTAGAGATTTCCTCAGTGAAATAACCATCACTTATAATTCCACTTTCCATAAAAACAATGGGACACAGCTTAGCTAATTGTCTTTCAGTATGTAACAAGGATCCCTTTTACTTTAGTTTCCAATAACACCCAGCTAAATTCAAATTTCACATAAAAAATTATTAACATTTGGGGTGCCTGGGTGGCTCAGTCAGTTAAGCATCTGACTTTGGCTCAGGTCAGGATCTCATAGTTTGTGGATTTGAGACCCATATTGGGCTCTGTGCTGACAGTTCAGAGCCTGGAGCCCGCTTTGTTTTGGATTCTGTGTCTCCTTCTCTCTGCCCCTCCCTGCTCACTCTGTCTCTCAAAAATAAACATTAAAAAAACTTAACATCTATGATAAGTATGTCCCAAATATTACACGGGACACACTTAAACTAAAAAGATATTCTTGTTGATCTGAAATTCAAGTTTAACTGGGCATCCTGAATTTTTATTTGCTAAATTTCATGGTTGTCATGGAGGGTTATGAAAGAGTAGGATACAGAATGAGGAAATGCTAAAAATGAAGAAAACAGAAGAAATGCACAACATAAGGCTAGGTCTGGGAGGGCAGACCTTATTAAGAAGCTACGTAGGAGGCCTTGAACAGACAAGGAGGCAACTCCAAAGATTCAGAGATGGTGAGGTATGGTGGGGAGGGGGATGCATCCTAAAAGAGCTAGAGGCACTGAAAATGAACACCTCACCTCTTTATTTAGCTAAGGCTCATGCCTGCCAAGAAAATCTCATTTTAGCAACACTTATCTCTAGAGGAAAAAAAGTATTCTTCATCCTTCCTATGGCCACACACACACACACACACACACACACACACACACAGCATTTGTGCAAGCTGGAGTACATCTAGGTGCATGGCAGCACCATGATGATTTTGGTCACTTATTAACAGTAACTTCTTCCTCAGTGGGAAGCCAACACTCTTTATGCTCCAAATATATAGACCACAGAGAATTTATTCTCAATTAATTTGCTATCAGGAATGTAAGTATGGGTCAGGTTATCACACACACCATATATATACATATATATACACACATACACACTACACACACACGCGTCACCCAATTTATAGGTGACTCTTCCAAAGCAAAGGGAATTTAAAGTATATCAATGGTATCTCCTGTACTTGTTTGCTTCACTGCCCTTCCAACCCCCCCACTTTAAGCAGGAGAATCTTTCAATCAGTAATATTGAAATTTCCCCACTACTGGAAAAGAAGTCAGAAGGAAGATCACTTAGCTTTGGGCAACTTTATAGCTATTGCAGGTAGGAACCACCTTTGTTCAAGTGGTCTTCAAGGTAGAAATTGAACATGAGTTGGAATGGGAAAATATGGTTGCTTCCTCTGATTTCTCCTGAATGCAGCTTTCCAGAGAAGATCTGTCTTAACAATAACATCACTTCTTTAGTTTTTTTGTGTGTCAAGAGGACTTCTTAGCACTTTACATATATTAAATCTCAACAGAACCCAGTAAGGAAAATACTAGTATCATCCTTAGTTTATCAATGAGACTACTGAAGCACAGAGATTAAGTAACATGCCCACAGTCACAGTTATAAATGGCAATCTGGATGCAGAATCTAAGCTCCTCCCCACCTCTCTGCACCCTGCCTCTTCCACTATTTCAAATGAATTCCTAACATACCAGGCACACCTATAACCAAACACTAATGACAAGACTCATCCAGCATAGGTAAATAGAAAGAACTCTAATTTATATGGGAGGACCTCAGTTCAAGCACTCTCACTGACTTAATACCATGGAAAAATTCCTCAGTTCATCATTGTAAACACTTTTAAAAATAAAGACCAAAGTCAAAAAAGGAATGAAGCATCCATAATCACAATTAATACATTCTGTCTCTTCAATGAATATACAAATAATTTCTTCAAAATTAATAATGTCTAATATTTTAAAAAGTATGGCTAACTAGGCAACGTTATCCACTGCTGATCCAAATGCTGGCAAAATGGATCCTGTTTTTGCAAAGCACTTGGTCAGAATGATTCAAAAACATTTTCATACCCTTTGATCCAATAATTCTAATTGTCAGACTGTCCTAAAAAACTATCTTAAGGATAAGCTTTATAGATAAAGATGTTGATCAAAGCATTATTATGTGCATTGTATATACAATCAAACTATGTATATAATTATAATACTGTATATTTAAAAATTATGAGTTCTAATAATACTTTAAAAACTGGTCTTTTGCTTAACATCATTCCTTGTCATTCTCAATATCACTGAAGGCCAGAGATCATCCCAGGAAGGTAGTGATGAACTTCAGGTTGAAGAAATTACTTTGTTGTTCTCTTCTTTCATGAGAAAGACAAATTACAGGAAAACAAGATCAAGCAAGGAAATCTGTTTTCAAAGGAATCTCTTGCAGAGAGCATCCTGGAGTCACTTATTTCATCCCAATCTCCTACTCTGCCTTCATCTTTGTCTTGGTATCCAAGAGCCTTTAGGGTCAGAGTGATAACAGAGAGCAAGTCTGCAAGATCTACCCTCATCAAAGGAACATGGCATTCTACATCCAGGTAGCAAACCAAGTCAGTGTTACAAACATTTCCAATATCCACTAACAACTTTTTAAAAGGTGTTTCTGTTCAGAGTACTGAGACACTCTTTCTGAACTGTTCAGATTTCTTCTAAATGCTTAGTAATATTCAGAGAAGAGAAACAGCTGTAATTAGAATTCCACACTTTAGATTTAAATCTATAAATTCACATCTGCATCATACCCTTGTCAGTTTACATGTACAAAGTACATAACAAAGGGGTAGGATGTATCCAACATCCTACACCTGACAGATGTACATCCCAATCACCTGACATATGATCATATGATTAGCCCTTCAAAAAAGGGTTAGGTCTTATGCAGGCAGAAGAACACTGTAAGGGATTATGCTCTCTCAGTCCTTCCCTGAGCATCTGAATACTGGCTGCACATATCACTTGATCCACTAAACTTAAGTTAATGATCCTGGAATGAGTACTCATATTCTAAGCTTAGTAACAGAAAAAAAATTCCTGCCAATTATGGATTCTACCTTGTAAAATGTATCACATGCACTTTTCTAAGGCATGAATTTGTTTATTCTGACACACACACACACACACACTATGTGGGTCATTGTGAAATTTAATTGGAGTCCTTCTCACCAAGTAACTGGTAAAACCCCTCATCAGCCATGAATCAAAATTGTCTCCACCCAGACCCCATCCAAATCTTTTCTTCCCTCTCATCTTAGTTTTACTTCTCTGCTTCCCTCTCACTTCTGCCTCCCAATTCTGATCAGAACTGGAAAGGCTTATTCCTTCCATGAAGATTTTTACATAAATTTAAATCAACTCCCCTTCCCCACGTCTACAGTTACTCAAAGGATTTAATGTAATTTCAGAGCTTCCACTGACACACATCTGCTATTCTAGTCACTGCTAATTCAAGGTTCCTTCTATCCCAGTGTATGTTCCATAAATGGCCTGTTGCCACCTGTTATCTAAGATTATTCTCATCACCACCACTATACCATGATGTCAGGAGTTTACCATGTAACTACTTCAAACCCATTCTTCCTTGACTTAGAATTGTCCTTAGTTTCAGTGACGTGTTGGGTTTCCTGAATAAAATTTCATCAGCCTTATTGTCCATGTAAAACATAACTAAGACCACTTCTAAAGCAGCCCCATATGTACAGTGTGTCTAGTAAGAATTTTCTCTGTCATGGGAAGCATAAAGAAAAAATAGAAAAGCTGGAAAACTCCAACCAAAGTTAGAACACATCTGGCACAGAATTTACCCTGTGTTTACTCACAAAGGATGGATGACTGCTTGCAAATTATTTGGTCTCTGATATGATGCAGAAAACAATGAACAAATTTGAGGAACCCAGCTTAGAAGGTTGATTTACTAATCAGTGGTATTGATATCTGGATTAGTAGATCACCTTTAATAATTATCATGAAGCCAACATGCAAACATGCTGAAGACTTAGAAATCTTTTCAGAGAATAAAATAGTAATCATATTAATAAATACCACTTAATTTCTTTTCCCATAGATCACTTTCACAAAAACCATGCAAAATGAGCCACTTACTCATTTAACAAATATTTACTGGACTCCTACTATGTTCCAATCACTCAGCTAAGACCCAGGTTGCAAAGGTGACACAGACCTTGATGAGGAGAACAGACTGTACCATAAAAGATGTTCATGTGAGTTGCAGAAGAAAGTGAAAAACTTTCAGGGGAGATGGAGGGCTTCTTGAGGAGGCAGAATGAGGATGAGGAAACTACTGCAGAAGTCCAAGCACTGAGTGACTGGAAGCAGAATGAAGCTTGGTGTCCCATCAGCAGTGTGAACCAAGAGTTCATGGTGGCCAACTGGATGTAAAGAAGAAGGGTAGAAAACTCTTGGCCTACCAAGAGGATGTCCCAATGCCAATGTCCCAGATAGGGCCTATTTGAACAAATTCGGGGGTAGAAGAAATGAGTCCATCCTCATCTTACATATAAGGAAACTGAGTCTCAAATGGCTAAAGATGGAATTAAAGATCACACTAGTGGTTAATGGCTAAGCCAGAGTTCAAGTATATTTTGGCTGCTGACAAATTTATGCTCTTTTCATTGACCTACCTGCTTTGTTACTTCTTTTGTAGGAAAACTCGATGGGTAGCAGTTTAATTTTGTTGGAGAGACAGTAGGGATATTTATGAAAAGCAAACTTAGTTTCCTTTCTGTCCCTGTGCTCGCCAGAAAAGGTACCAAGCCTGTAACTATTTTTCCTCTCCCACCACTCCTTCACCCCTTTTGTGCTGCTTTTTCTATTAGATTCCCTACAGAACACAGAGCCCTGAGAAGGAAAGGCATTAGAAGGCTCTCACAGAGCTCAGGATGATCACCATTATCTGCAAACTACATATATACACTTGTGTATACTGCCCAATTTTAAAGGCTTGATAAAGTTGGGGGTTTGTGCTGTTCCTTTCATGGCACCCAGAGGCAGATGCAGGTTGTAAACTCAGCACTAAAGACAGCGCACATTTGCTGACAGAACTTACTTATGAATTTTACATACTGAATGGATAACTAAATTTAGATTTTAAATCAATTGACTTTTCCAGAAGGCTGGAATTGTTGACTGCATGAAAAAAGAGGTATCCCTTTTTTCACCCATTTAAAAAAAATTGTTATAACCCTTTGTACTTAGCTGGAAGATGGTAATGCACAAATTTTGAACCATGCTACAATTTCTGTATTGAATTTCAAATTTAAATATGACACTAAAGGGTAAAATTGCTCAGAATTATAAAGTCTCCCTTCTTCACCTAATATCTATTTGTGTAAATTATATATATTGAACTCCTTTGTTGATTTAGAGAATGTCTCAGGGAGCCTGGGTGGCTCAGTCAGTTGAACGTCCAACTTCAGCTCAGGTCATGATCTCATGATTCATGAGTTCAAGCCCTGCATTGGGCTCTGTACTGACAGCTCTGAGCCTGGAGCTTGCTTTGGATTCTGTGTCTCCCTCTCTCTCTGCCCACCCCCTGTTCACACTCTGTCTCTCTCAAAAACAAGTAAACATCAAAAAAATTAAAAAAAAAAAAAAGAGGATGTCGAAAATAGTTGTACAAAACTTCAAAATTTTACTATTCTCTTAAAGAATTCTTTGAAGTCACTATGGCAACCTCTTAATAAACTAATTATATAGGAATAAATTATTCCATTCATCCCTGTAAATTTTACCACAGTTCACTTATGTCAACACACTGCAAAGATTAATATTTTTATTCACCTAATACTGACTAATACAAATTGTTCGTTGAAAATGCACTATACAGAAAATTCCCCAAAGAGAACTACAAAATATTTTATCAAGAAACCGACTCATCTCAAGAAACCGACTCATCTCAAGAAAGTTCTTAAGGGGCGCCTGGGTGGCGCAGTCGGTTAAGCGTCCAACTTCAGCCAGGTCACGATCTCGTGGTCCGTGAGTTCGAGCCCCACGTCGGGCTCTGGGCTGATGGCTCAGAGCCTGGAGCCTGTTTCCGATTCTGTGTCTCCCTCTCTCTCTGCCCCTCCCCCGTTCATACTCTGACTCTCTCTGTCCCAAAAATAAATAAACGTTGAAAAAAAAAATTAAAAAAAAAAAAAAAAGAAAGTTCTTAATAATTAACAAAAGGAAAGTCTTCTAATAAAATAAAAAAAATGGCAGTATAACACTTCCTGGTTCATCTAACTGTAGATGACTCCAAAAGCTAATATGAGGAGTCATCTCAAGATGAAAGACCACAAAACATCACCATCAGACCTAAGAGTGAAAATGTGACTTGTTCTGTATTCATCCATGTTAACTATAATAATTTGTTTATTGTTTTCATTCATTCAACAAATGCTGAGTTTAAACTTACTTTACTAAGCATGTCTCATTCTTCACAAAATACCCAGAATAATGACTTCTGAGTCCATTTGGAATATTTTGCCAAAACTCCATCTTTATTTCTGATATTCACGTAAGAAAATGAACATTAAGTATTTGGACACTGGAGCTGCTTGAACAAGTTGTTTCAAGGAATTGAATAACACCTTTGAAGAATTTATGTCTTCTGGAGAAGAAATAATTATAATAGAAATGCAGATGAGGCATTACAGTTCAGACTACTTCCACTCTCTCCTTGGGTTTAAGGGAAATAATGCTAACTGGATTTGAGGTACAGATCAAACAAAGCAGAGGGTTAAGAACAGTTCTGATAGTGGGCATTCTCTTTTGCTTAGATTCACAGTGCCCTAGGACAGATCAGGGGATTTTTGATGGAAAAACTGAGCTTTAGAGATCTGAACTGAGATTTGGAGGAAATCCAGGATTTAGAGATTTAAAGATGGAGGAAGAAACAGAGAGTGGTCTGTCAATGTCAGGACACTGAACTTGGGAGTTGAGTATGGGAAGGAGGGCATTGGCAAGACTCTGAGCTTCGAGAGGCTGTGAGGTCTCCGAGAACGGAGACCGACATGGATGAGAACTATAAACATCACCTCATTTCGGGGGCTGCAAAGCCCAGTGTAAACCCCGTGTTTGTTCCTGACAGCCTAACTTCTTGTGTGTGTGTGTTTTTTTTTTCTGGGAGAGAGATACTAACATGAACAAGAGCATATTTTTCCACAAAAGCATGTGTCAATCTGGCAACTGATGTGGAAACTAAACTGGGAAGCCTTCAAAATTAGTGTTTATAAAACTGATCCCTGGACTAGGTAACAAAAACTGGAAAAATGTTGATAGTAACAGATCTCTTTATCCTCAGTACACAAACTCACCCGACCAAGGATCAGTCATTTAAAATCAGGGGCGCCTTGGGGCGCCTGGGTGGCGCAGTCGGTTAAGCGTCCGACTTCAGCCAGGTCACGATCTCGCGGTCCGTGAGTTCGAGCCCCGCGTCAGGCTCTGGGCTGATGGCTCGGAGCCTGGAGCCTGTTTCCGATTCTGTGTCTCCCTCTCTCTCTGCCCCTCCCCCGTTCATGCTCTGTCTCTCTCTGTCCCAAAAATAAAAATAAACGTTGAAAAAAAAAATATTTAAAAAAAAAAAAAATCAGGGGCGCCTGGGTGGCGCAGTCGGTTAAGTGTCCGACTTCAGCCAGGTCACGATCTCACGGTCCGTGAGTTTGAGCCCTGCGTCAGGCTCTGGGCTGATGGCTCAGAGCCTGGAGACTGTTTCCGATTCTGTGTCTCCCTCTCTCTCTGCCCCTCCACCGTTCATGCTCTGTCTCTCTCTGTCCCAAAAATAAATAAACGTTGAAAAAAAAAATTTTAAATCACCCAGCTGTTATGGGAGAAATGCTGCTCAGTATACAGATTTCCCAGTAACATATTCTCAGAGAAAGGAAGAATTGCTTGTGATGTTCAATTAGTTGGGACCCAAAGTCTAGGCTTACTTCCAGGGACGCCCAATCCTGAATCAACCAATTATTACTAAATGTGATATAGAGGGTATTGTGAACAAGAGTTAATCAACAGCATGTTACATTTTTGCCACACTCCTAAAATGCAACTGGGAATTAACCCATTAGCTATACAACACACTACTCCACCATTTTTTTTAAAGTATGTAGCTATGAGTACTAACTATTAATTCCAAACCAAAAAACTGAAGGGAGTGATGATTTGTTCAGTGTGCAGCCAAACTAAGAGACTCAAGAGAGGAAGCTTAACAGTCACTGCCCAGATCATGGTAATAACAAAATGTCCAAGTCCCAATATAATGCCTGAATGCAATGCTAGGAGTTGAAATATGTAGCTAACCACTATTGCATATCATGGTTCTGAAGCTAAGCACCCGGTGCTGGAAAGCTGTCCCCTAATGGTGGAACAAGTAACAATAATGCCCATGTATAAAGTACAGAGCAACATGGTACAGGACAAAGTTAAGACAGCCCATCTAAATACTATATCAATAACAGAACTTGTAGGGTAAGCTTGCTCTCCATCTCAGCCCACTTGACAGGTGTTAACTTGGATTTGAAAATAACTACTCCAAATCCCTTTGAGTTCCTTTTCCAGGATGCCTTTTATGAAAGGATGATTTTTACCAAAGACCAGAAAGGTGCTTCTGAGGAATTATGTACCACAGGAAGAAACAATATCAGACTGTTTAGTGACTGATTTAACAGGACTACAGGATCAGGAGGGGAGATGGGATGTTTTCCATGAAGTGGAAATGGATATCCACTCTGGAAATTATCTTGAAGGAAGAAAGGAGATAAGCCCACTAAGAAACTTGGATTGGGTCTGAAGAGGGTAGTAATTTTAAGGTGTAAGCTAGAGTGATAGGTTAGGATGGGCAGTCAGTCACTGAATAACAGCTATGGCCAAAGGAGCTGCCATCTCAGTAGGACATACTACAGTCAAGGATGTAGTAGGGCAGCAAAACAAAGACCAGAGCAGATTAGCTAAAGGAACTTTTTTTTTTTTTTTTTGCAAGTATATGTGAGGCTATACCTAAGTAAACTCTCAGAAATAAGATCAGTGGAATAGAAATGAGACTTCAAAAATAAAGTCATACGTTTATGATCAACTAATTTTTGACAGGGCTGACAATGCCACTCCATAGAGAACAGTCTCTTCAGCAAATGGTGCTAGCATATCTAAATGTTCACATGCCAAAGGATGAAATTAGATTTTATCTCAATATATGAAAGCTAACTCCAAATGAATCAAGAACCTAATTTTTAGGGGCGCCTGGGTGGCGCAGTCGGTTAAACGTCCGACTTCAGCCAGGTCACGATCTCGCGGTCCGTGAGTTCGAGCCCCGCGTCAGGCTCTGGGCTGATGGCTCAGAGCCTGGAGCCTGTTTCCGATTCTGTGTCTCCCTCTCTCTCTGCCCCTCCCCCATTCATGCTCTGTCTCTCTCTCTGTCCCCAAAATAAATAAAACGTTGAAAAAAAAAAAAAAAAGAACCTAATTTTTAAAACTAAAATTATAAAATTCTTAGAAGAAAACAAGAAAGTAAATCTTGGATTTAACTTTGACTTGATCAAAATTAAAATGTTCTTACTACAAAGAACAGCATCAAAAAGAGCGAAAAGACAACCCACAGAATGGGAGAAAATATTTGTAAATCACGTATTTGACAAGGGACTTATATCTAGAATATATAAAGAAATCCCACAACCAAATAAAAAATAAAAATAAAAAATATGAATAGACATTTCTACAAGGAATATATACAAATTGCCAGTAAGCACAGAAAAGGTTTTTGGTATCATTTAGTCATCAGAAAATGCAAATAAAAACTACAATGAGATACCACTTCACACCCACGAAAATGGCTAGCATAAAAAATTTTAGATAATATCAATGAGGAAGTTGAGAAACTGGAACCTTCATACACAGCTTGTGGCCACGTAAAATGGTCCAGCTGCTTTAGGAAACAATTGCCAGCTCCGCCCAAAGTTACCATATGATCTGGCAATTCCACTTCTAGGTATATACCAAAGAGACATGAAAATATCTGTCTTCACAAAAACACAAATTTGTGTATTGTACACAAATGTGTACAGCAACATTATTCTTGAAAATAACCAAAAGGTGGAAACAAACCAAATGTCCATCAATTGAAGAATGGATAAACCAATGTGGTATATTCATACAATATAACATTATTCACTCATAAAAAGAAAAGACACATACTACAATTCAGATGTACCATGAAAGCATTATGCTAAGTGAAAGAAGTCAGTCACAAAACACCATCGATTATATGAGTTGGTTCACATGAAAGTCCAGACTAGGCTAATTCATAGAGATAGAAAGTATATTAGTGGGCTTTTTATGGCTGTGAGGAAGATGGCGGATAGGGAGTGATAGCTGAAGCGCAGGGTTTCTTTTGGGATGATAAAAATGTTCTCAAATTGACTGTGGTGATGGTTACTTTCATCTGTGAATATATTAAAAACCACTGTACACTTTAATTAGGTGAATTTTAGGGGCACCTGGGTGGTTCAGTCGGTTAAGCATCTGACTTCGGCTCAGGTCATGATCTCGCAGTCTGTAAGTTCAAGCCCCGCATTGGGCTCTGTGCTGACAGCTCAGAGCCTGGAGCCTGTTTCAGATTCTGTGTCTCCCTCTCTCTCTGACCCCTCCCCCATTCATGCTCTCTGTCTCAAAAATAAACGTTAAAAAAATTTTTTTAATTAGGCGAATTTTAGGGTATGTGGTATATCTCAATAAAAGTGTTTTTAAAAGAAAAAAAGCATAGGGAAATACTTTGGTGGCTAACTTTTGAAAGTAGAGACTTGAATTACAAATGTTTAAGTGTAACAATTAAGTTTGGTGGGTATCAATATTCGTATTTTAGGAGTGCCTGGGTGGCTTAGTCAGTTGAGCATCCAACTTCAGCTCAAGTCATGATCTCATGTTCATAGGTGTGAGCCCTGTGTCAGGCTCTGTGCTGACAGCTCAGAGCCTGGAGCCTGCTTTGGATTCTGTGTCTTCCTCTCTCTCTCTCTGCCCCTCCCCTGCTCACACGCTGGCTCTCTCAGTCTCTCAAAAAAATAAAATAAAATGTTAACAAAATTTTAAATAAAATATATTCATATTTTATTTTTTCAGATAGGAGGTGAGCACACCTTTGTTCTATTCTTCCCATCCTTTTTTGTATGACTGAAATATATATGATTCTGGGTATAATAGAGTATGTTTACTTTGTCTTTTCCACTGAATCATGCTTTAAACCACTACAAAATGTGTAAGGCAGCTTTCGAGAACTCTAAAAGGTGAATAAAACAATCAAAATCCTATCCAGTTATTTTGTGGATATCTACAATTTGATAATAAAGTTTATATGGAGAGGTGAAAGACCCAGATAACCAACACAATACTGAAGAACAACAAAATAGGAGGATGATGCCACCTGTCTTAGAAGTTTTAATAAAGCTACAGTAATCAAAACAATGGGGTACTGGCAAAGGAATAAACAAATGGATGGATGGAACAGACTAGAGACCCCAGAAATAGGCCCCCATAAATACAGTCAACAGCTACTTGACAAAGGAGCAAAGGCAATACAGTGGCTCTAAGATAGTCTTTTCAACAAATGGTGCTGGAACAACTGGACATCCACATGCAAAAAAATTAGTCTAGGCACAGATTTTACACCCTTCACAAAAATTAACTGAAAATGGATTATGGACTTCAATGTAAGACATAAAGCTATAAAATTCCTTGAAGACAACAGGGAAAAACTTACATGACTGGGGGTATAGCAACAATTTTTAGGTACACCAAAGGCATGATCCATAAAAGACATCACTGACAAGCTAGATTTCATTAAAATTAAAAACTGTTATTCTATGAAAGTCAGTGAGAAGAGATAATGAGAAGACAAGCCACAGATTGGGAAAAAATATTTACAAAACACTAATCTGATAAAGGTTTGCTATTCAAAAAACTTAAAACTAAGAAAACAAGGAATGTAATTTAAAAATGGGTCAAAGACCTTAACAGATATCTTATAAAAGAAGATATTCATAGGGCAAATAGGCCTATGAAAAGATTTTCCACATAATATGTGATTAGGGAAATGCAAATTAAAGCAAGAAACCACTATTTACGTATTAGAATGGCAAAAATCGACATACTAACAACACCAAATGCTGGTGAGAATATGGAGCATCAAGAACTCTCAAGCACTGTTGGTAGGAATGTAAAATGATGCAGCTACTTTGGAGGACAGTTTGGTGGTTTCTTACAAAACTAAACATATGCTTTCCACACAATCTAGCAATCGTGCTCCTTGGCATTTACCCAAACAAGTTAAAATTTGTGTCCACACAAAAACCCAGACAGGGATGGTTATAGCACCTTTATTCTGAATACTTGGAAGTAACCAAAATATTCTTCAGTAGGTGAATGGGTAAATAATCTGTGGTACATCCCATAAATGGAATATTATTTAGCACTGAAAAGAAAATGAACTATCAAACCATATAAAGACACAAAGGAATCCTGAATGCAAATTACTAAGTGAAAGAAACCAGTCTTAAAAGCTACACACTGTATGACTCCAGAATTACATGACATTCTGAAAAATACAAAACTATGGAAACAGTAAAAAATATCAGTTGTTGTCAGGGGATGAGTAGAGAATGAATAAATGAGGCACAGTGGATTTTTAAGACAATGAAAATACTCTGTATGATAACATAATGATGGATACATGTCCTATAAATCTGTCCAAATGTGTATAATGTACAACACCAGGAGTGAACCCTAAGATAAACTATGGACTTTGGGAGATTTTGATGTGTCTATGTGTATTTATCAATTTTAATAAATGTACCATTCTAGTGAGTGATGTTAATAATGGGGAAGGCCATGCATGTGTGTGTGTGTGGCAAGAAGCATATGGGAAATCTCTGTACCCTTCTATCAACTTTGTGGTGAATCTAAAACTGCTCTAAAAAAGTCTTTTTATAAAAGTAGATAATAGCAGGCAGATCGAAACAGGACACCAAAATTTGAAGTATGAATAAACTGATACTGAGTTTACCAATTTTCCCTCCAGGATCCCCCAGCCTGAATTTAAAAGCACCCAAACCCCAAAAGTGAGCATGGGCACAGAAGAAACAGCTCCTGAAGCCCTCTAGCTCTGCCTAGAGGAAGGGGAAAGAGAGCATGGAGGAACTCTTGCCCCCCCCCCCCCATCTTCCTACCCTCTGGTCCCTAGGCAATCCTATAAGAGTAGCAGCACTGACAGTGGCAGAAGCAGAGGCATACCAGTGCCTAAAACTCTGAAGCAAGGGAATGTTCCAATCTGATCAGAGGGGCTGTGGCCCCCCAGGGGATGGAGTAAATCTCCTTCTATATGGTAGACCATGGCACATAAAGCCCCAGCTTTCTGTCTAGATATTGCAAAGGACTAGGCCAGGTTAGAAAGTACAAGAGAGATCATGGAACAGAAGACAGCAGGTTAATGATGGCATAAAATCACCATGTTGATTCATGGACCCAATCTTGATCAGTAGATGTGTGGATCCCATCCTTAAAAGCACTCCAAGTCTTGGGGCACCTGGGTGGCTCAGTCAGTTGGGTGTCCAGCTTCAGCTCAGGTCATGATCTTATAGTTTGTGAGTCCAAGCCTCATGTCAGGCTCTGTGCTGACAGCTCAGAGCCTGGAGTCTGCTTCGGATTCTGTGTCTCCCTCTCTTACTCTACCCCTCCCCCACTCATGTTGTCTCTGTCTCTCAAAACTAAACAAATACTTAAAAAAAACAAAACAAAACAAAAAACCACTCCAAGTCTTTAAGAAGTGACCTAAGTGATAGCCCACCACGTTGCTCCAATACTGGCTACTAGGTGGTATCCACATGGGACAGATCAGAATAGCATGGCAAAGGATTTTAAAACAGAATTACCATTAAAACTACAAAGAATATCGTCTGAAATCAACTGGGTCAACTGCATGCTGACACAAAAACATTTTTTTTTAACGTTTGTTTATTTTTGAGAGAGCAAGAGAGCGCGAGCATGGATGGAGCAGAGAGAGAGGGAGACAAAGAATCCAAAAGAGGCTCCATGCTCTGAGCTGTCAGCACAGAGCCTGACTGGGGGTGCTGGGGGCTCAAACTCACCAACTGTGAGATCATGACCCTGAGCTGAAGTGAGACACTTAACCAACTGAGCCACCCAGGTGCCCCAAAAACAAATGTTTTTTATGTGATTTAAATAAGAAGCAGAGTCTCAACACATATCAAAATGTCCTGGATACAATCCAAATTTACTTGGTATATGAAGAACCAGGAGAATCTCAACTTACATGGGAAAAAGACAATCAACATATGCCATCATTGGGATGCCAAATATGTTGTAAATATATGGCAAAGACTATAAGGCAGCAATTATAAAAATATTTCCAAAGGGACAAAAACTCAAAATAGATGAAAAGATACACAGTCTCATAACAAAATGTATACATGAGAACCAAATGGAACTGAAAAATTGAAAAAAAGGAGTAAATTTTCTTAAGTCACTAGATGGGTTTAATAGCAGAATGATAACCAAGTAAAGAATCGTGGAGGGGCCCCTGGGTGGCTCAATCAGTTAAGCGTCTGATTTCGGCCCAGGTCATGATCCCATGGTTCATGGGTTCAAGCCCTGCGTCTGCCTCTGTGCTGATGGCTTGGAGCCTGGAATCTGCTTCAGATTCTGTTTCCTCCTCTCTCAGCTCCTCCCCCACTTGCACTCTGTCTCTCTCACAAAAAATAAACTGTAAGAACATTTGGGGCGCCTGGGTGGCTCAGTCGGTTAAGCGGCTGACTTCGGCTCAGGTCATGATCTCACAGTCTGTGAGTTCGAGCCCCGCGTCGGGCTCTGTGCTGACAGCTCAGAGCCTGGAGCCTGTTTCAGATTCTGTGTCTCCTTCTCTCTGACCCTCCCCCGTTCATGCTCTGTCTCTCTCTGTCTCAAAAATAAATAAACGTTAAAAAAAAAAAAAAAAAGAATCGTTGAGCTTGATGACTGGACAACAGAAATTATCCAATCTGAATAGTGGACAGAAGATTGAAAATTAACACAGCTTCAGGGATTGAAAAACAGTACCAACAGGATTAACACCCAGCAACCCCCCAAAAAAGAAACCCAAAGAAATTTCCACTCAGAAAAATCAAAATTAACTGATAAAAAATAAACACAAAGAAAAAACAGTGAACGCCAAGAAAAATTATGTATTATCTATGGGGAGCAACAAATTGAATGGCTACAGACTTCTCAGCAGAAATAATGGAGGCCAGAAAGAAGTAGAACATTATTAAAGTTAAAAATAACTGCCAACTGGGGCGCCTGGGTGGCGCAGTCGGTTAAGCGTCCGACTTCAGCCAGGTCACGATCTCGCGGTCCGTGAGTTCGAGCCCCGCGTCAGGCTCTGGGCTGATGGCTCAGAGCCTGGAGCCTGTTTCCGATTCTGTGTCTCCCTCTCTTTCTGCCCCTCCCCCGTTCATGCTCTGTCTCTCTCTGTCCCAAAAATAAATAAAAACGTTGAAAAAAAAATTAAAAAAAAAAAAAAATAACTGCCAACCAATATTTTGATATCTTTGATATATATTTTGACAGCATACCACCTATTAAGATTATTCAATAAAGCTACACTCATCAAGACGGTCTGATTGATACTGGTAAAAGGACAGACATAGCTCAATGAAATAGAAGCTAATTGATTTTTAATAGTTACAAAGGAAATTCAATTAAGAAAGGATAGTCTTCTCAAATTGTCCCAACATGACTGGTTGATAATCCATATGCAAAAAAACAAACTTTGAACTAAATATTACCCCTTATAGAAAAATTAAAATCAAAATGGATCATAGATATAAGTATAGAACACACAACTGTAAAACTTTTAGGAAATATGGGGAAAATCTTGACCTGAGTTAGGAAAAGAGATTATAGACATGACACCAAAAGCACAATCAAAAAAAGAAACAAATTTCACTTCAAAATTTAAAACTCTTGCTATTAAAATGACCATTAAGGAAATAAAAGGTACACACCAATGAAAAATTTCTGTAAATTACATATTCAATGAAAGCTCTGTACCTTGACACATAAAAAACTCAGAGGTCAACAGTAAAAAAATAAATAAATAAATAAAAAATAATAATTTAAAAATGGAAAGGGGTGACTGGCTGGCTCAGTCAGTGGAGCATGTGACTCTTGATCTTGGGGTTGTGAGTTTGAGCCCCATGTTGGGAGTAGAGATTACTTAAAAATAAAATGTTTAAAAAAAAAAGTAAATAAAAATGGACAAAAGATTTCATGAAAGATTATATATGAAGGCCAGCAGCCCATGAAAAAATACTAAACATCACTAACCATTCTGGAAAATGAAATTAAAACCAGGATGCATGACAAAATACCACTATATACTAATTAGAATGGTTAAATGAACAATACTGACTATTAACAGTTGCTGACAAGAATACAGAGCAGCTGGAACCCCCGTCTGTTACCTGAGGAAATTAAAAATGATGCTTTGAAAACAGTTCAGTAGTTTCTTACAAAGTTAAATATACATCTACATACGACTCAGCAGTTCACTCCTACTAATTTACCACAGAAAAATGAAAACTTATGTTCACACTAAAAGCTGCACATGAATGTTTGTAACAACTTTGGTCATGATCACCAAAAAATTAAAATAAACACATATTTTCAATGGTCAAGTGGATAAATATAATGTGTCAAGCCCATACAATGCCATACTATTCAGCAAGGAAAAGGAATAAACTATGGATACACACAGCAGTATGGATGAACCCTAAAGGCATTATGCCGAATGAAAGAACCCAGTTTCAAAATTTGCGTATTATAGGATTCTGTATATATAACATTCTAGAAAAAGAACTTCATATAGAGAACAGATCAGTGGTTGCCAGGGACAAGGCGTGAAAGGTGTGTTTGACTACAATGGCACAGCATGAGAGTGCCTTGGAGACGACAGAAGTTTTCTGTACCACGAATGCAGTGAGATTTATATACATCTACACATGTACTAGAACTGTATACAGAACCCAAAAAAGTCAGTTTTACTGAATGTTCACTTAAAAAATAAAATTTACACATATTCAGACAGGTCTCCAAGGGGCTAAAAGCCTAATGGAGTGAGGAAGACAACAGATTTCACCTCCAGACACAGTCTGATGTCAACTCCTCAACCCTTTGGGTTAGAAGCAGGTCTCATTCAGCTTTGAATTTTCTCAGGCTCTGGCATTATTCTCAGTAAATATTAATGGTTAACTAAATAGCTGACAAATGCCACATGTCGCAGCCAGGCAAATGGCTCACTGGCACAGAATCTACCACATTTAACCCACTGGTGTCTTATCACTAGTGGAGATTTAATGTTAAGAGGAAGAAAAGTAGGATCCATATCTCCCTTCTTGGAATCAAAGATCACTGTGAATATGAGCAAGAGTATCCCATGTTCACCCAGGGATGAGAGAGGAGTAGATTAAGAGATAGTACCTGTGAATCCACAAAAACTGTATACTGGATGAAATTAATGAGGAATGAAGATAGGGATGTTGAGGCATCTGACTCTGAGTCCACTTTTATGGACACCTTGGCCAGGATCTCCCACAAATTCCAGTGAGGGGAAAAAAGTGGCCCACTGGTCCTTGTAGCGTAATCCTACCTCTGAGCACAATCCATTCTTTCAAAAGCAAGAATGTCTCCCAAGTCCAAGAATATACTTCAACGATCATGTTCTCATTTTATAACTAAAGACACTCCTTTCCCTTCTAATAAGACTCTGCTAGAATAATTTAGCTAGCTTGCTGAGTTCTTTAGTTTTGTGGTCATAAACACAGTGGAACAAAAAACACCAAGTTTTGTACTGTGGGAAAACAAAACTTTGACCTTATTTTGTAAACATGTGTGGTGAGACCTGGCTCATAAAAAAAGAAAATGAATAAGAAACACCCTGCCTTCAAGGGCTTAGCAAAGGGAAAATAATTGTGGTCAGTCTTGAGTGTTTAAGTGCCTTGAGAGAGAATTACTGCAGGGGAGGTAACAACTGGAGGAGGTGGGTGAGTTAAGGTGGGATCACAAAAAGCTTTATTGCAGATAATCTCTTCGGGCTTTTCTTTTGTTCTAACAATGGCCACTTGCAGAGTATTCTCAAATCCTTCAGGCACAGAGCAAATAAGGACTTTTAGTGTCTAGTCAAACTATATTTTTGTCTTTCAGAAGACAGTTAAATAATACTGCCTATGGCTCTTCAATCACTTTTTCTAGAGGAAGTACACAACTCCTTTCCTTTCCAGTGAGACCTCTTAGAACAAAGATGGATGTTTGGGATCAAGGTTAAGTGATCTCAGGCTAAGTACTTCCAATACTGTTCTAGGACACTGTGTGAATCAAAAAAAACCAGAAACAAAAATAAAAAACAACACAAAAAACCTACCACCCGCCATCTGAATTATATTGCTAACCTCTATTTTCTTCTCTCTCTTCTCACATTCAGTCACGTTATTTCCCTTACAAATGTATCAAGAAGCTATTTATATCAAAGCCTAAGACAGAAAGGTCATTCTAACTTTTAGAGTTTTCATTATGTAAAAATAATTAAATTTTTCATTATAGAATAAGAAAACCGCATGCTAGGCTATATGCTACCTTCTAATCCCAAGGAAAAGCATTCCGTAATTTCATTTTAGTATCAACTGCTGGAAAAGAAACTTTGGAGAATCTCCCAAAGCTGAGTTATTTTGGGATGTGAACCGTTGATTTTTCTGTTTCTCTCCAAATATATATGTTTGTATTTATCAATTTGGTAACATTTTTTCATGACTATTCCCATCTCAAAGTTAATCACTCAAATGTTCTTCTTCATCACTTGCATCTTTATATAATATTTAAGATCACAAGCACATTTTGTTGCATTCCCACTAAGGTCAGGCATTTCCTCATATCCATTTTATCAATAGAAAACAAAGACTCAGAGAGATGAAGTCACTTACGCTAGTAATATAGTAGAGATCTGATAAGAACTCAGCTTTATCTGACTCAAAGACACTTATTAAACTTAATATTTGAATAGGACTTTTCTTACTGTCTCACAATTTTGCTAAAGATCCCACATTGAAGGTAACAGTCAATTAAGTGTATTTTAAGGAAGAACTGATAAACACATTTCTACAGGACTAATAACATTCTGCAGAGACCATCACCTCATCAACCACCTACAACTGATAGAGAGAAGGCCAATTGGAAAAGAGAATTACTATGTGGGTACCACCAGAGGCAAGACAAATATAGAGCAAGGAAGAGGGACACAAGTCATCTCTACCAGAATTTGCTTTGCCCATGTCAGGGAATACTCATCTCACAAAGAACCAGCCACAAAGGACTTTGTTCAGCCAGTATCAGCCAAGACAGAATCTTAACGGAAGGACTAGAGAAAAAAATAAAAGATTTTGCTGCTTATCAAATCTCCTCTCCTCTCCAAGTACTAGAATGGGAAGTAGAAGAAAGAGACGAAAATTGAAGACCATGACTATGCCATCTTTCCTCCCTTCCATACTCCTTTCTAGGAATGAGTATGGCCCAAGATTGGTAGGGAGGACATAAACTAGAAATTAGATATGAGACTCAAGTTTGTATTTAGACTTGGGAAGAATTTAATGCTTCAAACCAAGTGACAGTTGCCAAGAGACCATTCTTACAATTAAAAGAGTCAAAACTATAGCAATTGTCTGAAGTATCCTCAGAGAGGCAAAATATGGTGGAGGGGGGATAGGATATGTCCAATTTGATTCCCCCAATGAGTACATATTAAAATATGAAGCAATATTTGACAAACTGATACTGATTAGAGCTAAAGGAAACCATCTAAAGTAGTATTAAGGTATTAAAGAAATAGAATAATGTAATAGAGTTATTGTTTTAAAGATACATGAGGGGAGGAGTTAAGATTTCATAGTAGGAAGGGGCCCCTGGGTTTGTCTCCTCCCCTGATCCCTGAAGCTAGATCAATATCAAATTATTTTGAGCACCTAGGAAATCAATCTGAGGATTAAGAGAACAACCTGCATAATTTGAGGGAAAACACATGATAGGTACACATGCAGAGAGAGGAACTGGGGGAGAGAAATGGCTCAGTGCTACAGAGGGGTGGGAGCCCTTTTCACAGAGAGGAGAGAGGGGTGGGGTGAGAGTAGTTGGGTTCAGTAAGAAAAGCACTGCCCCCAAAATCAGTGACGGGGTAATTATAATGAACTGAATATGGCAAGTTTCTGCGAACAGTGGAGTTGAAATTCTGAGTTTTTGTAAGTGCCATATGCTGTATTAGACCTGGGAGGGTAGCAGTGCTTCTGGGGAGAAGGAAGGGAAGCCTGGGAGCAGACAGTGTGGTATGGGGATCCCTGGCGTGGCTCTAGGAGATAACATTCCTTTTCCTGGAGTAGATTTGGAGGAGGGTATATTGCCTCTCGAAGGACAAAAGACCCAGCTGGTGCCTTTGAGCGGCCATTCAACAGCAGGGTACAGAGGCACCAGCAAAGGGCAGATAACCTGGTCGCAGCTTTTCACCTGTAAACTCCAGGTACCTGTGCAGCTATGCAGTGGCTTTTCTAGGACAGCATGGTGCCAGGCATAGCACTGCAAGGCTCTTCTCCAGGAAGGGGGAGCGGGTCCATGCTTTGCTGGGTCCTTTATGATTTGTAGTTTTGAATCCGTTATACACCAGGGATAAAACACAGGAGGGCTCTGGCACCAGGCATGTCGCTGGCCCCAGACACAGAAAGCTCAAGGAAGCCTGGAACACGAGAGGGGAGATTGTTCACTTGTCTGTGAGGGCTACCTGAACAGAGGTGGGCACCAACTTCCCTACCCAGGCATTAGAGAGTGGGCCAACACCATCTTCCCCCGCCCACCAAGTCAGACTTCAACAAGCAACACAGTACCCTCAGTGAAGGCTGGAGCCGCTTACATCAAACCCTGCCCCCCTGCACCCTACAGGGACATCTTTACTAGAGCAGGTCTGATTATGAGTCAGTGCTGCAGACCTCTCCCCAAGACGGCCAGAGCTGCCCCCACCCCCCAAAGTGGCATGTACCCAGTCTACTGATCACAGAGTGCTCCAAAGCGTCAGCCTCAGTTCTGCAGAAATAGGACCAGATTGTTTTGTTTTTTAGGGGTTTTTTGGTATCAGGCTTACAGTTTTTTGGTTTCTTGTTTACTTTTCTCATTTGTTTGGATGAGGCTTCTTTTTCTTTCCTTTTTTTTGTCTTCTTTTTTGCTTTTTCTTTGGAATCAGACTTACAGTTTCTTGTCTGGGTTTTTGTTGTTGTTGTCATTGTTCCTTTTCTTTTTCTCTCTTTTTGCATAAGTTTTTTTTTTTTAAATCAGGTGTATTTTAACAAACAAAGCAAAGCACACCTAGTTAAAGGTCCAAACATTCTCCACTGCAAGCAAGTAGAAACTCTGCAGAGGACTGACTTGGGAGAAAGAGCAGCCAAACCACAATAGCAGCATACATACGCATACACCAGAAACACTTCCTGAAGCACCAGGCCCTGGACAGTGTATAACCCCTTCTTAATATGCCGTTATACTCAGGAGTAGGAAACAAAAAAAGTTTTCATAACATGTAATAGACAGAAACTGAGACAAAACGACAAGACCGAGGAATTCTCCCCCATCCCCCTCAAAGAAAGATCAAGAAGAAACCAGAGCCATGGATTTGCTCAAAACAGATATTAATATATCTGAACAATAATTTATAACAACAGTCATAAGAATACTAGCTGGGCTTGAAAAAAGCATAGAAGATACCAGAGAAAGCCTTGCTTCAGAGATCAAAGACCTAAAACCTAGTCAGGCTAAAATTAAAAATGCTATAACTAAAATGCAAAATTGACTGGATGTAATTACAATGAGGATGGAAGAAATCAAAGGATCAAATAGGTGACAGAAAGATAAAATTATGGAAAATAATGAAGCTGAAAAATATAGGGAAAGAAAACTGACAGATCACAACTACAGACTGAGGGGAAATAAGCAATTCTATGAAGTGCAATAATACACATATCATAGGAGTCTAAGAAGAGAAGGGGAAAAGGGACAGAAGGTTTATTTGAACAAATTATAGCTGAGAACTTTCCTAATCTGGAGAAGGAAACAAACATTCAAGTCCATGAGGCACACAGAACACCCCCAAAAATCAATAAAAACAGGTCAACATCAAGACATAGCATAGTGAAACTTGCAAAATACAAAGATAAGGAGAATTCTGAAAGCAGATAGGGACAAAGGTCCTAAATCTACAAGGGTAGACACAAAGTTGGAGCAGACCTGTCCACAGAAACATGGCAGGCCAGAAGGGAGTGGCATGATATATTCAACATGCTAAATAGGAAAAAAAATATATGCAGCCAAGAATACTTTATCCAGCAAGGCTGTCATTTAGAATAGAAGGAGAGATAAAGAGTTTCTAAAACAAGCAAAAATGAATGGAGTTGGTGAATACTAACCCAGCTCTGCAAAAATTAGTAAAGGGGACCCTCTGAGCAGGAAAGAGAACAGCAACAAAGACTAGAAAAGAACAGAGACAATTTACAGGAAGAGCAACTTTACAGGTAATACGATGGCACCAAATTCATATCTATTAATAATTACTCTGAATTTAAATGAACTAAATGCTTTAATCAAAAGACATAGGGTACATGAATAAAAAAAAAAAAAAAAAAAAACAAGACCCATCGATACACTGCTTACAAAAGACTCATTTAGACCCAGAAACATCTCCAGATTGAAAGTGAGTGAGTAGAGAACCATTTATCATGCTGACATCAAAAGAAAGCTGGAGTAGCCATACTTATATCAAACTGGATTTTAAATAAAGACTGTAATAAGAAATGAAGGGCAATATATCATAAGAAAGAGGTCTACTCAACAAGAAGATCTAACAATTGTAAATATTTATGCCCCCAACTTGAAGCAGCCAAATATATAAATCAATTATTAACAAACACATTGATGATAATACAGTAACAGTGGGGGACTACAACACCCCATTTACAACAATAGACAGATCATCTGAGCAGAAGATCAACAAGGAAACAGTGGCTTTGAAGGACACACTAGACCAGATGGACTTAACAATATATTCAGAAAATTTATCCGAAAGCAGAATATACATTCTTTGAGTGCACATGGAACATTCTCCAGAACACATCACATACTGAGCCAAAAATCAGGCCTCAACCAATACAAAAAGGTGAGATCATACCATGCATATTTTCAGACCACTATGAAACTTGAAGTCAACCACAGAAAAAATTTGGAAAGACCACCAATATATGGAGGTTAAAGAACATCCTATTAAAGAATGAATGGGTTAACCAGGAAATTAAAGAATAAATTTTAAAAAACACATGGAAGCAAATGAAAATGAAAGCACAACAATCCAAAACCTTGCAACGCAGCAAAAGTTGTCATTATAGGGAAGTATATGGCAATTCAGGCCTTACTCAAGAAGGAAGAAAAGTCTCAAGTACACAACCTAACCTTACACCTAAAGCAGCTGGAAAAAGAACAGGAAATAAAGCCCAAAACTAGCATAAGAGGAAAATAATAAAGATTAAAGCAGAAATCAAGGATATAGAAATAAAAAAAGAACAGATCAATGAAACTAAAAGCTGGTTCTTTGAAAGAATTAAAAAAATTAATAACCCCCTAGCCAGACTTACAAAAAGAGAAAGGATCCAAATAAATAAAATCACAAATGAAAGAAGAGGGATCACAACCAACACTGCAGAAATACAATTACAAAGCATATTAGGAGCAATCACATGCCAACAAATTGGACAATCTGGGAGAAATGGATAAATTCCTAGAAACATATAAACTACCAAAACAGAAATAGGAAGAAATAGAAAATTTGAACAGACCTATAACCAATGAAGAAATTGAATCAGTAATCAAAAATCTCCTAACAAACAAGTATCTAGGGCCAGATGGCTTTCCAGGGGAATTCTACCAAACATTTAAAGAAGAGTTAATACTAATATGTATTCTTCTCAAACTACTACAAAAAATAAAAATGGAAGGAAAACATCTAAACTCATTATATGAAGCCAACATTACCCTGATTCCAAAACCAAAGACTCCACTAAAAAAGAAAACTACAAGCCAATATTCCTGATGAACATGGACACAAAGTTTCTCAACAAAATACTAGCAAAAATACCATCCAACAGTACATTAAAAGAATCACTTACCACAATCAAGTCGTGGTTCAGTATTAGTCAATCAATGTGATACACTCCATTAATAAAAGAAAGAATAAGAACCATATGATTATCTCAATAGATACAGAAAAGGCATTTGACAAAATAAAGCATCCTTTCTTGATAAGAACCCTCAAGAAAGTAGGGACCAAAGGAATATACCTCAACATCATAAAGGCCATATACAAAAGACCCACAGCTAGGGGTGCCTGGGTGGCCACTGGTTAAGTGACCGACTTCGGCTCAGGTCATGATCTCGCAGTTCATGGGTTCGAGCCCCACATAAGGCTCTGTGCTGAACACTTGCTCAGAGCCTGGAGCCTGCTTCAGAATCTGTGTCTCCTTCTCTCTGCCCCTCCCCCACTTGTGCTCTGTCTCACTCTGTCTCTCAAAAATAAATGTGGATTAAAAAAAAAAAAAGCCCCACCTACAGCTAATATCTTCAATGGGGAGAAACTGAGAGCTTTTCCCCTAAGGTCAGGAACACAACAGGGATGTCCACTCTTACCACTGCTGTTCAACACAGTACGATAAGTCCTAGCCTCAGGAACCACATAACAAAAATAAATAAATAAATAAAAGGCATCCAAATTGATAAGGAAGAAGTCAAACTTTCACTATTTACAAACATGATACTCTATGTGGAAAACCCAAAAAGACTCCACCAAAAAACTTCTAGAACTGACAGCAATTCAGCAAAGTCACAGGATACGGAATCAATGTACAGATATTGGGGGCATTTCTGTACACCAATAATGAAGCAGCACAAAGAGAAATTAAGGAATCAATCCCATTTATGATTGCACCAAAAACCATAAGACACCTAGGAATAAACCTAACCAAAGAGGTGAAAGATCTGTATGCTGACAACTATAGAAAGCTTATGAAAGAAAATGAAGACGACACAAAGAAATGGAAAAACATCCCATGCTCATGGATTGGAAAAAACAAATTTTGTTAACAATGTTAATACTACCCAAAGCAATCTACATTCAATGCAATCTCTATCAAAACAACACCATCATTTTTCACAGAGCTAGAACAAACAATCCTAAAATTTGTATGGAACTAAAAAAGATACCAAATAGCTAAAGTAATTTTGAGAAAGAAAAACAAAGTGGGAGGAATCACAATTCCAGACTTCAAGCTGTATTACAAAGCTGTAATCATCAAGAGAGTATGGTACTGGCACAAAAACAGACACATAGATCAATGGAACAGAAGACCCAGAAATGGACCCACAACTATATGGTCAACTAATCTTCAACAAAGCAGGAAAGAATGTCCAATGGGGGGGAAAAGCCCCTTCAACACATAGTGCTAGGAAAACTAGACAGCAACATAGAGAAGGAAACAGGAGCACCTTCTTACACTATACACAAAAATTAATTCAAAATGGATGAAAGACTTATATGTGAGACAGGAAACCATGAAAATCCTAGAGGCGAACACAGGCGGCAACCACTTTGACATTGGCCACAGCAACTTCTTATTAGACATGTCTCTGGAGGCAAGGGAAACAAAAGCAAAAATGAATTATTGAGACCTCATCAAGATAGGAAGCTTCTGCAAAATAAACAATCAACAAAACTAAAAAGAAACCAATGGAATGGGAGAATACGTTTGCAAATGACATATCAGATAAAGGGCTAACATCCAAGATCTATAAAGAACCTATCAAACTCAACACCCAAAAAACAAATATCCCAGTTAAGAAATGGGCCAAACACATGAAGGGATACTTCTTCAAAGACGATATACAAATGTCTAACAGACACATGAAAAAATGCTCAACATCACTTATCAGGGAAATACAAATACAAACCACAATGAGATACCACCTCACACCTGTTAGAATGACTAAAATTAACAACTCAGAAAACAATAGATGTTGGCGAGGATATGGAGAAACTGTAACCCTCTTGCACTGTTGGTGGGACTGCAAACTGGTGTAAGCCACTCTGGAAAACAATATAGAGGTTCCTCAGAAAGTTAAAGATAAAACTACCCTATGACCCAGCAATTATAGTGTTAGACATTTATCCAATGGATATAAACATACTGATTTGAAGGGGCACATGCATCCCAATGTTTACAGCAGCACTATGAACAAAAGCCAAATTATGGAAAAAGCCCAAATGTCCCTATGTCCATTGACTGATAAATGGATAAAGAAAAAGTGGTGTGTGTGTGTACACACACACGTACACACACACACACACACACACAAATGGAATATTACTCAGCCATCAAAAAGAATGAAATCTTGCCATTTGCAATGACATAGATGAAACCTGAGTGTATTATGCTAAGTGAAATAAAACAGAGAAAGAAAAATACCATATGATATCACTCATATGTGGAGTTTAAGAAACAAACCAGATGAACATAGGAGAAGAGAAGGAAAAAATAAGATAAAAACAGAGAAAGAGGCAAACCATAAGAGAATCTTAAATATAGAAAACTGAGGGTTACAGGGCGCCTGGGTGGTTCATTCGCTTGGGCGTCCAGCTTCGGCTCAGGTCATGATCTTGCAGTCCGTGAGTTAAAGCCCCGCGTCGGGCTCTGTGTTAACAGCTCAGGGCCTGGAGCCTGCTTCAGATTCTGTGTCTCCCTCTCTCTGACCCTCCCCATTCATGCTCTGTCTTGGTCTCAAAAATAAATAAATGTTAAAAAAAAAAAAAAAAAGAAAACTGAGGGTTGTTGGGGGGGGGAGATGGGCTAAATGGGTGATGGGCATTAAGGAGGGCACTTGTTGGGATGAGCACTGGGTGTTACATGTAAGTGATGAATCATTAAATTCTACTCCTGAAACCAATACTAGACTGTATTTTAACTAACTTGTATTTAAATACAATCTTGGGGAGAAAAAAGATACATGCGAAAAATAGTGCTTACCTATGGACAGTGCCTTGTAATCTCTGAGGAAGGTAAAGGAGAATTACTTTTCATTTTATATCCTCCCACACTGTTTGAATTTTTAAGTATGTGTCTATTTACTATATGTTATATTTATAGTTAAAATATCACTTAAATTATCTCATTTATTTCTAGATATAAGGCAGCGTTTAGAAAGTAAAAAATAAATTTCAGCCAAGCCTCCAGTTATTTTAGGTACTTCTGAAGAATCAGAACAAACATAACTGATACTGTTTGCACAAAACAATTGTGTGTATTTTACTATATTCCTTTTATTATATCACTTAGTCGTTAAGGGAAAAAGGAATCATGGTCTATTCATGAAAATCCCCCTCTGCCTTGGACGGTTTCTAACTGGTACTGCTAACACTACTACAATTTAGGCAGGGTTCTGAAGCAGCCAAAACTGTGTGCTTTCAGCCTTGTGCTACAGCCCTGACTGGGACAAGGGCTGCAGGAAGTAAATTGATTGGTGTGTGCACAGGAAGATCTCATTTGCTGACAAGAGAGTTCTAGGGTAATGCCAGCACTGTCACTGAAACTTATAACATAGATCCTCGAGCTCCAATTATCACTCATTTTCTCCACCTTCTTATCACTTGTGTTTGACAGCTGTTCGGTGACAATGAAAGAAAGGTTTTTCATCTCTAGGTATTATGCTGGTTGGCCAGATTAACCTCCGGAAAGATTTAATTATCTTTGAGAGGGCAGTCCCTCTGACAACATCCCTTTATCTATCTTGTCCAAATTGGTATTTGCTTCAGTGATTCTCATCCTGAGACTTAGCTCCCCTGTCACCACACACTGTGAGTGAGCTTCATCAAACACCAGAGGCTGAGCCTCTTTTCAGGAAACATTAATTCTGTGGCTGCCTATTTCCAGCTTTATCTTGATACACAGAAATGTGCTTGAGGTTGTCTATCAGGATAAACATTAAAATTAGGTCACAGAAAAAAATAGGTTACAAAACTGTGTGTATGGAATAAGCCCTCCAAAGTGAGCATGTGTGTGTATAGCAAAGAAGTACAGAAAAATGCAACAATACTATCAGTGACTATCTGTGTGGTAGGATTGCTGATTCTCTATTTGCTTCATGCTAATACATTTTCTGATTTCAGTATACATATATTTCTTCTTTAATCACACAAGATAAAAAAGCTATTTTAAATATTTCAATATTATTTCAGAGTTATGGAATATTTAAAAGATGATTGGGGGTGCCTCCTAACTTGAGAAATAACTCTAAAAACATCCATGTTTTGGAATCGGCAGATATGACACTCTACCTTTTTCTAATTCTGATTCATGTGATTGCTGGAATTGTTCATTTGAAATCAGTCTACCTTTTGGTTTTCTGACTGAATTTCTGGTCAGAAAGGAATGGGAGACTGTGTGGTGTCAATAATTGAATAGCATGCCAACTAGGCCAGAGTTCATTATCACTATACACAAACTGAGTATAAAACAGTGCATAAAACCTTTAAAAGGGCCAGTACGTAAGGGTTATAATCAAAGCAAACCAAGTTTCCCAGGAGCCCTCAGCTGGAGACAGCAACAAACCCAGGACAGAAAGGAGTGTTTTCTCTAGTACCCACTCCAAATTGCCTATTTGACTACACGCTACAGCCATTCCCTGGTAGTAGAGCATTAGATGAACCCAGAGCTTTCAAAGCAGGCATCTCTTCTCAGCACGTTGCTGGCCGTGAAGCTGCCCAGAAGCAGAGGAATGAGAAAAATGATCGCAGAGGTCTCTATTCAATCCTCAGATGCTGACATTTGGGGAAGTCTGGGATCCTTCTACAGCCAATATACTGAAGATTACTGCACCTCTGTAAGACAGTTTATGTTAGAGTTTGTAGAGATCCAAGCAATTATATCGTGTTTCCTTGCCCAAGTCTACAATCTAGAGTGACTGAGGAGCTAAAAAGATGAGAATCAAAATGTCAGCTTTGTTTTTGATAGAATTATCAGAGAACATGGTGTATGTATGGCAATACTGAGTTTCATGACAATGAATCCCCAGATTCGACAGCTCTGCCCATGCAGACATGGGAAGTACTGAAACCGGAAGCCTGTGTTGGAGGCACCACAATAAATCTATAGCATGGAGGAGCACATCAGACTGCTTGCCCCTACGGGCAGACTGATTCCTGGTATGGAACAAAAGAGGGAAGAATGGCCACTTGAACATACCTAGCTGATTTTCTAAAGTTGCCAAACTGCTAACAGAAGTAATATGTGAGGAGGGCTGGGAGAATGGCCAAGTGTGGAAAGAAAATAAATCCCTCTTGATAGAAGCCAGAGCAAAGGGGAATACACTGCTCACCTTACCTACACGCTACTTCTCAGTAACATAACTACCTCTAACACCGAAAAAGAGAAGGGCTGTCTAGTGAAGAAATTGGACCTCCATGTTCTTATCCTTACAATGGCATCCTGGTCAAATTAGTTATAACCTAGTAAGGTTCATCCTCTTGTAATCATTAGGGAAGTTTTGCCCACACATTCAGATGGCTTGGGAAACAGTCAACTCAATGGACCTCTGGTTTCTTCCAAGTCTGAAAGTTTCTCATTTCTTTCTAAGGTATAACAACCCACTACATATCCTAAGCTATCTTGCAGTTAAAACAAATATGTTGATAGGATTAAAAATGGGCTAAAACATTTTAGAGAAATTGAGAATCATTAACCCATGAGGAAAAAAAAAAAAAAAAACTCTGAAAAGCCAAATGCTGAATCATTTGTAAAAGCTGAAGAATTAAACATTCAAGTAAGAGCAACATTAAGCCATGATTTATAATTTTCTTCTCTGAAAACACAGTGGACCAGAAGATGGCTCAGTAATTTTAACCATATCATGCAATTCACTCATATATCTATTACTCTAGTCATTTATTCACTTTGCAACTTGAGTCATCTGGAACAGAATACAAACAAATCACAAGTTAGCTGCCAAATTTGGAGCCCAAGTCTGGATATGTACCAAGTAGAGGTGGTACTGAAGTGTGGATATTACCTACAGCAAAGCTGGAATCTGCCAAATGAATGTATTCAACTATTATGGCCTAGATGCATGTGTCCCCCCACTCCCCACACCAGCCCCCAAAACACATGCTGGAATCTTAACACCCAACGTAATGGTGTTAGTAGATGGGGCCATTGGGAAGTGATTAGGTCATGAGAGTGGAGCCCCCATATGTGGTACTAGTACCTTATAAAACCTACACATAGGTCCCTACCCTTTTACCATGTAAGGATACAACAAGATGTTTGTGATCCACAAGAGGCCCCTCACCCAACCATGCTGGCACATGATCTCAGACTTCCAAGCCTCCAGAACCGTGAGAAATAAAATTAGGTTGTTTATAAGTGGTACATTGTTGTAGCAGCCCAAACAGACTAAGATACCCATTAATACAAGATACACCACAATCCTCAATTGAAGAAGAAATTCATTTCTTCTTAATCTGCTTTGTTTGCCCATACCAATATGTCACAGAGGAAACCACAGATAAACTGAGGCACTAAATCACAAACTGGCCAAACTTAGGGAGAAGAAAATGGACAAGGTTTAGCCTTCAATCATTCACATATTCAACAAGAATTTTTTGAGTCCGCTGTGTATATCAGGCACTTATTGTGTTAAGAATTAGAAGTTACAGGGGTGCCTGGTGTCACGACCGGCGCGACAATCACCGAGGTCAGGGTCCTGAGGGTAGGGGAATGCAAGAAAAAAGAGAGAGAAGAAAGTTTGGGAACAGGAGGGTCCCCTGGGCTGATGGCCCAAGTGACGGCTTTATTGTTGCTGTACACAATCTTTTATAATATAAGATTCTTATGGATCAGGTCATTCTAAGAATAAACAGGTTTCACATGATCACTGCCAGCCAAAACATTTAGTTCTGTATACCTTGTGAACCTTGTGAACGGGTCACAAGACCTTGCTGATAGATTGCTAGCAAAACACAGTTCCCATGTTTGTGTCTATCTGACTCGGGGTAGAAAAAGGGAGGTAGCATTACTGCCAACACCTGCAGACCACAGGCTTCAGGAATTAACTCTCTCAGCCTTGACAAGGCTTTCGTATGCCCTTGAAAGTGGGGGAATGGGAGGGGGAACCACCGGCTTGGCTTGAGTCAACAGGGAACGTTGCTCGACCCGGTCTCAGCCTGGCACCGGGGCCTGGCCCCCCACAGCCTGGGTGGTTCAGTCATTTAAGTGTCCAACTCCATTTCAGCTCAGGTAATGATCTCACAGTCATTAGATCAAGCCCCATATCAGGCTCCACACTGGGCACGGAGCCTGCTTAAGATTCTCTCTCCCTCTCCCTCTGCCCTTCCCCCACTCATACAAGCACCATGCACATGCTCTTGCTTTCAAAAACAATTAAAATTAAAAAAAAGAATTAGAAGTTACATATGATTATTTCAATAGATGCAGAAAAAGCATTTGACAAAGTACAACACCCATTCATGACAAAAACTCTCAACAAATAGGTTTAGAGGGAACATGTCTCCACATAATAAAGGCCATGTGTGAACCCACTGCTAACAACATACTCAGTGATGAAAAACTTACAGTTTTTCCCCTAAGATTAGGAAAAGACAAGGATATCCAATATCACCACTCTTGTGCAACACAGTACTGAAATTCCTAGCCACAACAATCAGATAAGAAATAAAAGACATCCAAATCAGTAATAAGTAAAACTTTCACAATTTTCAGGTGACATGATAATTTATATAAAAAAACCCTAAAGACTCTATCAAAAAAACTACTAGAACTGATAAATTCCATAAAGTCACAGGAAACAAAGTAAATGTGTAGAAATCTGTTCCATTTCTATATACTAATAATGAAGTAGAAGGATAAATTAAGAAAACAATCCCATCTACAATTGCACCAATAATAAAATAGCTAGGAATAGACTTAACCAAGGAGGTGAAAGACCTGCACTCTGAAAACTATTAAAGAGTGATGAAAGACACTGAAGATGACACAAACAAATGGAAAGATATTCCATGCTCATGGATTGGAAGAAAATATTGTTAAATATTAACAAATTTTTAAATCTAAATAAAATTTAAATCTAAATAAAATTTAAAATAAATCTACAGATTTAATGCAATCCCTATCAATATACCAACAGCATTTTTCACAGAATCACCCTAGAATTTGTATAGAACCAAAAAAGACCCCAAATAGCCAAAGTAATCTGGAAAAAGAACAAAACTGCAGTGATCACGATCCCAGATATCGAGATATTCTACAAAGCTATAATAATCAAAACAGTATGGTAATGGCACAAAAAAATAGACATGCATATCAATAGAACAAAACAGAGAGCCCATAAATAAACCCATGATTATTTAGTCAGTTAATTTAGAACAAAAAAAGACAAAATACGTAATGGGCAAAGAACAGTCTCTTCAACAAATAGTGCTGGGAAAACTGGACAGCTACATGCAAAAGAACAAAACTGGACTACTTTCTTACAGCATACACAAAAATGAACTCAAAATGGGTTCAGGATCTGAAATCTGAAACCACAAACATCTCAGAAGAGAGCATAGGCAGTGATTTCTTTGACATCAGCTATAACAACATTTTTCTAGTTATGTCTCCTGAGGTAAGGGAAATAAGAGCAAAAATGAACTATTGGGACTTCATCAAGATAAAAAGCTTCTGCATGTCAAAGGAAACAATCAACAAAACTAAAAGACAATCTACTAAATGGGAGAAGATATTTGCAAACGACATACCTGATAAAGGGTTAATATCCAAGATATATAAAGCACTTACACAATTCAACACCAAAAAACCCCAAATAATCCAATGAACAAAGGGGCAGCAGACATGAATAGACATTTCTCCAAAGAAAACATACAGATTGCCAACAGACACATGAAAAGATGCTCAACATCACTCGCCATCAGGGAAATGAAAATCAAAACCACAATCATGTATCACCTCACACCTGTCAAAATGATAAAGCAAAAACACAAGAAACAAGTGCTGGCGAGGATATGGAGAAAAAGGAACCCTCGGGCACTGCTGGTAGGAATGCAAACTGTTAAAGCCACTGTGGAAAACAGTATGGAGGTTCCTCAAAAAATTAAAAATAAAATTACCAGATGATGCAGTAATTCCACTACTGAGTATTTACCCAAAGAAAACGAAAACACTAATTCAGAATGATACATGCATCCATAAAATAAGATACATGCACCACTATGTTTATTGCAGCATTGAGTACAAAAGCCAAAAAATGAAAGCAACCCAATGTCCATTGATAGATGAATGGATAAAGAATATTTGAGATACACACACACACCACAGACACACACACACACACACACACACACACACACACACACACACACACTGAAATACTATTCAACCATAACAAATAATGAAATCTTGCCAATTGGAACAATATGGATGGATCTCCCGGGCATAATGCTAAGTGAAATAAGTCAGCAAAAGACATACCATATAATATCTGTATGGAATTTAAGAAACACAACAAATGATCAAAGAAACAAACAAAAATCAAACTCCTAACTATAAAGAACTGATGGTTATCAGAAAGATGGGTGGGGGAATGGATGAAATAGGTGATGAGGATTAAGAGTACACTTATCCTGAGGAGCACCAATATACAGAATTGCTGAATAATACCGTACACCTGAAACTAATATTAACACTGTATGTTCATTACACTGGAATTAAATAAATTTTTGAAAAGATTTAGGGTTTATGGTTGGGTACCCGGGTGGCTCAGTTAAGCGTCTGAATCTTGGTTTTGGCTCAGGTGATAATCTCATGGTTTTGTGAGATGGAGCCCCACACTGGGCTCTGCACTGGCAACACAGAGCCTGCTTGGGATTCTCTCCCTCTCTCCCTCTATGTCCTCCCCTACTCATGCTGTTTCTGTCTCAATAAACAAAGTTAAAAAAAAAAAAAAGAATTAGGGGTTATGGTAATAACTAAGACTGAGTTATTTTGGATTTTATTTTGGATTTTCTCCCAAATTAGGCCCTTTCAAAACTGACTGAAACAAAATGAACTATTTTAAGCAGGACTGTGGTTAATAAGGCATGATGAAGTATTCTAAACATAATAATCTGGTCTACTGATGATTCATGACAAGGTTTCCCAGGTCCACAATAAAAATAATAATAATAATGATCAAAGTGTATGTGCAAATTTATACATGTGCATGTGCTGGGTAAGATGGCCTTTAAGAATTATTCTTTATTCTAAGCTTAGTACTTCCAACTTCTTTAGTATGAAAAAAGTTTTTATAATATGTGGTATTAGTAAATGGTTGATTTTCTTTTGATATCCTTATTTTGCCAACTAAAAAGCTAGCAACCTTATGTGAGTCCCCAAATTATTTTGGAAATTTTACTTATTCTTGATTACCAAAGGTTTGAGTTATGCTAGAAGGACCGAGGAAAATGTACAGGCTGAGTCAGCAGATGTAATACACCTTGGAAGAAAAGGGGAGCTGTTAAAGCTCAGATTAATAGATGTTGACATAATAGGAAAAACAGGTTGACACAAAGTAAGTGCAATATCATTGAGTCAGCTTTCCCTACTTTGTTGGTTGATTCTCAAGCCTGGGTTAAGACCTAATTATGTCACACGATCTTTGGAACGTAGGGTTGTTTTCCTTCTTTTTTTTTTTTTTTAGAATGCACTGATCAATAGCAGTTAGCTCTTACTATCTGGTCTTCACATACGTTTGGGATATGAGTAAGGAAGAAAGAAGCAGGCAAAATTTAGTAAGAAATACAAAAACCTTGCTCTGAACAGAATAAACCCTCCTTTTTTCAACTCCTGAATGAGACAAAATAAAATTACAGGAAACGAGACACAGACTGTGAACAGCCTAAGTCTAGAACTCCTGTTTTGAAGGTAACAGAGGGTCCATATGACTTTGGGGTGATCTCATCCAAGGTGCCCTGCAGAGGTAAGCACTTTGGACTATGAGTAGTCCTAGCCCTGATAATGTTCTCCACTGAATCTGAGAAGAGAGGGGTAATGGAGGAAAGAGAAGACCAGCACTGAGTTTGAGGCAGCTGAATCAACCAAAAGTAATACAATAGTGGATGAATCACAAATGTCTTACACCAAAGACCTTATATGTGTAATACCCTTCTCCCTAAGCCCTCATTTTATGACTCTATGTTCAAGTTCATAAATAATTTGTTTTTCAGGTGTAGTTGTGTCATTTTATTTAGTCCCTTTCCTTTCTTCCCTTCTTACAAGTACATTAGTTGCCATGGGAACTATGATGCTAATTCTAGTGGTGGAGTCCAGAGACATCTATCAACAGAGGAAGAGAGATTTATTCTCATGGTTTGAAATACAGACCCCAAGCTGGAAAACTGCAGAAACTGAATAAACCACATGTAACTTCAACCTCACAACTACATCCTGCTTGGACCAGTTCACCACTGAACCAAGTTAATAAAATTCTAACAGTAAAATCAAACAGGCAGAGATTTTTATGTTATTCTTCACTGGAGCTTTTTACATAAACTAATCCATCAAGGAAAGTGGTTCCCATAAAAGCATCTGACTGAAGGATTTATGTTTCCTTATCTCTCAAGTGCCAGCCAAAGTCAAGTTCTTACAAACCACAGCCCTCTTTTGTATAGGTACCAATGTTATACTTTGCCTTCTGCTAAATGTTATCTAATTAAAGCCCTTAAGCCTTTCAAACTTTCTCAACAAGAAAGAGGAAGTTTCTACAATTAACCTATCAAAAGCAGAGAAGTCTAGCACACTTAAGGCCCAGTCCCTCCAGTGGTAGACCGTTGCCATGCCTCTCCCTCCAACCTTTCCCTTGGCCATGAGCTCAATGACTTCACCATGAGCACCAGCACACCACCACTAGCCCAACCCAGACATTTAATTCCTGGCTCTCTCATCCAAGATCACTAAATATTTCCTCAATACAACATGAAAACAGAATTCATGTTGAGAAGTTCCTTTATAACCCAAAGTATTCCAAAAGTCATAAAACTCGTGGTCAAATCCATTCAGTTCTTTTTTCTGTTGAGGTTTTACATTGAAGATAATAGTGTTTAACTATCTAGGAAATGTCTGTCCTGCTCCTTAAGCAGTACTCTCCATATCCCGTGGATTTAGACTTTTAAGGGGCTAAATATGAACCTCAGGGTTGTAGGATCAGGTTAAAATGTTCCAGAGACTTCTCATCCATAAGTTGGTTGGGAGGCATCAACCCTATTTATGTGTACCCACTAGAAAAAAGTATACTCAATAGCAGTTAAAGCTCATTCAGTAAGGGGACTACACCAAGATGTGATAAGATTTAACAAGAAGGGGTAGTACATAAAAGAAGCAACACTGAGGAGTCCTTTAGATCTGAAGGTGCCACTGGACTACAGCAAGAAGTTGTAGAAAAGCCGTTTGAGAGGAGGTATGGCATTTCACAGACTGCAGTCCAGCCAAAACGGGAGCAGGGAATAAACACTGTAATTTCTCCCTCACCCTCTGCCTTCTGATTGCCTCTCTATGCCTCCCTCTGGCTGAATCTAACCAGAAGACATGGGAGCCCAGGGATCCATGGAGATCAGCCTTCTCAAACAAAAATCAGCATGATGAAGGGTGAAGCAAAGTCTATATGGGCAAACAGAATATGCAGCCAATAGGCTTCTTGTTTATAGACTTGTAAAGGAGTCAGGGCCTACCAAGAGATAGGAGCCTCACATGTGCCAATACAAATCTCAGGAGTTTGCAGCATCTACCTTGCTATTGAAAGAGGAATGACACACAAACTGGAAAACATGAATAGGCATACAATGTATTTACCACCAAGACAGGTCCTGGGAAAATAAAAGTCACACTACATCTTGAAAGTGTGACTTCTCCCAAATTTTGATTTGCATAGACTAAGAACTCAGACTCTCAGAAATCATCATCACCATAACTTTAATAGCCAACATTCATTGGACACACCATGTGCCAAACACCATTCAAAACACTACCCAAATTAACTTGCTTAAATCTTGCAACAACTCTGCAAGACAGGTAGTATTGTCCCCATTTTCTAGATGGTGAAAATTGAATGACTAACAAATAGAGAAGTTACACACCAAGTCAGTGGTGATACCAGGATCTGAACCCAAAATGTGTAACCGCAGAGCATGCACTTTTTTTTTTGGAGGGGGGGGGAGGGAGACAAAGGGAGGGAGGGAGGGAGGGAGGGAGGGAGAGAGAGAGAAAGAGAGAGACAGAGAGAGAGAATCTCAAGCAGGCTCAATGCCCAGCACAGAGCCTGACACAGGGCTCAATCTCATGACCCAGACACTTAGCTGACGGAACCACCCAAGTGCCCCAAGCCTGCACTCTTAAACCCTACACTTAATGGTCTCTCATGACCCTATTTTTAATACAGTTATGCTACTTATTATTTCCATGTTACTGGCATCTAAAATCCTATCTGAACAAGGGTCAAAGTACTTACACAACATTACAGAATTTCACAGCAGAAATGGTCAGTAGCAACTCACCCTTATTAGGGAAATACGCACAGATGGATATATGGTGTAACTCACCTGAGGCAAGAATGCTTTGTGGTGTCAATGTCAGGAGAAGAACTCATATCCTAATGGCTTGTCCACAGCTCTTTCAATTTCGTTATAGGTACTCTGATATGCAAAGGAGTTGTATCAAGCACTATGAGGGATCAAAGAAGAAATCAGGCAAGAACCTACCATCCTAGGAGTAACTGAAGGGAGAGAAGATAGGTGTTGCCATCATAATCTAAATGCTCTCGCTCAAAACTGTGATTGTCCATAAAATGTTATGGAGTTTAGAGAAGCAATGGTTTTCTTTCAGAGGACTGTCTGGTAGGGTTTGGTAAAAGAGATGACTTCTGGGTTAGGTTTTTCAGAAAAAGTAATATGAGAAGATTAATTTCTAGCCCATGGAATTTATCCAGGATTGCCAAGGATCCAATTCAGAAGCAAAACTGCCACTCTAGAAACCTGAGAAACTTTGATGTTTGCAGTTTTGTGGGGCATAGAATCTGTAGATGCTAACGCACTAAGAGATTCAAGATTCTTCAGGAATCTGTACATGCTAACGCACTAAGAGATTCAAAATTCTTCAAGAATTCTTTACCATTCAAGATTCTTTACCATCATCACCCATGTGGATGCCATCATTCTGGACTTGAGTAGTGGTAGAAATCAGGGTTTGAAATAATGGGAAGGCTTAGGGGCATCAATGAGAAGAGTAATCGCAGAATGCTAAGAGTACTGTTTTCACTGCTGGACTCAAATTGCAGTTTTTGTGCCCAATAAACTAAGAAAATGTAATACCTTTCCAGATTAAACCAAACTTTCAGAAAGAGCAGAGGTAGCTTTTTCACCTGGAAGAATGTGCTCTAGCCTTTGTGATTGACACAAAGGCCCTAAGAGGAGTGACAGTCCCCCTTTGTTCTTGCTCTATTAGGCAAGGAAGTCAGGTAAAGGGTGTTCAAGCTCTAAGTATTCCTATTTTTTCTTATATTGTCTCCAGACAAGGTAAGCACACTCACCACTCATGCCACCTTCTCTCCCTACTTCAATGTCCTCCTCTGAAATTCAAATGAGTTACCTGGAAGGTAAATGAGTCCTCCATGAATCCTTCTAAGATTCAGTTTCCAGATCTACATATATTTTCAGTATAGCCCATGATGGTGGCTCATAGCCAGTGCAGAGTAAAGGTTTAATTTAATATGGTTTAATTACACTGAGGGAAAGAGAATAGAGGACTAATAAAAGAAGGTTCTCAATTTTTTTTTTCTTTGAAACTGCTGGCTGAGTGATTCCCACTTCCCTCTAAAGAAAAAGCACTGTTTCCAGAGGCACTCTGTGTTGAGTGAACTAGTTGTCTGCTCAGGTGTAACAAACCTCATGGTTGCTGTACTTTCCCTGAAGAGCTAGGGCAAACCCTGTTTCTAACTGCTGTGATGAAGATTCCCTCAGACAGAGGAGCTATTCCTGGAGCACACTTATTACTTATTGATCTCACCAAACCTGGTTTGGTCACCCATGACAACCATTCAGGAAGCGCCCTTGTGTACAATGAGTTGTCAGTGATCTGTGCAGGTATCCAACACCAAAATCTGTGTCAGATCCCAATTTCCTCAGACACTTTCAACTGTAACTCCATTGCTTACCTGAGGAGCAATGATTCAAGCATAGTTTTGGGCGGCGTCCATTATGGAAGAAATGCAGACACATTAATGAGAATACTTAATGGTAAAGAAATATTGCTAGCTTTTCAAGATTTTATCTAAGGTCTCTGTAGGTGGACATGAAAGGGATCATTAAAACTTCGAAGATTTAGATTCTCTACTATCTTCTACTATGAGCATGTGAAATTAAATCCAAGAGCAAATCATGTAACCAGTAATAGCAAAGAGCCAACATGGTACCAGATTCAGAGGAAAAAGTGCCCATCTGTAGACAGACGGGGCTCACAGCTAGTCTCTGGAGAACAGAATTCTGTGCTAAAGAGAAGAAGCCACCACTCAAAGTGAATGGTATGGCCAGAGAATGACAGAATGTGGATGAGAGTATAAAATATGCCATGTGGCTACAAAAGTGGGAAATATGACTGAAAATGCAGCTTAGTGCCAGATTATGGAGAACCTTGAGAATTAGGCTGCAGGATTTGAACATTAATGACACAGCTCTCTAAAAATCAGCTATCAACACTAAAATGGACTGCTCCTAATGCTGTGTCCTTCCATCATTAGTGGTGTATCAGCTAACACTAGCCCTGTTAGTGGTGAGCAATCAGAATTTTTCTGTTCTGTGTTATGGGATACAGGATCAGATTATCCAAGAGAGTATGATGCAGAGGAGCATGGAATGTAGAGTCAAAGACCTGGATGGGAGCCTAGCTCTGCCTCTTACTACTTTTATTTTCTCGTGGTTATGATGGGCTTCATTTTATTATCTGCAAAATGAGAATAGTGCCTACGTCACAGGGTGAGTAGAAGTTCAAAGTGCATGCAATGTGGGAATATACTTTGTAAAAGTATAATACGTGTTATAGTTGATATTCATGAATGTTAAACTCCCTTCCAATTTGCAAATTCTTGGTTATATCCTGGAGGTATTATGGTCCAGAGGAGGGTCACGGTGAAAATTATATTGTAACAACAATGGAACACATATAGCAAATTGGTTTGGAAAAGAGAAAGTAAAGGTAGGAAGAATTTAATAGCCTAGGAAGGAGTCACGGGGTCAGGAAAGCCTTAATTAGTGGGAGTAACAGGGAAGGAAGGGAGTAAGAGAGAGACAAGAATTCATGAAGGAAGAGTTTTGTGAGAAAGATTTACGAATCAAAGGGTGACTCAGATTACAAGCAAAATAGCTTGCTTGAAACATCTTAGTTCCAGCATTTTCAGATTAAGGGACTGTCTAAAACTTTGTTATGCAATACAGCAATCACTGGCCCCATGTGGCTCTTGAGCACTTGAAAAGCAGCTAGTCCAAACTCAGATGTGCTGAAAATGTAAATCATACACTAAATGTCAAAGATCTAATGTGGAAAAAAATACAAAATATCTCAATTCTAATTTTTTTTTAAATTTTTTTTTGAGAGACAGAGCAAGAGAGCAAGCATGGAAGAGCAAGTGGGGAAAAGGCAGACAGAGAATCCTAAGCAGGCTCCACCCTGTCAGCACTGAGTCTGATGTGGGGCTTTAATGCCACAACTGTGAGATCAGTTGTGAGATCATGACCTGAGCCAAAATCAAGAGTGGGATGTTTACCCAACTGAGCCACCAGGCACCCCAAAGTATCTCAATTTTTATAGTGCTTACATGTTTAAATGACAATGAGCTAAAAAATTTTTTAATTAATTTCACCTGTTTCGCTGTACTTTTTTAATGTGGCTACTAGAAAAAATTAAAATATAGATGTGACTTGTATTATATTCCTATTGAACTGCACTAGCAGTGCACATAATTCTCAACAGCATATAATTCTAGCATAAAATTCTCAACAGAATCATAATGGAGCTTTTCATCAACACATTCCAGAGGTCTCTCCCAGGCTACTTAAATAAGCAGAAGCTATGAGGGACCATCTGTATTTTTGTTTCGTGTTGCTTTTTACTGAAGTTTAACACACACACAGAAAGGTGCATACATCATAAGTATTACAGGTGGATGAATTTTCACCTGTAATTAGTCCTAAAATCAGTAGCCAGATGGACAAAACATTAGCAGCATCACAAAATCCCCTTTCTCATGTCCTTCCCAATCATGACCTTTCCCCTGGATAACCACTCACCTGTTTTGTTTTTTAAGAAGTTCTCCCAATAATCATAAGCCATAGGGTTTTGCGTTAGAACACTCTAAACACGTTTTGTTTTTTTTTTTTCCTTTATTTTTGAGAGACAGAGCATGAGCAGGGAGAGAGGGAGACACAGAATCGGAAGCAGGCTCCAGGCTCTGAGCTGTCAGCACAGAGCCCGACATGGGGCTTGAACTCACGGACTGGAGATCATGACCTGAGCTGAAGTCGGACACTTAGCCAAATGAGCCATCCAGGCACCCCTAAGCACACTTTTTAAGCTTTGTTTGTACAATCATCACCTGAAGACCTCATTAAGAAACAGATTCCAGCCCCAGATACTTTGATGAGTTATGTCTGGGAGAAGCATGAGGTCCCCTGGAATCTTTAGTTACTGAGTTCCCCATGTGATGTGATGCAGGTGATCCAAGTGTCATATTTGAGGAAATGCTACTTTCTGGGCAGGAAGTACAGTGTTAACCAAATAGGCAGGCTAGGAACACCCACTGGCAGTGCAACAGCAAAGCAGGAGCAAAGAGGGGAGTGGAAGATGAAGAATTAAAGAATTTGATTTGACATTTCAAAAAAATTATCAAAAAGTCTTATAGAAAATTATAACTGTCGGGCACCTGGGTGGCTCAGTCTGTTGAGCGTCTGACTTCAGCTCAGGTCATGATCTCACTGTTCGTGGGTTCTAGCCCCGCATTGGGCTCCATGCTGACAGCTCAGAGCCTGGAGCCTGTTTCGGATTCTGTCTCCCTCTCTCTCTCCCCTGCCCTCCCTCACTCGCACTGTCTCAAAACTAAATAAACATTTAAAAAAAATTTTAAAAAACCAAAATTATAAATGTTTATCTTAACTTTCTTCCTTTACATTTTGACTTAGAATTTTATTTTTCTATTGGCATTGAATTACATGACAGAGGAGGGTACTATAATTCTTTTCAGAGCTTTCTGTTTTTAAAGATCTCATTTTGGCCTTAGGTGAGAATTAAAATATTGCCCCAAATTTTTGTTCCATCTTATTCTGTAGGCCATGGGGATCAAAGGATATGCACACATACCAAACTTGGGGTTCATTAATCTTGAAGGCAGAAAGTCTCACCGTTTTGCCTCAATTTACTGGGTTTTTGCAAATCAGATCTCTCTTGTAAAAGGGGAAAATAACTACTGTCTTCAGAGGAAGATGGATCTTCTAGTAGAAAAGCATGTCTGGGAGAAGTTCTTCAGCTCACTAAACACCCAAGTTTAAATCTTTCTTTCAGTGTCTTTAGAGGATTGGCTGGTCAACATCACAACATAAGAATCAACACCTTGGGCAAACAGCTATTGAAGGACAAGATTCTAGTAGTAGTTAAAAGCCTGCCCACCTTGAACTTCTCGGAGCCCAGGTCCAAGACCTAATTCACCATCTCTGCACCTCAGTAATATGCAAATCACACTAACAGCAGTGATTTTTTAAATTTTAATTTAATTTTATTTTAATTCTTTTTATCTTAATTTTAAAATGGGGATTAAGGAGTGCACTTGTTGTGATGACCTCAGGGTGTTGTATGGAAGTGTTGAATCACTAAACTGTACACCTGAAACTAATATTACACTGTATGGTGACTGGAATTTAAGTAAAAAACAAACAAAAGAAAAAGGAGAATTCCTAAATGGTCACAAATCTTATACAACGTGTTTTGTTTCTTCATGCCTAACCATTAAGGAATCATTTGAGCCAATTCAGAATCCCAAGATTTATTCAAATTCCCCCATTAGTTAGTTGAGCAAATTACTAAGAAGCAGACAATGATTAGCAGGAGTTGACCACTATCAGAAGTGTCCCTAAGAGCACCCTCCTTTTGACTCCTGGACAATTAACACAGTCTAACTCCTTAGCATCAGGTGACCCCCTTTTTTCATCTTTCTGTTTCCCTCCCTAACTGTCATGATGGCATGGCTCCATACACCATACTGGGGAAGTACCCTTCTTCTCGTTCATAGAACATATGAGCTGAGGCCAGGAAAACAATCTTGAAATGCAAGGAAACTAACTGGGCCCCAGAGAAATCAAGTCAATGATCTCAGCCTCTAACAGACTCAACCAGCCAGCAGATACAGAGCACAGAGCACCACACTGCACTGTGTGGAGGCATCTCATGGGAAACATCCACCATCAACACCAAAGGTACAGAAGCAACCATCAGACCCTACACTTTTCCTCTGCAAGTAAATGACTGAAGTCTCAGGTTCAAGCACTTGTAAAAGAGAATATATCTAGTTAACAGCAGAGCCAAGACCAGTGTCCAAGTTCCAGTTCCTAGCTTTAAACTATTTCCTTCTCAGAGGAACAAAACAGAGGGAATCATATTTCCTGATTTCAAGCTATATTATAAAGTGTAGTAATCAAAACAGTATGGTACTGGCATAAAAACAGACACATAGACCAATGAAACAATCAGGAGCCCAGATATAAACCAATGCATACGTAGTCAACTATTACTTGACAAAGGAACCAAGAATATTCATTGAAGAAAAGATAGTCACTTCAATAAATGGTGCTGGGATCATTGGATATTGACATGTAAAAAGAACAAAACTACACACTTATCTTTTACCACTTACCAAAAATGAACTCAAAATGGATTAAAGACTAAAATGTAAGACCAGAAACCATAAAACTCCAAGAAAACATGTGACTGAAGCTCCATGACATGAGTTGTGGCATTGATTTTTTGGCTATGACACCAAAAGCACAAGGAACAGAATAAAAACAAAAAAACAAAAAAGCCCACAAGTGGGACTACAAACTGAAAAACTTCTGCACAGAAAATATCAACAAACTTAAAATATTTGCAAATATTTCAGAATAGGAAAAAATATTTGCAAACCATCTGTCTGATAAGGGGTTAATATCCAAGATACACTTTCTAAAAGAAAGCAAAACCTCCTACAATAGCCAAAAACCAAAAATCCAATTTAAAAATGGGCAAAGGACCTGAATAGACATTTTTCAAAAAAAAGCAGATAGCCAACAGATACATGAAAAGGTGCTCAGCATCACTAATTATCAGGGAAATGCAAATCAAAACTATAATGAGATCACCTCAAACCTGTTAAAATAGATGTCATCAAAAAGACAAAAGATAATAAAACCTGTTGTGAATGTTGAGGGAAAAGAACACAGTGCACTATTGGTGGGATTGTGCATTGGTGTAGCCACTATGGAAAACAGTATGGAGATTCCCCAAATAATTAAAAATAGAACTACCATATAATCCAGCAATTCTACTTTTGGGTATATATCCAAAGGAAACAAAATCACTATGTCAAGGAGATATCTGCACCCCCAAGTTCACAGCACTATTTACAACAGCCAAGACATGAAAACAACTGAGTGTTCAACAACAGATGAATGGACAAATAAGTTGTGGTACACACACAGACACACGGAGTACTACTGAGCCATGAAAAAGGGAAACCCTATCATTATAACACTATGGGTGGACATTGAGAACGTGATACTAATGAAATAAGTCAGAAAGACAAATACTGTATGATCTCATTGATAAGTTGAATCTTAAAAAAAAATACAAGTAAAAAGAAAAAATGCATAAAAAAGATATCAGATTTGTGATTAACAGAGGCAGAGGATGGGGGAGGTGGATGAAGGTAGACAAGAAGTACAAACTTCCAAATGTATAATAATTAAGTACTGGGGATGTGATATACTACATGATGACTACAGTTAACTTTCATATATACCTAATAACAGTGTTAACAGTAAATCCTAAGAGTGCTCATCACAAGGAAAAATAGTTTTTTTATATCTATATAAGGTTACAGATATTAACTAAACTTATTGTGATAATCATTTCAAAATTTAACTCATATCATTATGCTATACTCCTTAAACTTATATTTGCTATGTGTCAAATATATCTCAAAACTGGAAAAAAGACTCTTTAATTATGGAATTAAAGACTATATGCCTTTAAAAATTAAAGTTATAAATATGTATAAAAATCCTTGAGACCACAAAAATAATCATATCATTTTAGTTTTCCTATGCAATCAGCTTTAACAACTAATTTACCCAATATTTATCAAGTATAAAGCACTGTGCTAAGAATATGAACATTACTAACCCCATTCTAGAAATTAAGGCACTAAGGGGTTACTTATCCATATTCACACAACTAACAAACAAGTGGGAGGGTCTAAATTCAGGTCACTCTTCTCCATATGCAAAGTAGACTCTCTTAACCACAATGCTACAGCACCTCTTAGAACCACATCACCCTCCATGGATGACTGGAGTGTTAAAGCTAGCTCAGGGTCCTGCCAAAAATAGATCCCTATCCATGTGACCCATCTCTCCTTCCCTCCCTCCCTCCCTCCCTCTCTCTCTCTCTCTCTCTCTCTCTCTCTCTCTCTCACACACACACACACACACACACACACACACACCTGCCATCTGCAGGATGCATAGTCAGTTTACCATGGGAAAACAGTGTGCATGGTCAAATCAGTGTCAGCACAGTCCTTGCCTTAAAGGCACTTGATGGCTGGATCTCTCCCATTAGAAAGCACATTCCTTAAACCTGGAGTGTAGCTACCTAGGATGTCTTCAGGAGGAGAAACAGGAGCTGTGGAGCACACTGGAGGATAGGGCAAAAATACCACTTGCCTCACAATTTTGCTACAAACCAGTCCAACTTTAGAAGGCAAGGAAAGAAACACAGTTTCCCCAAGCCCCCAAGCTCTCCTCTATTCAGGACTCTCAGCTTTGCTACCTGCCTCTCAAGTCCTGGGGTCTGACTCCTATTTACCCTTAGCTGATCACCTGGCTGGAGACATTAGGCCACTTGTGACTATAAAATTTTTAATTCACATTATGACACTTAGAATAGAGGGGCATAAATATGTTGGAACATCAGATATAAAACTGTCCTAGGTCACCTCAATGAATGGTCATACTATCCTACCACCCAGTTGCCTTCCCTGCAAGATAAATTTTTAATGGGAAGTGGAAGAAAGTGGCCCATCTGCAGAAGCAGTGCTTTCCCACTGAGGATTCTGTCCAGTTTCCTCCCTGTGGCATCTCTCTAGGTGTCTGCTACCACCAGCACACAGAACTTACAAGGACATTTGGCAAGGCAGGTTGGCTCATTTTCTACCAGATTTGATTCCTTCTACCAAAAATCTAATTTCTAAGAATAAAGGAGTACTAGCTGAGGATAATTTTGATGGGGGTGAATTTCTTAGTAAACTCGATCCAAAAGGCATCTTTTGCAGGACACCTGCAAGCCATAGAATTTGACTGAGATACTTTCAGCCTACTCAGGAGAGGAGCAAATGCAAAGGTTTGCTGCCACCTGCTGGTGAATGTGAGTCCCTGCTAACAAGAGGACAGCAGCAGGGCTTGACATTTGATTGCTTCAGGATGTCTACAGGAACCCAGAGTCAACTTACTCAGAGCAGCGGTGACCCACAGGGCTATCATCTCAAGCACTTATTCAACAACGATTTACTGTGAACATGATGCACCCTAAGCCAGAGGGGAGACAGCAAGATGATGGAGACTCCTGACCTCGATGAGTTTACATCTATTTCACAAAAAGAAAAAAGGCAAAGATTATCTAAAACATCTTTGTATCTTCAAAAAGATTTTTTTTCAGACGTTGAAATTATTAGGTATTTCCCAAGGACAATGCATATTCTAGTAATTTCTCTGCCAATTTTGGTTACAAAACAATGAATGTGGCACACAGGAAATAATCCTAGAAAAATGTAGAAAAGTATGGCTTATCATTATTCCTACCTCTTGCTTCTACTTTCCTTATGACCTCTACCTTTTATACTATTTCTATCAAATAGGATACATAAACTGGTTAAAAGGCAAAACCCCAGGAAGTAGCAAATGATTCACTTTAACTACTGATGTCAGCTGAGGAAACTGATGGAGTGAAACAAACTCGTGTCAGGCTTTCAGCAGTGGGAAAGATCATTTCAGATGGACTCTGGCTGAAAGGACATTTCCTCCTTTTTCAAAAAAAACAAAGGCCTCTTCCACTTCCACAGCATATATATTTTATAAGCAGTAGCAGCTATAATAAGCATTTTATATTATCAGAGAGGAGGTACCTTGAAATCCCCAGCATTATGTCCCAATACAGGCAGAAACGCAATCAGTAAAAACTGAATTTAAAGTTGAAGCCTTGTTTGCAAATGGAGAAACTAAGAAAGTTCTGGAACTGGTAAGTTGCATTGATCCCAGCAGGTGACCTGCTGAATGTGAATAGTCTCAGACCAGAGGTAAAGCAGGAGAGAATCAGGGCAGGAACAGAATGGCCATGACATGAAAGGAAGGAAAGGCACAGAGAACTAGGAAGGAGACATTTCCTCTGGGCAAGGGTTTTCCCAGAGCTTAACGAGGAAGGATCATATTGCAGTTGTAGCTGTGTGTTATTTTTAAGGTCTCCTCTGGATATATGTAAACCTGTTAAGCAAAATGAGCACTAATCCTTCCAAGGTCTCCTTCAATCTCAATCCATCACCTACTTGGTCTTCATAAAACCCCAAGTTTAAAATAATTATTTTAAATTTAAAAAGATCCCTGAAACAAGTCCATTCCTGTTTGGGTATGTGGTTTCTTACACTTGCCTTTTGTTGGCTATTTCTTTGCCCCAAATGCAATTTTTAGGCCATGAGTCTGATAAACAAACCTTAATGACCCAGTAAGAAACCGGGGAATTCTGACCCAGTGAGCATGATAGTAACTGGTCATCAGAATAACACGAAAAGATTAGACATGGTGCCTAAAAAAACAGCAACTAAAAAACATAGTTTCAGACTCAACATTAATGGCTAGACAATTTGTGCAGACACTGCTTTTTATGCAAAATAAAGGAATGAACCCCTTCTCAGCTCTCAGGAAATAGGATGACAAATTTTTCATTCCCAATTCTATTGATGTACCCACATAATAGTTGTCAAAGAGTCACCTACCATTTTATTACCTTCATCCGCAATTCTGATTTACTTTTATTAAATGTTATATTAGAATATATTCTTCATGGCCCTAGCAATGTGTCCAGTGAAGGCAGTCACTAGAAACCGGGGTGGAAGGGAAATGCCAGACTCCATCATGGTACAGTAGAGCTGATGTGGCATTGTGAGAACAGGCCATCCTACTTCATATTCATTTAAAATAATGCAGAAAAAGGAAAAACCCAGTTACCGATTTTGACTGAGCAAGAACTTCCAATTTGATAATATAAGCTCGACAGCGTCCACTAATGAACTGCTCAATCAAACTTGGTTGAGTACTCTTGACCTGTGACAGGACCAAGGAAATCTCAGGGTAGCATTTATTATTGGACCTGAATAGAATCTAGCTAATCACCTGAATAACTGTCCTGCACATCACAGATGAACCGCTCAAAAACTTCCCGTTAGCACCTACACACCAGAGCTGAGTTGCCACATGTCACAATGTGGTTGTTAGAGGTGAAGACAAAGGGAGACTCAATCTCAGATCCAAAATTGTTTCTTTCAGAGAACACAGAGGAAAGATGGGAGCATACACTATATCAATGGAAGAAAAGCTTTATTAACTTTTCTTTCCATCTTATTAATTAGCACAGCCACTAAATCATCCTCTCCTGACAGGCTTCCTACTGTGACACCATATTGATTGTAAGGAGGATGTGACCCTGTTAGGTCCCCTGAGGTTTCTTCTACTTGAATCCATTTTTTTAAAAAATTCTTTCCAATGTCCTGTTCTTTCTCATCTTCCACTTATTGCATCTTATTTATAGAAAAATTTATAGAATGGGGTAATCTGATCACATGAGGGATTAGAGAAAGGACCTGTACTGATTTCCTTTGAGAGCCATACAATTCAAAGGCCTGAAAGGTCAGCATGAGTTGATCCTTCTCCTAGTGAGCATATGTTTAATAGAAGGAAAAGAATATGCATATGTCTATTATAGGAACCTAAAAGTGGAATATAATCAAGATATTTAAAGGGGCATTAGAAAGCAAGCAAGAACTTTTCTGCTATGTTTAACAGTTGGTTATGGTAAATGTATTATACAATGAGATGACAGTTCAAAGTTCACAATGACATTGATCAGGCAACCAGCTGGGGAGATCATTGATTACAGAGGGGCAAACTAGCTGTTTGGTATCTTGTTTTTGTAAACTACCAGAAAAAAGATTCCTGTCTCAATGCAGAGAAGCAAGCATCAAGAGGCTGCAAGAAGTCCTTCCTGGGTACAATCTGTTTGTGTCCACTCATAACTGATAAGCCACATGCCCTACATTTTTATCCTCAGATGGCTATTTTTGTCTAAATGTCCTAGTATTCTGAACTCTTATCTGTTCTTGAATTTACTCATTCAACCAATGACTGTGCAAGATACTGGGAAAAGTTCTGGGAAGGGTTAAAAGATCCAGAACATACTCATAAGTAGCTCACAATCTAACAGACACTCTACAGATAATTCCATTTTAGAAAGAAAATCATTCCTGTCATGGAGATCCTGTGTGTGCACACGTGTGTGTGTGTGTGTGTGTGTGTGTGTGTGTGTGTGAAAGACGGGGGGGGGAGGGGGAGGGGAGTATTACTAAGAGCACAGGCAAGCGTCTCTATCAGGCTGTCACACAAAGAGGAAGGAATGTCTGGACTAACACTACCTGACAAAATCTTCTCACCTTCAATAACAGAACAGGCAAAACAAGCCACATTCAGCAATCCAAAAGCAGAATAGAGCTCTTCAGGCAACTACAAATTCTGTGACCACTTTCAATGTTTTCCTATTTCTTTTTTGGCTGAATCTTGATGGACAACAATCAGTTTCATAAAATTACCCAAGTGAATTCACTTGATGTCAAAACTAAAACCTTTGGACTTAGAAGGCACTTTTCATGACCATTATTGGTGGTGATTGTCAGTGAATTCAGCCAGGTGATGCAGTGAAGAACAGCAGCCCTGTGCCCCTGGAAGGGAACATGGGGCAGAAGTTAGGAATGAGGGTTCTAGAGTCAGGATGCTTGTGAGCACGAGGTAAGATGATGGCACTGTTAGGTATTTAGCATCATGTGTGGCACAAAAGAATCTATTATCAGATGCTATGATTGTACTATTAAAATTAGCATTTGGAAGTTTGCTCTAGAGTTACACTGTTACAGTTATGAATTCTGGTATCAAGACAGTTAAATCTACAGGTCACAAGTGCAAGTTAAAAAGATGAGTAACAGGAAGTGATCTGATGGGATTTCAAAAGAACTTAAATGTACAAATCTCTGCAAAGTGTCCTAACAGTAAACTCAGACTATAAATTATATATTTATATAAATTAGATACTTCTATCTGCAACAATTCTTTATATAAATAAAAATGGATAAGTAGGTGTGATTTTGTTAAATAACAGAGATTTGTGAACAGATCTCTTTTTAAATGTTGCTTCCCAAAGGATTTTCACATTTTAAGAGATTTCTACATTCTATATCAGTTTGTGTGTTTGTCCTCTTTTTATGGTAAATCAGTGATACTTTTTGGCTATCTCACAAATATATATATATATATATATATGCGTGTGTGTGTATGTGTATATATAAGTGTGTATATATGCATATATACACACATATATACACATGTATATATATACATACATATACACATGTACATATATACATATACATATATATATATATATATATATATATATATATATATATGAATAAGTCAGATACTTAAAGCCAAAACAAATGGTAGATTTTCCATTATGGGTACATTGTTAGCTCTAAGAAACAAAACTTAACCACATGAATACAAATGAATTTTAAGTTGCCCAGTAACAGAAAAATGTGACAGCTGAGGCATCCGTGTGGCTCAGAAGTGTTGAGTGTCCAACTCCTGATTTCAGCTCGAGTCATGATCTCATGGTTCGTGGGATTGAGCCCTGCATCAGGCTCCATGCTAACAGCACACAGCCTGCTTGGGATTCCTTCTCTCTCTTTGTCCCTCCCTCTGCTTGCAGGCTCTCTCAAAATAAACTTTCTAAAAAAACATATGAGAGTCAAGAATAACACTGTGACTCATTCAACTAAGTCTCAGAAAATGGGAAAAATCTCAGATTTTTCCATTTTAACATCAGTCGATAAATACTAACATCCATAAACAATGGATTGAAATTGATGACCAGCCTATGGCAACGAAAGCATAGTATCTTATTTAGAAGTAACAGTTGTGACTAAAGGGGTGGGAAGGCACACTGCATACGCTCTATTGGAATCTAAGAGTGACAAGCACTTGTTCAACAATTAACTTCCGGAGCTGACACTATAGGTCAGGCAGTGTTCTAGGTGCTAGGAAGAAAGCAACACACAAAATGGACAAAAATTACTGTCCTCATGTTGTTCATATTCCAAGGTCTTTTTCATTCCAACTTAAGTTTGTTTCCCTTGAAAGTTAGACATATTTGAATGTGAAGCATGCTCTGACAGGCCACCTACATCCTCCTTCAAGAATGAAACACTGAGGGGGCACCTGGGTGGCTCAGTTGGTTGTGTCTGACTCTTGGTTTCAGCTCAGATCATGATCTCATGGTTCATGAGATTGAACTCTGTGTCACTAGACTCTGGGCTGACAGTGTGGAGCCTGCTGGGGATTCCCTCTGCCCCTCTCTGTGCCCACCCCACCCCCCATGCGTGCATGTATGCCTGCACTCTCTCACTCAAAATAAATAAACTTAAAAAAAAAAAAAAGAATGAAATGCTGAGAACCCTCACTGTTGGTGGGAATGTAAATTGGTGCAACCACTATGGAAAATAGTATGGAAGTTCCTCAAAAAATTAAAAACAGAACTACCATACAATCAATTCACTTTGGGGTGATTAAAGAAAATGAAAACACCAAGGTGAACAGACATATGCACCCCTATGTTTGTGGAAGCATTATTTACAGAGCCAAGATATGGAAGCAACCTATGTCCAACAGATGAATAAAGATGTGGTATATACAATGCAATATCATTCAGTCATAAAGAATGACATGTCGCCATTTGTGACAAAACAAAAATGACCTACAGGGTATTATGCTAAGTGAAATAAGATTTCACCTACATGTGGAATCTAAGTACAAAACTAACAAAACAAACAGACACAGATATAGGTAACAAACTCATTTACCAGAGGGATGTGGGGGTAAAATAGGTGAAGATATTTAAAAGGTACAAATTGGGGCGCCTGGGTGGCGCAGTCGGTTAAGCGTCCGACTTCAGCCAGGTCACGACCTCGCGGTCCGTGAGTTCGAGCCCCGCGTCAGGCTCTGGGCTGATGGCTCGGAGCCTGGAGCCTGTTTCCGACTCTGTGTCTCCCTTTCTCTCTGCCCCTCCCCCGTTCATGCTCTGTCTCTCTCTGTCCCAAAAATAAATAAAAAAAAAAATTAAAAAAAAAACGTTGAAAAAAAAAATAAAAGGTACAAACTTCCAGTTTTAAAGTCAGTCAGTCATGGGAATGTAATGCATAGCATAGGGAATAGAGTCAATATTGTGACAACTTTGTATGGTGACATACGATAACCAGACATCATGGTGATCATTCCATAGTGTATAAAAACATCAAATAACTATGATGTATACCTGAAATAGGATATTTTGTGTCAACTATACATCAATTTAAAAAAAGAATGAAGGGGTGATCAAAGGGTATAAACTTCTACTTAATATATAAATCAATACACCACACACTTTAAACTTCCACAATGTTCTATTCTGATTATACCTCAAAGCTGAATACAAATAACGAAATTATTTCCTTCCTCAGCTGCTGTGAATGCAGTAGTCAACACTCTTTGGAGATTTTAATGGGCTGAATAAAACCGCTTCACCTAAAATCAAACCACCTTCTGGGGCAGCCCAAAGCCAAAGACTGATTAACATTACAACTTAGGACAAGGGGCATGTCAGCCTTAGAGGTTCCCGTGGGGTCAGCAGAGGCCTTTATTCGTTCCATATTGAGACTTCCCTTTCTGCTTCCTGATTGTAAGAGCATTATCAAGAACATTCCTTATGAAGCCTCCTGTATGCTTTTCTGTATTTTACCATTGGCTTCCCAGGAATCCACCTGGCAAAATTTTGTATCAAGAGAAAACAAATGCTAAGATGAGAATTTCAAATTGGATCATCTGCCCACCTGCTGGCAATGAGGACCCACCTCTGATGACAGAAACAGCACAAATAGCCGCTGGCACAGGGCAACAGGGCAACTGTTGAAACTTTTACAGGTGGTAAACAAAAACGGGTAGAAGGGAATGCATTAGCTCAATTTGGAGGGAAAATGGAGGAAGCAGTAATTGTTAGGACAGTGGAACAAGAATGCTATTAATCAACTGTGGATGCTCTGGATAAAGACAAAATAAATAGTCAACTAAAAGTGGAGTATTTCCTTGGTGGTGAATAAAGTGTTTCTTATCTCCTCAGCAGGAAGGAAGAGAAAGCCATGGACACCACCCAGGAACAAAGTTTCATAGATTACACTCCTAACCAAGGAAGATCAGCTGTGCCATAGTTAGGGTCCTGATTTGAAAAGAATAGGATTCTGACACATGGGGTGCAGGCATCTAGGTTGACGGACTCAAAGCACTTGAATCACCAGACTGCCTCAACTCTCTAAGCCTGAGGAAGTGGCCTAATTCTCCCAGGGAAGGGTTAACCCTCTTCTTTTGTTTGAAAATCATGCAAAGATTTTGCTCCTAACAAAGGAATATGTGCCCATTCAGTGGCCACTCTCCCATATGGACACTTGACTAGTAACTATGGTTAAATCACAGCACAACTCAGTTGGAGACATGCTAGGAGAAACAATACCCTCAAAGTAACTGCATGGTTCACCCAGAAAAGGCAAAATGGATTCTGAGTGTGCTGGACCCAAGCAAGTAAGACACTAATCTGAATAAAAGTTTATTCTCTCGTGATACAGCATTAATGCTCTGACAAAGACCTTTGAAAGTGGCACAAACACACAGCTAAGAAGGCCTCTAGAAGCCTGAAAAAGATGGCCCATACTAAATGAAACAGAAATAGCAGAATTACTGTGCCAGACAATGGAAAAAGGGGTTAAAAGATGTAGAGAAGTGATATCCACAGGGATATACTATGTAAAGCCAGAAAATCCATCAGATCACTTTGCTTCACAGGAGAGTGAGAGGATTTAACATTTACCAAAGCAATGAGGAATGTCTGGTGAGAGGGGAAAAAACAACACTAAGAAGTTTGGTTGTTGGCTCTCCTACGTAAGTCAGTGCACATAAGAGATGCAGAAGTGGGTTCACACCTGATAACAACCGGCATGGTAAATCTCCAAAAACAATCAAGGCCATATATTAGTACTTAACCAGAAGCCAGGTGGATGAAAATACTGTAGAGTGGCAAGAACACACTGTCAGTAAAAGGAGGCCTGACCAGGTGTGGGTTATAGTCTGCTTAAGAGATAAGAGCTTCCACAGGGCTGAACTAGATGGGCAGTCAACAAGGATGCTTTTCAATCTACATAAAATCCAAAAGAACTCCAAGGTGGTTAGTCAGAAGTCTGAAAGCAGGCACCCTAACAAAAAGTCATGATTCTTTTATCAGTCTCTATACCTGAGCTACGTTTCAGACTCAGAACCCAGCAATACCATGGCAAGTATATGATGATTCCCTCAATCCTTCCCCAAAGAGACACAGGCTCTTGATTCAAGAAACTGTATACTTGAGAGAGATCCAAACACTGTTAGGGTTGTTGACAAAGGGCCTAAGTTGACAGTGACTTTTGGATACTCAGAGTATGCATCCAATGACTGATCATCACAGGGCTACTGAAGGCCCAGGTCCCTTACCCCAAACCTGGGAGAATTCTGAAGGGCCACCCGGACCCCATGTTTAGCTGAGGCCTTCTTCAGAACTGTGCTGTATTTCGTCTCCTCTCTACCCAATTCTACTCCCTGACCTTCCTCCATGCGTGTTGATTACAAAACCAAAAACACTTTATACTGAATATCCTGCAAGCCTATCTTGAGTCCACTCTCAGGTTAACCAATCTGTAACACTGGGTGAATCTGAGAAACTGGGGAGAGGGGGGAGTAAGAGGTGCCTTGTGCGGAATACTTCCCATTTGTTCATCCAAGTCTGTTCTCCTCCCGTTTACTGCTCTATTCCTTGCTCTATGGACTGTCACCTGAGGCCTTTGCCCAGTGATTTCTCAAGGGAGCCAACAGGAGACTGAAGAGTGGAAAAAGAAAGCAATCAGAGTATTTATCACCCAGGCTCCCTCACTGTCTTGCCAAGTCTGGGTCATGGCTGCAATCCTCTACTGAAGTCCTTCACTCCAGAGGGTGACTCCTCTCCTGTGTCCAGAGCTACAGCTCTCCCCAGTTTCCCCAAATTGTCTCCCATCTCCTCACTCTGTCCTTGCCTCTTTAAATCTAGGGATATAAATGACTCTTGTTTACTGCAAGGCTTGGAGAGCTTCATTTAACCTTTTTTTAGTTTCATTTAATTCTTCTCTTACCATTGTAAAGGGCCTCCCTATTAAACTCTGCTTAATAACTCGATGATGCAATCTGTTTTCTGCTGTGCCCCTGGTAAATACAGACCAGCTAGAATCTACTGCACAGGAGCTTCCATATCTAGCATATCTGGATTCAGATATCTAGCTGTATGACCAAAGCAAACGACTCCACCTCTATGAGTCTTAGTTTCTTTATCCAGTATTCAAGAGCGCAATGATACCTACCTGTTTCTGGATACCTTCACCACTAAACAACAGAAAACCTGAAGCAAACAGGCCAAAATTATAATCACACTTACCTCCTAGAGCAGGAAAGTCACAGGTTTGGAGGACTGAGAGCAAAGTACAATCAGGGCTCAGCACCATTTCTCTACAGTTCTCTTGCTCTGCCCTCCTTTGCCTTCAGGCTGGTTTACTCCACAGTTGAAAGAAGACCGCAAGCAGCTACAATAGCACCACACTTCCTGCTCCATCCAGTGAAAGGGAGTGAGGCGCAAGCCCCTGAACCGTGAGTTAAAGCCTTTCCTTCCATCTGATTGGATCAACTTAGTTTGCATGTCCAACCCTTGACCAGTAAAAGTTGCTCTGATTGGCCAAGGCCTCGGTACTGAACCAATCATTGTCAAGAGGGATCGTATCACTGTGATAAATTTAAACCAATTAAGCTCCATCCCTGGAGCTGAACTCGCAAAGCTGCCTGAGTTTTACAGGATGCCCAAAAGGAAGGACAGATGGCACTCAGCAAAGGGCTCAGGTGAACACCCTCCTGTGGAGAGCAGGCTTGGGCTGCTGTGGTTGTATACACAGTTCAGCTGTGCTCCAGGGAAAGGCTCTCATTTCCCCATTGTTTTCCATTTTTATGATAAAAAAAACTGAGTTTGGTATGATGATAAATGTTATCTACACTTACTGTGTTGGCCATTTTGCAATATATACAAATATTGAATCTATGTTGTACACCTGAAACAAATGTAATGCTACATGTCAATTATATCCCAATTCAAAAATTGAAATGATTGAAAACAATGGAGTTTGGTCACCAACTTGTCAGAGCTGAGCCATATACTTATGATTTATGCACTTTTCCATACGTGTGCTAAAAATACAAATAAAAAAAAAAAAACCTCAACCTCACATTCCCCATCAACTATCACCCATTGTTCATATCCTGTTCTAAGGCAAGTTTATCAAAGAGGAATGTGCCACCTCCACTTTTGTTATCTTCCACTTGTTCCTTAGCCCACATATACATCAGGTTATTTGCCCTACAACTCCCTCATAATTATTCTAGTTACAATCATCAGTAAGATTCATGTTGTTAAACCAATGGACTCATTTCAGTCTTCACTTTGGCTTCTGAGAACATTCAACACAGCCGACCTCTCCTTCATTTTGCTACTGTGACTCCATACTTCCTCAGTTTTCTTGCTACAACTCTTATCATTCCTTGGGAATCCTTTGCTTACTCATTCTCCTCTGCAAAACTTCTAAATGTTGGAGATATATCCTAGTAGTTCTCAAACTTCAGCATGAATCAGAATCACCTGGGGAGCTTGTTAAAACAAATTTCTGTGTCCCGCTCCCAGAGTTTCTGATTCAATAGGTCTAGAATGGAGAATTTCTAATAAGTTCCCAGGTGATGTTGCTGTCTAGGGATCATACTTAGAAGATCACTGAACTACCTGACTCTCTTCTGGATCCCAGAACTATATATGTGATAATACTACTTGAATATTTTCCAGACATTAGAGATGTCACTTGTTCAAAGCTGACCTCATAACCTTGTAACCACATCCATTTGTCTTTCAGTAATCCACATTTTCATAAACTCACCTACTTGAAACCAGACACTGGGACACCATCCTTGATACTTTCTCTCCCTCATTTCCCAAATAATTAGCTACTAACTCCTAGCTCTTCTACCCCCTACATCTCTCTCAAAGCCATCCCCTTCATCTTCACCATCACCAAAACCTTTCACCTGGAAGACTGTATAGCTTCCCAACTAGTCTCCCAGCAGTCATACACTGAGCCATTCTCCAAATATCTGCCAGTGATCTTCTCTAAATCAAGTTTGATTCAATTACTTACTATTTTCTGAATCTTTCATATAGATTTGCAAGCGTTCTTAGATGCAGTCAAAGTACATAACATGGACTACAGGACACTGAAGAGCCTCTTCAGCCTGATTTCATGCCATTCTCCACGGGGCACAAGCCATCCTGGACACACTCTCAGCTCGTTGTGTGTATTATATCCCTCCCTCCAGGGCCCTGTGCACTGCTTCCTCCCTGCCTGGCTCCCTCAGCCTTCTCCCTTCACCAAACTAACTCCTAGTCTTCCTTGGCTTCCCAAAGTAGATTGTTTTAAATTCTGTAAGAATTTACTTGTAATTAAGTAATTTATTTATTTATTTATTTATTTATTTATTTATTTTGAGAGAGAGGGAGAGAGAGAGAGAGAGAAAGCACAATAGGGGAGGGGCAGAGGGAGAGGGAGAGAGGGAGAGAGGGAGAGAGGGAGAGAGGGAGAGAGAGAGAGAGAGAGAGAGAGAGAATCCCAAGTAGGCTCCATGCCATCAGCTGAGAGTCCAACGTGGGGCTTGAACTCATGAAATTGTGATATCAAGAGTCAGATGCTTAACTGACTGAGCAACCCAGGCACCCCAATTTACTTGTAATTTTTATGAGAAATGTACTTGTCCTTTATGATACTTTTCAAAGTATTATTAATAATTAAGTGATATTTCATTTACTACTGAGCTTTGAAAAACAAACCATGTGTGTCTTGTTTGTTATGAACCTCAAATGTAGTTAGCAGTCAATAAACACTTGTGAAAGAAAAATGAATGTGTGTGTTTGGGTGCACAAAGGAGGTAGCTACTATCTCTGGAACCAAGAGAAGGGTAGCTACTAGAGGGACCAAGAGAAGCTGTACAGAGGATGAGATATTTGAGTAGAGTCATTTCTTGGAAGATGCAGAGGAGTTTACTAAGTGAAAAGGACTAGCATAAGAACAAGTACTAGACCAAGGACAGCATGATCATCCCAAAGAGTGACAAGGTTCCTACATATCTCTCCCATCCAAAGCATTTTCTTCAGTGACTGTAAAGAGGCCTCAGGCTGTCCTGGAAGATGGATGGCCAACCATCCAGAAACTCTTGTATTAAAATTCAAGTTCTGTTTCTGCAGGACACAGAGAGAGAGAGGGAAGTGAGTGAGTGACTCACAGGGCACACACCATTCCTTTCCTCAGAAAAGGGAGCATTTTTATGCCTGCAAATGAAGAAGAAGCCAAAGACAATCTACTGGAGAGTCACAGTTGGGCATAAGGAGGAAAAGTGAGGTGGTCCACAGCCAAGATGCCCTGAGAAATAGAGAGGAAGTGTGCTAGAGTGAGCATTAAAACAACAACTTAGTGGATGGGAGTATATTTTCATTTTTTTAAGCTGCACGGTCTGCAACCTCATCCTTGTAAATTATGTACCCCTTTCCTCAGAGACATGTCACAAAGAGCTAATGCCAAGAAAGAACATGTGGCATCGTGGCTTTGGATAAATAATCCAGATAATGTGTCACAGACAAAAGTTATATATCCACTTCCCCACTGTTATCTCTCTTGTCTTAGTAGATCCATATGCAGTTGTGAAAACCGTCTTTATCCATTCCTTGCATGTGCAGAGAAGGCTTTTTTTTTTAACATAATGCAACATCACCATCTAGAGTTGAACAGCATTGCTACAGTTTGTTACCCACAAGAGAACCTAACCACTGAATCCTGGAATTACCATTCACAATCCTGCAAGGAGAAAAGCTGCAGGGGTCCTGTGGAGTAGCATGAAAACCCTTATCATTTGGATCCCCTATGAAGTGGCAATGCCCACTTTTAGTAATTTACTCAAAGGAATTTATTCTGAAGCTGAGGTCAACAAACTTCCAGAAATCATGAGGAACATTACTGGCCTATAAATTCTAAAGTTTGTGAAAGTTTCACAAATAAATGTCCACAAAGATTCATACATTTCTTATCAGAGTGTTGTTTGTAACAACAAAACAATGGAAATAATAACAATGTCCAGCAACAGGGGTGTTGTTAAGTTGTAGAATATATTTCATTCACTAAAAATATTATGATGGGGCGCCTGGGTGGCGCAGTCGGTTAAGCGTCCGACTTCAGCCAGGTCACGATCTCGCGGTCCGTGAGTTCGAGCCCCGCGTCAGGCTCTGGGCTGATGGCTCAGAGCCTGGAGCCTGTTTCCCATTCTGTGTCTCCCTCTCTCTGGCCCTCCCCCGTTCATGCTCTGTCTCTCTCTCTGTCCCAAAAATAAATAAACGTTGAAAAAAAAAATCAAAAAAAAATATTATGAAAAAATATTTAATGACTTAAAAACACTTTCATAAAATATAATGTGTGTATATTGAAGTGTATGTGCATGTGTAAAACTCAGGTTAAAAAAATTTGTACGTCTGTAATCATCCTACTCTTGGGATTGAGGGAAAGAGAGAAGGAAAGGCAGAGACAGAGAAGGAGGATGGAGAGAGAATGAATCTCTGTCAATCTACAGAGAATGATTACCTCTGACTGGTGGATTCAAAGTCATTTTTATTTTTTAGCTTTTTGTCTTTACCTATAATTTTCTATAATAAACATCAATGTTACCACTGGGGTGTTTTTGTTGTTTTCTAACAAACAAAAGTGCTGGTCTGACAAAGAGTTTATGAACACAAGTTCACTGCAACTCTAAGCTCTCATCTATACCCAAAATGATACTATAGGAAAAAGAATTCAATCTCTGTCATCAGGGGAAACACAGACACACACACACACAGTTGCCAGAGTAGTTCTGGGTCCAGGTAGTAACAAGATGCAGGGAGACCCACTCTGGTTACAGCAGATTTGAGTACGGTCCCAGCCAGGGTGACCCCTTCAGATCCAGCTGTTTCAGGGTGTGGTAATAACGAGGCTCCCCATGACTGCAGTCCTGACTCCCACAAACTACACACAGGCAGCAAAGATCTCTATTCTCCTTCCAACTCCAAGGGAAATATCTTCTCCCCACAGCTTTCTGAAAATGTGTACACCATTTTATCCTGAGTATCTGGAACGGAGATTTTTATTCTCCCCTATACTTCTATGCCAGACATACTGGCCAGTCAGTGTGCAGATATGACTTTTAGTGCTTAGCAACTCCTACATGATCCTTCCATGTAGCAGGGACAGCCATTCTAACTGGGAAGGAACTGGCTCAGGAAAAGGAGCACAGGTCCCTCCCAGCACTATGGTAACATCCTACGTGCCAGCAGGGAAAACATCAAAGAGGTCAATAACATGGCCTACAAAGCTAAAGGAATTGGTTGGATCATACCAGGCTCCAAATTCTGGGGGGGAAATATACAAATTTTGCCTAAACTCTGGTCTCTCTTCGTTCCTATCATCGGTGCTTCTTTGCCCCCTCAATGCAGTCATTATAATTTTTAATATCATATTCAATGATATTGTATATTCCCTTTTATATCAGAAAAATTACTAATCTTTTTATTGGCTGTGGAATTATTTAACCTCTCCTACTCGCAATATAGGCTCTACAGAATCCTAACATTTGCTTTATATATGGATGTTGCATGTTGGGAGGCTCACTCACAGCTCTGAACAGTGTCTTCAGTATCTAGAATGTTGAAGGAGGCTGTCAAATGCTGATTGATGTGATTCAATACTTTCATGCCCAGAGCCCAGAAGAAAATAAAAGTCACTGGGGAGGAAAATGGCCTTCCTGAATACAAACATTGCCAAGGAAGGGAAGCCTGCATTTACAGGCTACAATATAGATCAAGTTACCAGTTGAGTTACCAGTTTTTGTTGGGGGGGAAAAAGCCTTTTGTAAGATCTTTATAAATTTTTACAATTTATTTGAAAATGTCATACGCTCTACCAGTGCTTACAGTTTACTGGGAAGACTGATGTTTAGAATGCCGAGCTATATGAGTTATCATACGTGGTTGCCAGGCACACTACTTTTGGAACAGCCCTTGATTTTTTGTCTGGCATCTATTCCTAATGCCAAGCCAATCAGCTCACTTTGCTCCTCTCTATTTAGGGATAAGTTCTAGACTGGGATCATGATCAAAAAGGAAAACAAATCAAAACTAATATGATATAGTTCCCAAACGTTGGTTTGAGCTGTCAGGGAGGAGGAAGCTCTCTCTTCCTGACCAAGTGAGAGAGAATATAAGGTGGAATGTGGCCCAGCTTACCTCCACAAAAGGAAAATATTGGAGAGCAGGGACAGCACAGTGGAAGCCTGGCATGGATACACACAGAAAAACGGGCTCCTGAGAGGTTGTCTGAGTCCCCATTGGTTTCTCCGGAAACCAGCTACAATTTTAGCATTTGTGCCACACAATTTGTGCCAATATTTTCCATTTGAATTGTGTGAAAATGTCCAAATGGGGAGGTGAAGTTCAGCACTCCATAGAGACAGTCAGCATAAAAGGTTTCCCTGAAGTTTCTAGGAGTTCACCAGACTAAGTGGGGGAGGGGAGAATGATCCCAGAAGAGGGAACAGCATACATAGGCCTAAAGGCCAACAGAGCAGAGAACCCAGCCTATCATTTATCCCATGTTACACACTGCCTACATCTGTTTCATTCATATGTTTCTTAGGAAGTGATCCTTGTATATAGGTCACTTTCAGATGTAAAAAAAAAAAAAAAAATGTTTCAAAGTCCCAGAACAACCCATCTTAACAGAAAGAAAGTATCAGAAGTCTATATGGTAAAGAAGGAAAACAAAAAAAAAGATACAAAAGAAATCAAAATCAAGTCACACAGAAAACTTGCATCTACCAGACTCCCTCTGCCAAGTTCCTTTTACATAATCAGTAACAAACAGACACTTATGAACACTTATGCACATATGTACATATTCCAATGATGCTTTTAATAATGGTAATTTTTTATGCCATCTTTCATAGAAAGATCTAGAAACCATGTTGAGGTGATATAAGCATTTTCAGATGCTACAATATAATCACTCTGAAAAATAATTTGAGAATACATATCAAGAGTCTTAGAAATATTAATGTAATTAGATGTAGTAATTCCACCCCTGGAAATTTATTATAAGAAAATTGAAAATGGCTTTATGTGTCATATTGAGGACATCACCATTTGTAAAGTCAAAAAGTTAAAATAATTTAAATTTTACAAAATAAAGGTATAATTGTTGTATTTCTAACTGAATAAATATTTTATACGAAAGGATGCTTACCAAAAGTGACTAATAACAGGAGAACACATTTCGCTACAATGACAAGTGAAAAGAATGGGAAACAACTGGTATACCATAATCTTGACCCTGGAAAACAAACTATGTTCATGTCAATCTCTTTGTTGATTTATCTTTTAATTTGTAGGAATAAATGAGAAATTGATTAAATGTAATTTAAATAAAAAGTCACCTCCAAAACACGCAGGCATTGGGGCTTACACAAAGTGCTAACTTTACAGTATTTTACATGGAATTGAAAGTATCCATCTTTCCATCTTCCCACACTGGATTGTGAGAACCTCAGGACTACATCTCCATTGTTTCCATACCTGCCCCATAGAAGGAGCTTAATAATAATAATGATGATGATGATGATAATGAATATTATTAACTAATATTTATATGGAACTATTTGCCAGGAATTTTCTAAGAACTATACACATACACACACACACACACACACACACACACACACACACACACACGTATATAATAAAATACATTATTTACTTTATAGAAAAATTTTAATCCTCACAGTTCTGTGGAGCAAGTACTATTATTCTCACCTTATGCATAAGAAAATCAAAGTTCAGAGTGGTTGAGTAACTTAACCCATTTTATCACTAGTAAATAGCAGAACAGAGATTTAAACTAGGGATTCTTGAAACTATACTGATGAATCTGTCAAAGAGCAATGAGAAACAAGGTCTAGTCCCTAATACCAATCCTTCCATGGCTCAGTTTCTGCTCTGACTGATCTATCACTTATTATTCCCAAGCCCTGGTCTAGAGTCCTGAATTCTGACACCTCCACCTGAGTGTGGACCAACTGTTCTACTTAGAACCGTGGACCTGTCAACTCTGTGCTAATATTACATACAGGTTCTATACTCACCTTTCCAGGGTGGGCTTCCTGAAACCGCATGCCCTTCTCTGTGGTGACATATTGGTCATTGCCTCTACCCCTGTTTTGCTTCATTTTATCCTCAGCTCCCATTTATTGTACATTGTGCTAGGCCCTTAATATGATCTGAGTGCCCCTTCCTTTGTAAAGCACCTTTTATATATTTACACACAAATATTTGTTGTATATAAATAATATATAAACAAATATATATTTGCTTATTTACAGTTATATATTAGATGCCATAACTCTCAGCACCTGTAGCAGCCTATTTTTAATTATTATGGCTTTATAATAATATTCAATGTCTAGTTCAGTATTTTCTCCATGCTCCCTCTTTTCGAAATTTTATTATCCATTCCCACGTTTTTATTCATTCAGAAGGATGTTAGAATCATATTGCTGAAAGTTTTTTTTTTAATTTTAATATTTATTTAGTTTTGAGAGAGAGAGAAGGAAAGAAAGAGAGCATGAGCAGGGTAGGGGCAGAGAGACAGGGGGACACAGAATCAGAAGCAGGCTCCAGGCTCTGAGCCCTCAGCACAGAGCCCGACGCGGGGCTCGAACTGGCAAACTGTGAGATCGTGACCTGAGCTGAAGTCAGATGCTTAACCGACTGAGCCACCCAGGTGCCCCCGTGGAAGTTTTTTAAAAGTAGGTTTTGGGTTGTGGTTCAAGGTGGCGACTTAAGAGCATCCTAAACTCACCTCCCATAAACACACGAAATCAGCAGCTACATGTGGAGTATCTTCCCCTGAAAAAAATAAACCCTGGACACTGGCTGAGTGACTCCATGTATCACATCAAACAAAAGACAAGACCTTCCGCTTGTTAGCAGGCAGGAGCAGCTGGGACACGATCTCGCCGTAAATCCCATGCCCAGTGCAGTGACTTCACAGGAAGAAACTCAAAACCCAGGGCCTCTCCCTGAGGAACTAAGGGTTTGAACCCACATAGGGCACCCCCCAACTTTTAAGACCTGCACCTGAGAGATGACCCCACAATATCTCTTTTTGAAAACGAACGGGCTCCGCCACAAGCCCCACAGGATGTAAGGATCTGAGAAAGGGCTCTTACGGGGCTCGCTGGGACTCACCTGCCCCAGGGCCCAGGCAGCAGCCCACGGAGGCGTGACTTCGTGGGGGCCAGGCTCCTTCGTTCATCTTGGAGCCTCAGCCTGAGAGGCGGCCCACGGGGCTGACGCACATCCAGGGCCACGGTGGGGCTCTACGAGGACCGAGACTGGCAGGCGCCCTCCTTCGCTGTCCCTCTGCCTTTCTTCAGCTGGTGGGCACCATCTTTTTTATTTATTTTATTTTTTATTTTTAACCGTGGGCTTCTCCCCCCACCCGCGTTGCTGGTAGGCACCATCTCCACACTCACCCTGCGCAGGACTCCCGCCGGCAGGCGCCATCTTGGCGCACTCCCGCCGCAGAGACGCAGCACCAGGCGCACCTGGAGGGGGAACTTGTGCGCATGTGTGGTGCCCGGGCTTCGTGTCTGGTGTCCAGGTTTTGTGGCTGCTAACAGAGGACACCTCTACAGAACCTGGCTGTGGTGGCCAGGGTGGGGCTTACGCTGGCGGGTCCCACAGGACTGTAACCAACAGAGAAAGAATCCTTAAACGGCCACCTCCTCCAGGGCACAGCCAGAGGCAACAGAGCCAGGAGCTCATTCTGTGCCAGAGGCCTATCTGCTTATCAACATAGCTGCAGCCTGAGGGCCAGCCTCCTAACTATGTTATACGTGTAAGGGCTGACTGTCATACTTTCCAGAACCTCAGTGGGTAGGTGCTGTCTTCACCCTCTCCCTCTACCACACTCCAGAGTGCCGGTAGCTCCCAGAGGAAACTCACACGCTCATCTGGAGCCCTGGTTTTCCAACTGCCCCCCAGGGAACACCTCTAGATCACCTAGAACTAGTGGCTAGAGGGGCTTAGCTTGCCAACCACCAGGGCTGCATACATTTCACTGCATATATTTGCATATTTTAAAAGCTGCTTCTTGAGAGTCTAGATTCCAATCAGCCTGAATCTAGGTACTGAGATTGACCTCTTTGGGACACTGAGAGGTCTTGGCACACCCCCAACTAGTGGAAGCTGTGAAAAATAAAATAGACTGCTTGGACAATCACAGAAGTTTGAGAGACAACCAAAAGCAAGGGCAGGGTGGAACAATAACTTTCCTCTTTTACACGAGGCCATTCCTTCAAGACTGAGAGAGGTGAATGCTTTATCTAATGCATAGAAACCAACACAGAGAATGAAGCAAAGTAAAGAAGTAGAGGAATATATTCTAAATGAAAAACACAAGATAAAACTTCAGAGAAAAACCTTCATAAAACAGATAAATAATTTACCTGAAAAAGAGTGCAAAGTAATGGTCATAAATATGTTCATCAAGCTTGGAAGAATGTATGAGCACGTGAGAACTTCAATTAAGAGATAGAAAATATAAGAGAATCAAATAGAGGTCATAGAAGAAAACAAAAACACTAATTTGAGAACATGTATGTACCCTCATGATCATTGTGGCATTATCTACCACAGGCAAGAAATGGAAGAAACCCAACTTGATCAATGAATTATACATATAAATAAAACGTGGTATATATACACAATGGATTATTATTCAGCCAAGAAAAGAATGGAATTTTGCCATTTGCCACAACATTGGACCGTGAGGGCATTATGCTAACTAAAGAAAGTCAGACAGAGAAAGACAGGTACTATATGATCTCACTTACATTGTGGAATCTAAAAAAGAAAAAAAAAAATGAACTCATAGATACCAGAAAACAGATTGGCGGTTGCCAGAGATGGGAGGAACGGGTGAACAACGTCAAAAGGTACAAACTTCCAGTTATAAAATAAATAAGTCACGGGGACGTGATGTACACATGGTGACTATATTTAATAATACTGTATTGTATGTTTGAAGATTGCTACGAGAGTAGATCTTAGAAGTCCTCAACATAAGAAAAACATTTTGTAAATACGTATGGTGACAGATGTTAACTGTGATCAGGTGTTATTGTAGTGAGCATTTTGCAGTATATAGGCATAATTTGCATTATGCAAATATCAAACAAATCATTATGTTGTATAACTGAAACTAACAATGCTATATGTCACTTATGCCTCAATTTTTTTTTAATTAACTACAATTAAATTAAATTGGTTTTCTGAAGTTCAGGCTACTAATTGGATATGGGGAATATTTTGTCTCTATTCATGCTTAAAATGCTTAGCTCTTAAGACTATAAGATAATCTCTATGGAAGTAAAGAGCAGAAAGAAGACATGCTGCTGTGTCACTAGCAGGTATAAAGTTTACAGAATACCTATTAGTAATTGTTACTAAGTTCAATGAACTTACAATCTCCAATAATCTTGCAAACGTGAATGAAAATTATTTCTTTCCAATGAGTCTGAATAAAAGTTTGTAAAAATATAAAACAAAAAGACAAAAAAGTAGGTTTCTATTAAAGTTGTATTAAACATTAATTGGGGAAAAACTGATATTGATAGTATTAATGAGCTCCATTCAAAAATATGGCTCAGCTCTCTCACACATCCTGTTTATATTATGATAACTCCATTATATAAGATGCACTCAATAACTCATTGTCTTATATATTTGTGCTTTTATTGCTATTCTGAATGGTATCTTTATTCCATTGTGGTTGATTTTTTTCTAGTAGATAATTGTTTATGAAATCTATTTTCTTCTCTTTTTTAAGTCACTTAATTTTTTTATTATTACTAATGATTTTTAATAGGTTATCTTGTATTGTGTCTAAGAAAAAATACCATCTGAAAATAATAGTCTATTTTTTCCTGTAACTATACCTAGAAATTTTAGGGCAACATTAAATAAAAGTGATCATTAGTAGACATTCTTAGCTCACTCCTGATTATAGTGTAAATGCTTTTGGTCTGTCATTAAGTGTATAATGTAGCCTTTTGATAAAATGATACTCATCATCATCTTTTAAAAAATTCTTCTGGGGAATCTGGGTGGCTCAGTCGGTGAAACTTCCATACGTTCAAGCTCCGCAGATTCGAGCCCCACTTCAGGCTCTTCACTGACAGTGTGGTACCTGCCTGAGATTCTCTCTCCCTCTCTCTCTGCCTTTCCCAGCTCATGATCTCACTCTTTCTCTCTCTCTCAAAATAAATAAGTTTAAAATATAATTTAAAAATTCTTCTACCAGAAATTTGAAATATTCCATTTTCTTCCTTTGATTTATTAACATAGTATGCTTTATTTCTAATTTTTTCATCAAAACATTCTTATATCTCCAAACCAAAACTTATTTGTTCCTGGTACACTATACTCTTAATTTACTTCTGAATTTAGTTTTGTGGCATATACATGTATAAGTTATTCTGTTTTTCCTTTCTGTTACATTTGATTGGATTTGTTACCAGGGTTTTTTCCTAGATTTAAAACTGAACTGGAGAGTTTTTCATTTCTTTCTACATTGTATGACAGTTGATATAATGTCTTCAAAGCTTGAAATAATTCAAGTGGTAAGAACATCTAGACCCACAGTTTTTTGGTTATCAATTATTTGATAATCTTTAAAGGTTTTTCTTTAAAATATTTCTTTTGCTTATCAATTTCACCTTGATTTTGATTATTTACAATTTGTCAGAAAATTATGCATTTTAATCCAATTTTCATATTTATGGCCATACATGGCTCTTTTTTATCATTTTAAAAATCACCCATTTATGGTGTCACAGCACTCTTAAATTCTTTTTGTGTGTCTTTCTTAATTCAACTAGGCATTAACGTTTCCATTTTATGATTTTCTTCTTCTGAGAACTAACTCTAGTTTACTTACCAATGCTGCAAATTTTTGTTTTATAATTACTTAACTTCTGAATTCATATTTATTATCATTCTGTTTCTTATGTGTTTGTTTTGCTAAAGGAACAAATATGACTATATATTTTTTCTGAGCACATGCTCCATCATAACACATAACTTTATATATAATGAAATATATATTATATATTATGTATATTTTATATTAATAAATATATATTTATACATATACTTAGCTACATATACATATAAAAATAAATACATATACATATATACACATATATAGTGTGTCTGTTCTTTATATTCAAATAATCAGTATTATGCTTTCAGATTTTGTTTTCTTATTTTAAAATATGTATTGTCTAAATGGAGTATATTTCCTTTGCTTTATCTTCTTCAGTGTAAGATTCCATGCCACCATAATCCTGATATCAAAACAGAAGAAAAATATTTCAGTATAAATAGAGAAACAAAATTTCTAGAGAAGACTTTAAGAAATCAAATTCTAGGGGCGCCTGGGTGGCGCAGTCGGTTAAGCGTCCGACTTCAGCCAGGTCACGATCTCGCGGTCCGTGAGTTCAGGCCCCGCGTCGGGCTCTGGGCTGATGGCTCAGAGCCTGGAGCCTGTTTCCGATTCTGTGTCTGCCTCTCTCTCTGCCCCTCCCCCGTTCATGCTCTGTCTCTCTCTGTCCCAAAAATAAATAAACGTTAAAAAAAAAAAAAAAGAAAAAAAAAAAAAGAAATCAAATTCTAAAGAGAATTAAAAGAATAGTACTATATTACAACCAAATAGCATTTATCTTAGGAATGTTAAGAATTGTTTATCATTAGGAAATATTAAATAAAAAGTTGTAAACAATCAAAGCATCTTGACAATAAATGCCAAAAATAAAAAAGAATTTAATAAAATTCCACACACTTCCTAATGATAAGGATAATCTAACAATAAGCTAGCAATTGAAGAAAACTAAATTTAATAAAGGCCGTTAACAAGAAATACATAAACCTTATACTTAGTTGTAGAATACTAAAACTATCTCCACTAAGTCAGGAACGAGATAAGAAGACCCATTAGTACTATTATTAGCATTACAATGCAGGTCCAAGGAAGAATCAATAAATAAAAGTTAAATTGATCAGGTAAAAAAACAATGAAACTGCAATCTTTGAAGATAATCTTATACCTGAGGAAACCAGGTAAATCAAATGGAAAACTTTTAAAGTCAGTACAGTAACCAGATAAAATCAACAATAAAAATCAACAGATTTCCTATAACCCATATACATATAACATATATATATACACATATAGATCACAAATATAATTTTTTTTAAAAAATTCAATTTACTGTATCAACAAAGGCCATAAACTAATTAGGAATAATGCTAACACAAATGTGTAAAACCTTAGAGAAATAAACTATAAAACCCCACTGGAGAATATAGAAGAAAATTTGAGTAAACAGAAAGACACAGAGTGTTTTTTGAGTCACAAATTGTCCCCTATACACAGAGGGCAAGGGGAGACTAAGAGGCAGACCACTCCACATTAGTAGGCGGCAGATTTAAAAAGTAAGGGAACTTACATATAAAGCTTGTCTTGTGTAGCCACAAGATCAGTAAATCTCCACATCTACCCACCAGACTTAAAAGTTTATATAAAGGCCTTAACTGGGTTCAACCATGTATTCAGCCCAGATGGTCTCAACAACACCTTGCTCTCTCAAGGTTATGTTCTTGAAACAGCTCCTAGCATTGGGAAGGGTGGGTAGAACACACATTCCAAGAGCAGGGGAGGGAGTAAGGAGTGTCCAATTGCCCAGGTCCTGCTTGAGGGTCAACTGGTGGTCACATCCTCTCAATGAACTCCTCCAAGAGCATCCCTTAACTTCTCCCTAATTAGTTGACACTGATCATTGAACTCAACAGCTGACTCCTAAGGATATGAGCAAGAACATATAGAACGTTTTTTAAAATGTGAAAAACAAGTGGTGAATTACCCTGCAGAACATCAAAATTTCCTTTAAAGCTATGGCAAAATGGTAGAGCAATGGCATAAGAATAGGGAAGCCCTGGGGCACCAGGGTGACTCAGTGGGTTAAGCTTTTGACTTTAGCTCAGGTCATGATCTCACAGTTCAAGAGTTTGAGCCCCACGTCAGGCTCTGTGCTGATAGCTCAGAGCCTGGAGCTGCTTCAGATTCTGTGTCTCCCTCTCTCTCTCTGCCCCTACCCTGTTTGCACTCTGTCTCTCTCTCTCTCTCAAAAATAAATAAACACTAAAAAAAATTAAAAAAAAAAGAGAGAATAGGGAAGCCCACTGGTAAGAGAGAAGAGAGATTTCAGGAACACACCCTGTATGCATGAGAATTCAATTGAAGGTAAAGGTTGTATTTCAAAGGATAGAATTTAGAATGCATCGGGAGACTTCAGGTGAAGATGCAGACTAAGCAAATGAAAGAAAACTCACCACGACTACACACCTTACTCTCAATAATTACGATAGCCAGATTTTTTTTTTAAGTTTATTCTACATAGCTCAACTTAAAAGCAGAAAAAGAAAATTGTCTGTGGCCAGAAATAAAGAACCTACTTTATTGAATAGGAGTTGAAGCTATGTGACTCAGATAAACAAATGGATTTGGTATATACTTAGGGATTTATGTTTTAATATCTATACCTGCTTTATTAAGAACCAGGAAAGGGTGGCCCTATCAGGAAAATACTGCCTGCCAGTGCAAGATTGTAACTCAAAAGCCTCATGGTTATCGGTGAAAACATAGTAGACCTAGAAGCCTTTCCATCTATAACATCTGACCACCGGCAAGGAAGATGGGGCAGAAAGCAGACCTGTGGACACTGCACTACTGGTGACAAAGTGATTGATACTATTTGTGACTGGGCTCAAAACCTCTCAGCCAGGGTACAGGACTACAAAGCTTATTGGTTTTCCAGTTTGAATGATAGGTCTAGTTCTAATAATCATATTGAGAATGAAAAGTCAAACCAGGAATTTTCTATTTCTTAGTCCCTTGGGTTCCCAAAGATATAGTCAAGCCCTATCTCTTCATCATCATCATCACCCTAGAATACACTGTTAGTGCTGCCACAGTAGATCAGAAGGTTATCTACAAGAATAACTGAAACCTCAGTACTGAATGCCCACATGACATTAATCCTACCACATGAATGGATAAAACCTTGTAAGCACTCCTGACTCCTCTGTTTCCCTTCTTGCAAAGGTGCTGCCTGCCTCCTTTAGCTTATTCATGTCATGTGATCTATTTCTGGACTCAGATGAAATGACATGCCATAGGTATGGTATCTAAGTTTTCTGAGTGTTTACCTAGAGCATGATGAATCCTGGAAACGTGGTTTACCTAGAGCATGATGAATCTTGACCAATGGGAAACAGGGAATGAGAGGATGTTGGGCAGATAAATTCCCCCTCCTTTCTCCCCTCCAAGGACAATCCAAGATTCAGCTTGTCTTTTCCTGCCTTTCAGATAATACCTGTGTGCCAAGTAAACACTCATGCTCCATGACCTGCCAAGTCTCCTCTTACTCTTTGTGAAGCTATAACCACTGCTTTGCTTTGCTTTTTTTCCTTGCCTCATTTCACTTTTTCTCAATCTCACTACCTATGGCTTGTGTTTCCCAAATAAAGAGTTAGTATTTTCAATCCTAACTCTGCCTCTGCTTTTTTAGAAGGCCCAAACTAAGTAGCAAGATTTTTTTATTCTTTCACTTATTTCCTCAAATTTGATAATACCCTGAATATTGGACTGACAGAATTCCAAATCAATCCCCTTGCCCACTTCCCTCTGGCCATATATGCCACAGTCACAATCATGGGCCAATTATATCACAAATGATTGACTATAGCAGAGTACAGATAAGATATTCATTCTGTTGGTTAAATGTAAGCATTCTTTCTGCTGTCTTTTGTGCTGGGTTATCTAAATCTCAATAATGTCTCTGCTGCCTTTGTCACATCAAGACCAACTGAAGCATGCATCAATATAGGTTGGTGCCCCACTAACTTTAAAGTCATCCTCAATTACCAGCCTGCCATTATTGTTCCCTATGGAGAGCCAGTCAAAACCACTGAGAGCTACCTGCATTCTGAGCAATGCCACATCTGTGATTGAGGACTTACTTGCCTGGACCAAACTAGACCTGATGTATACCAACCATGCCATTTTTCACTGGTACAAAGGTGAAAGGTTAGAGAAAAGGGTTTTCAGGTACATAAAGACATAAATGTTCTAGAATTGTTTCTGAGATGGTTGAAGTCCATAGGACTAAGGAATAAGATGAGTGTCTATCATATTAACTTGTCTCCTGCTAGCTTTTATACTCCTTTGTCTTGAGTTTTAGTTCTCTTCTCTTTACTATCCACAGTAATCCATGAAAGTTATGTTTCTAAAAACAGTTTTTAAAGGATAGTACAGAACTTAAATCTTTAACAGTATATACTCTCACTCTCTCTTTTAATGTTTATTTATTTTTAAGAGAGAGAGAGAGAGAGAGAGAGAGAGCTTGAGCAGGGAAGTGGCAGAGATAGAGAGGGAGACACAGATTCGAAGCAGGTTCCAGGCTCTGAGCTGTTAGCACAAAGCTGGATGTGGGGCTCAAACCCACGAACCCCAAGATCATGACCTGAGTGGAAGTCAGACGCTAACTGATGGAGCCACCCAGGCACCCCTATAAACTTTCTAAGAATGATTTTTATATTTTACCCAGTTTTGTAAACATACTTCTAGTATTCATTTATACTTAATGTTGTTTTAACTGATTTCAATGCTCACTGACAGTTTTTTATATCAGTTTCCCCATTCTTAATTTCTTAGAGTGAGTCAGCACTTCTTCAACTCTTTTAAGATATGTTGGATTGATTGCAAATACACCCTTAATTTTCCACCCCCTCCCTCCCTGTATCCATGTCTTCTGTAATATGCTTTTGCAGGTTCTCCCATTAAGAAGTGGTCTGTTTCCTGGGGTGCCTGGGTGGCTCAGTTGGTTGAGCAGCCTGCTTCAGATTCTCTGTCTACCGTTCTCTCTGCCCCTTCCCTGCTCATGCTCTGTCTCTCTTTCTCTCTCAAAAATAAACATTAAAAAAAAATTTTTTTAAAGAGGTGGTCTATTTCCCAATTCCCAATACTTTTAAGGATATGTTCTTGTGGCCTTATGACTTACTCTGACTAAATCAATATGGTGAAAGTAATGTTGAATCAATCTGAGCTGAGGCCTCCTCAGAAAGTCTTGTGTTCTTCCACTCTTGGAACTCTGAAACCACCAGCTGAATAAGCCAGGAGTAGCCTGCTAAATGATGAAATGTATGTGGTTCCTTCACCACAGTTGTCTCACCTGATGGCCAGCCAATCATCAGACCTGTGTGTGAGGCTATCCTAGCCCTCTACCAACTCATCAACTGACTGCAGATGCACTAGCAAGGCTAACCAAAACCAATGGAGATAAGTCCAGCTCTACCAAACTACCCACCTGAGCTGTAAAGTTATAAGAAATAATAAATGTTTGAGGCTTTAAAGCTCTAAATTTTAGGGTGATTTATTAAGCATCAATCACTAACTGATACAAAAGATAATAGGGTGACATTTTCTGAGACTTTGTGTACCTTGGAATATGTTTATATCTCTTTTACTTGACCACCAACCTAATTCACATTTAAAATTCTTGACTTATGAGGGGTGCCTGAGTGGCTCAATCAGTTAAGCGTCCAACTCTTGATAATTGTCTCAGGTCATGATCTTGCAGTCGTAGGACTGAGCACCACATCAGGGTCTATGCTGAGTGTGGAACCTACTTGGGATTCTCTCTCCCTCTCTCTCTCTCTGCCCCCCATCAAAATAAATAAATAAACATTTAAAAAGAATTTGTGACTTATGAAGTTCTTGTCTCAATACTCTGTATACATTGCTTTACTACCTTCTGGCATTATACTTTGCTGATTTGTAGTCTTTTATATGCCTTTATATTTCATGTCTGAATGCTTATGATAATTTTATTTATCTATATAATGAAACATCTTTCCATGATTTGGAATTTTGTCAACTTTTCCTCAAACATAATGAGCCCTTTTAATCTGTATGCTGAGAAGTATTTTTTCAGTGATATCTTTTACTATCACTTCTATTCAACTATTTATTCCTCACTTAAATATCTACATTTTAAAGCCTTTCTCTTCACTGTATGTCCTCTATCAACACTCTTTTCACAATATTTAAAACTCTTTAATTTTTGCCTCTGCATTATGGGAAAAAATTTATTAAATTTGCCTTCATATTACCATTCCCATTATTGATTTTAAACATTTTTTTACTGTTTTAATTCACTTTTGAGAGAGAGAGGGAGAAACAGAGCATGAGCAGGGGAGGGGCAGAGAGAGAGGGAAACACAGAATCCAAAGCAGGATCCAGGCTCTGAGCTGTCAGTACAGAGCCTGATGAGGGACTCAAACTCATGGACCACGAGGTCATGACCTGAACTGAAGTCAGACCTTAATCTATTGAGCCACCCAGGTGCCCCCCATTATTGATTTTAAATCAACATTCTGCTCTTTTTCCAATATGGATTTTAGTCTGCTCTGTATTTTTAATTGCTATGTATTCTTTTCTCTTCCCATCCAGCTTCATCTTCATCTCGAACTATTGACTTTTAAGTTCATCTGACCATCTTTTCTGTACAACTTGTTCTCTTTTTATAGCTTTCTATTCCTGTTTTATAGATGTCATAGCTTTATAAATGTTATTTTAGACTCTGTTTTTTTTTCTAAATCTTTTTCTAGCTTAAGGGTTAATCATTTAAAGATATTTCTATTCCTCTGAGTTATAATGGTCACATAACATTACTTTTATTCTGAAATAGTTTTGCATGTTGAGCAATACCCCAGCTATCATTGAGGTCTGTTCTTGTTTCTCATTTTACTCCTCATGGAATGAAGAAAGATACATCTATGTTTGCCAATACACTAGGATTGTGGTTTAGCTTTAGTACAGCTTATTATAGTTAGAAGGCATATTGATATACACAGCATTTAACTCAATTTCCAGGGCTATTATGTCTCTTCTGGATTTTAGTGAAATCATTAATCACTTCCTATTTCTGCTACTTGATTCTTTGATATTGTGGACCATCAAAGTATTGGAATTACTTTTGTTCTGGCCTCCCCTCCAATAAAGCCTTTGTACATATTGAGACTATATCTCCAATAATACAAGGCAAAACTCTATGTCACCTCCCTATACCCAAATGCTCATTTCTTGTCCTGTTCTCTAGAAGTTTCAGTATCTAAATCAATGCATAAAAACAGGATTAATGACACAGGTGGACATAGGAGGGGAGAGCAACATGCTTATATAGGGGCATAACGACCCTAATCAGAAAAGGTAGACAGTGAGAAAGGGCTGATGATGGGTTTAAGTTCCAGATGGCAAAATAGATAGTGTCGATAGTCACTTCAGCCCCATTTTTCTTGAATAATAGAAAATATTCCCAGAAGCTGGAACCAGATATGCTATAGCTTACTTTTAAGGGTATTTTCAGTTCTTGGTCTTTCTGTGTGTCGTGGTGGGGTGGGGCAGAGGACGGTATTGTAGGAAGATGGGGGCTGACTGTGCCTTTGGAACAGACACTGCAAAGAAAAGTAGGAACTAAGTCAAAGAATCCTTGATATGTACATTTCAACTCAGAAATTTCTACCTTACCATGTCTCCTCAAAATTCAGTTTTATTATTCATATAGGCTTATATAGATCTGTCAAGAATCTATTGAGATTAAAAACTCTTGAAGTTGACAGTTACTTGATATGCTCCAAAGAAAAATTAAGATAAATTCAACCTCAAATAAGAGATATTTAGTATTTTTGTTAATACTTTTTTTTTTTAATTTTTTTTTTCAACGTTTATTTATTTTTGGGACAGAGAGAGACAGAGCATGAACGGGGGAGGGGCAGAGAGAGAGGGAGACACAGAATCGGAAGCAGGCTCCAGGCTCTGAGCCATCAGCCCAGAGCCCGACGCGGGGCTCGAACTCACGGACCGCGAGATCGTGACCTGGCCGAAGTCGGACGCTTAACCGACTGCGCCACCCAGGCGCCCCTTTTTTTTTTTTTTTAATGTAATCTCTATGCCCAGCATGGGGCTCGAACTCACATCTCCTAAGATCAAGAGTTGCATGCTCCACCAATCGGGCCAGCTAGGTGCCCCAGGAGTTAGTATTTTAAATACACATAAATACTATGAATATATATTGAAGTCACTGAAATTACACATATGTTATGAATAATACTAATTGCTGCTAGCAAAACATTTTTGTTCCATTTGGGCTTGCAAATCAGCAGAGAGTCTGTTAAAAATAAGTGTAATAACATAATGTTTCTGAAATATTACCAGATGTCTTTTTTATTTGCAGAAATTCTTTTTCCAAACACTGAAGCTGAGGCATTCAGTGCTTCAGAAGAAGGATAGACATGGCCAAGAACAATGAACGAATTGTCCAACATTGACTTTCAAAGCAAACTTTCTAAAAAAGCACATGTAGAAACAGTTCCTTTCATTTGCCAGAATCAGGCACTGGAGGGAGAGAAGCTCCCTGAATCCAGCAGTGTCCCTTTATGTATGCAGAATTAGACCTGTGGCCTAAACCAGTTGGGTTTCTGTCATGTGACGGAAAAAGAATCCTTACCCATGTATTGCTTTTTTTTAATGTGTTAAATGCTAACCTCAAAAGTCAAGTATATAATACCAGAGTCTAATTGTAAGGGCAATGAACTGAGTCCTGGGTTTGAAATTAAGAACGCCAAATTGTATGTTTCCTTCCAACCAACTTTCAATGTTCCGACTGAGCAATCCATCATTTGGCTACTTCTATTTTAATGGATTGTACCTAACACCCTTTTCTTTGAAGTCTTTCCTAGCTCTGGATGAAAGCACAGTCTTAAGCTTAATCCCTTCCATCTATTAATATGATTTTTTTTTGCAACGTACTCAAAAATTAGAGTATAATACTCTCACCTCCTTTACTCATTTAATTTTGGCATAATACGTCTATTTTCCTGCTTGAAGATTTGCTCTTTCTGGCCACATTGGCACCAGCTGTTCTACATGATGATGCCCAGAGAGACCGGGAATTAGATCTGTTTACCTTGCCCTGAAAGCCCCTCTTCTAGCAGAGCATGCATTTGTCATTGTGCTCCATTTTAGCATCCACATCCGTTTAGCAGGACTTCTAACTTGGTAGAAGCTAGAAGCAGGCAAGTTTCACTTGCATGTTAGCTTTTCATTTGCAACATTGATTCTTTTGACTCAAATTTACTGAACAGGTATTGTGCCTTTTGTTCCAAGGGCCTACTTTCCCTGTCACCCTCCTAATTAAGTAGAGGCCTACCTGAGTTTCACTTTGTGTGAAGTGCTCTGCAAAGGAAATGTTACAGATGGATTCAGGTCTACTCATTTATTCATTCAAGAAACATTTATTTAGTTCCTGAGGATAAAGAAAACAAACAGACGAACAAAGGACAGTCTTTCTCTTGGGTCTTCACAGTCTAGAGAAGGAAACATAAAAATCATTGATAACAAGGAGTTACATGGCTATAAAATAGATTTAATATTGAAGCTTAATCCTTAAATTCTTTGGCATTCATTAATGATAATGTTATCAGCAAAATAGATGATTATAATTTTTAAACATGTTCAGATCTGGTAAGGTGTTGAAATTTCTGGTTTCGAATGACATTTCAATCCTGAATCACTTACCTTCTTGGGTTCTGTTCTCTCTATAAAATGAGAAAACTAAGCAAGATGCCTTCCAACTGTCTATCTGGCCACCACATGCGACAAATCCACAATTCTCAAAGCTGTAGAAAAAACTCTCCTCCTAGTTTAAACTGCGACCTGTCAATAATGTACTTTTGAACACATGGCTTTGAAGTTCTGATTTGCTGCCAACTTGCCTAGCTGTATTTATTTCCTCTCAAGTTGAACTATCAGAGTGGGAATTAAAAATTGGACACATTACCTTGGTGATCATACCAAATTCCTGTGAATCAGACCAATAGCCATCTGGCGGTTGAGTGTGTTTGAAAACACTGCTAAGCTTGGGGAAGGGCCCTTACTCAGGCTTCTGGCTACCAGTATGGAAGCAGATTCTCTTTCTGACTGGAATCCTTTGTGGGGAGGAGGCTTTGTGCTTGGAAAGCCTGTAGTTGTGGCTGTGTGGTGTGGGTATCACTTAGCTCCTAAGAACATGGCCTGTGAAATATACAGTGCAAATATTGTAGCCACGCTTTGCTTTTTTTACCCCAGCATCAGTTGCACTCAATTCATTTGTGATGCGTGTGTGTACGTGTCTTAGGTTTCTTTAGCCTGTCCTTGGAAGGAAGGAAGGCCTGGTCTGTGAACACCCCCTTCCCCACAGATGATTAATTTATACACATTGGCATGGAACAAAGCACCATTCGTGGAGAAGAACTAGTTCATACTTTGAGAACTGTCATTAGAAGCATCAGAACCATTACAAATAAATGGTTATTTATTTGTAACCATTTTATATGAAGCCATTTTGGAAGAAGTGGGGAACCCAGGATAAATGGAACAGTAAAGATTTCTCGTGGTTTCTGAATTAGTATCAAATCTACTTAATTGTGTTAATGCATTGGCATTTTTATCTTACATGATTATTTTACATCGCTAAAATTTCTTGAGCATAGACCTTAAGTCAGGCATGGTAATAAATGTTGTGCATGCATTAATTCATGTGACTCACATAATAAACCTTAGAGTTATGGGAAATCAGTTCTCCTGCTCTAGATAGAAGAAAATCAAGTGGAAAGAAAGCTTGGAGAGGAACTTCCTCAAGTCTCTGCAGGTATAAGTAGTGGAACTAAGACTTGGTATTGTGTCTGTCTGACTCTGAAAAATACTTTCCTAAGAACTAACATACATCTTCACTCATGTTGGAGTCTTTGGAGTCAGACCACAGGAGTTCCAGTTTTGGCTCTACAATGTACCATGTGGATGGCATTAGAGAGGTTTCTTAAATTCTCTGTGCCTCAGCTCCCTTGTATGTAAATTGAGAGATAATAAAATGTAACCCATAGGGTGGGTGAGAAGGAAATTAAGTACTTACAAAGCATTTAGTTCAGTGCCCAGAATATAGTAAACACTCAACAAGTGGTAACTATTTAAATGTTTATTCATTCACCATAGCACTGGCTGAATGAAGGAAAATTGAGCACTTTGGGGGAGGTAAAGATAAATATGTGGTTTCTGTATGTCTAGGGGAGAAAAGAGACATGTAATTAAGCAGTTTAAGAAAAGGCAGACAATGAGGACAAATAGAAAGAGGCTCAAGTGAAAAAGACAGTCTATCCAGTGGAGGATTCTGAGACACCTTAATGAAACAGACAATATTGGATCAAAGTATATGGAGCATCTCCTGGGTATGCTCTAGATATGCTGGGGCGCAAGAAGAATCTCACTGTCTGGTGGTGTTTTATGGCCACAAATCAGATTATAATATCACAAAGAACATCTTTGCTTCCTCCCGAATGCTCCAAAGCATATGTGTTGTTTTTTTCTTAGTGTCAGTGCTCACATTGCCACACCCAAGCGATCAGTTTGGATATAGCTGTGTAAGCACACCACACTGCACACTCCCCTCTCCCACCGTCCTAAGTCCCCAGCACTTTGTACATCATTTCTTTCTGTAAGAATTTGAAACTAAAGAGAATTTTGTAAGGATAAAGGCCCATATGGAAGGTCAAAGAGGTCCACATATGCCATATTGAATCTTAAGAGGTATGCCAGGATGGATAAATTATTTGTTATATACTCAAAACGATAATCGTTCTTTTGAGTCATTCTTAGTAGTTCTGGAAGATTTAGCAATTGACCACTCAACCCTCTCTTAATGCCACATTTGTATTTTCAACGGCTTGACACTTCACTTCAATGATTCACTCCAAGCTAAAATGTTAAAATCTGAGTTGGTGATTTCTCCCTCTCAACTAGCTCCTGCTCCTCTTTCCTCTATGTCCATAGATAGTCCACCATTTTCCTAGTTCTTTAGAGTCTAAACAAGTACTGCCCAAGAGAAATATGTGAGCCACACATGTAATTTTACATTTTCTACTAGTCACATTAAAAGTTTTTAAAGAAACATGTTAATCTTTAAATGTTGTATTTAACCCAAAATATATAAAATGTCAGCATTTTAACATGTAATCAATATAAAAATTAACGAGATATGTACATTCTTTGGTGAAAAATTATTAGAAGTCCAGAGTATGTTTTACACTTACATGTCGATTTAGACTAGCTATAGTTGAAGTGATTACTAGCTACATGTGGCTGTGGCCACCATATTGGACAATGCAGGGCTAGACCTTATAGTTATCTTTCATTCATTATCCCTCACCCTCCATATCCAAACATTTACCACGTCTCTGCAATGTCTGTCATAACTATCTTGCCACTTCCACTTACCACATTATTTCTTTATCTACCAAGCGCCTTACCTCACGTATCCCCCATCTATTCTGTTTCCTTGTTCCAATCCATCAAATAAACTACTACAAGACTAACTGTCCCAAAGTGCCACCAAAAAAACCATCAATCATTCCCCATTACACCAAAGATTATTCAAATGCCTAAGCCTGATGCTCAAAACCCTCCACAAAATGCCCCCTAATCATTTCATAATCTCATGTTTCATTGCTTCCTTTGTTTCAGCTAATCCAGTCTACAGATTGTCCCCCAATCATACCCCCAAATTCCTAGTTCTGTCCCTTTGGTCATTGACCCCCTTCTTCTGCCTATTAAAAGTTTACCTTTTCTTCAGAGTTGTTTTTGAGCTCTACTTTTTCATTAATACCTGCCTGTTCTTCCCAACTAGATGGGATCTCCTCATTCTCTCACAGGACAATCCTGTATTTTCCATGCAATTTAGGTAAACCTATTTTGACTTAGAATCTGGAATATATTTTTATTATCCCTTCTATATTTTGGCCTGCAGGGCAGGATAGTATCTTTAAAACCTCAGTATCCCAGGTAGCTCTCAACTGATTTCATTTACTCAATAGCTAGCTAAGAGAAGCAAATCTCTGAGATCCATTGGTGGCAGTAAGCAAAAATGCAGGAACCCAAATTTTTGAAATAGCTTCTCATTATCCAAGCAACGAAAGATACCCACAAAAGCAAAATATTTAATGTGATAAGTGTTTCCTATAGAGTTGGACTGGGACTCTAAGATTAAAAGTCAATATCTACCCTATAAGCTGAGTTGTTGTGGAAGGTACTGGATATGAGAGAAAAGGCTAGACCCATTAATGAACTGATGTCATAATTTATATATAAAATGTACATTTTCTCACCTTGCCTGGGAGCATTCTTCCAATACTGTAATCTTCATTTGGGCTTCCCCCAGGTAACATCAAACTATATATGCAGAACCATTAAGCCTAGGGTTTCGTTCTTTTTATAAGACACAGTTTATAAAGCAGCAGGCCAGCGGTACATAAAGAAACATACAAGTTTCTTCAAAAGAAATCAAGCCAATGAAAATAAATTGTGAAGTACACAAGCGAGAGAAGCAATCATTCCAGCCCATTTGTCTGAAAGGGACTCATACTCTTAGAGCAAATTCAAAGAAGGAAAAACAACACTGTCTAAGTTTTTGGACCCATGCCCAGGATCTTTTTCTTCTAAATATGGAAATAGATATTTAAGTCCCTGGTGCATTCATACCCACTTTCCAGGTTGCTTCTGTGATTCTGCCTCCCCACAACATGACTGTTTCTTACCCCCAGGCAGAAAGCTCTCTCCATCTGTGCGAACTACATCAATTCAATTCCATGTAATTATGCAGGGATCCAGGAAAGTGGACATAATTCAAATCAGAGACAGTGAACTATTTAGTGTTTTATATCTTTTTTCTAGTTCCTAACAGCCTATCAACTACAGCAGAAAGAAGAGTTTAGAGTTGGCTTATTTTGAAAGCTAAACAGAGACAACCGTTGCTGGTGCATTTAGTCTCTCAATTATTTAATGTCAATGGTGAACATTTCCTTGGAGAGTTCCACATGAGGAGTTTAGCTTATGTGGTTTTTTTTTTTTTTTTTGAGAGAGAGAGAGAGAAAGAGAGAGAGAGAGAGCGAGCACAAGCAGGGAAGAAGGGCAGAGGAAGAGAGAAAGAATCCCAAACAGACTCCACACTCAGTGCAGAGCCTGATGCAGGGCTTCCTCCCACAACCCTGGGATCACAACCTAAGCCAAAATCAAAATTTGGACACTTCACCAGCTGAGCCACCCAGGGGCCCCTAGCCTATGTGTCTTTTATAAAAATAGGGCAGTCAGGATAAGGTTCCATTGTAAGGAGACAGTTTCCCTTTTCACAGTAACTACAAACCCAGGTGTTCCTCGTTTCCACAAGGACACCATGTTGACACTTGAGTCACTACATCCTTTGATGGCAAAATGAGCCACTCTACGAGGTCCCCCTCTCTTCTGACAGGCCACGGCTGGCTGGTGACCAGTGGAAATGGCCTGGAGCAACTTGGGAAGGATTTTCCTAGGAGAAAGACCAGAAAGACCTACCAATGAGGTCAGGTGAGGGTGAGGTTGTCTTAATCTGATAAATAAAAAATTGTCAACTATTTTGTATCACAAATTGATGAGAAGGAAATATAAGACATATATGTGTGTATATAAAACTTCCATATTTGGCTTCCTCATAAACTATAGAAATAACTACAACTACAGTTGGTCAAAGTGGTGCTATATTCTACTTGTCCATATGAACATAGGAAATAGATTGATAGGACTTCTTTTCCCTTGAGAGGAGTCATGGTAATTCAATATAATTTGTGTTTATACAGCACTGTTTACAAATATTTCTACTTATAAAACTCATGGGGCCATAGCAAAAGTATCTTCCAGATAAGTGAAAGTTTGGGAGTGGGTCTCACATTATGGAATATATATTTAACTCAGAAGACTCATATCAAAGAATTTTATGAAAATAGTCACAATATGAAGACATGGGGCTGGGATGATTTAACTAAGGCTTTATAAATATTTGTCTTGGTAGAGCTTGCCATGTGTATTAATTTTGGGGATAGCAATCAGGTCACAAATAGAGGGCTGGAGGTAGGGTAGAATGATGGGGAGATATAATGTTAGGAACAGGGAACAGGAA